>NC_054371.1:211606365-211919802 GCF_017654675.1 Xenopus laevis | reverse complement strand
ATACATATAGTCAACTACAAGAGGTCCTCTGCACTCAACCCATTATCAATATATTTAAAACAGAGACATTTTGTGCATACTGCTACTGAAAAATGCCTTACCCTTTAAACAACACAGGGATTGTTTGTCCATATATTGCAATATATTTAAGCTGGCCAACTACATCAAAGTCATCCCATATCTGGCCAGTCCTACGCTTAATTTTCATCTGATTCATTAAGAATTCAATTGCTTAATTATACATTTTACAAAGGGACTAGGTTTTACCTGCAACTTACTTGCTGGTTTCAAAGGAAAACTCCCAAACTTGGCTGCCCTTTTATTAGACACCAGTGGGATCACCTGACTATAGCTGGGAAGGGTGGGAGCTACAACATGGAGCTGGTCACTGCTCCTGTATAAACTATAACAAACAAGGGAAAGTTGTGCTCACCACTAGTTTTTAAACCATTAGGCGGGGGTGCAATGAGGGTGTGACCACAAAATACATATAGTCAACTACAAGAGTCCTCTGCACTCAACCCATTATCAATATATTTATATACTGCCAGATACTGGCCAGATATGGGATGACTTTGACGTAGTTGGCCAGCTTAAATATATTGCAATATATGGACAAACAATCCCTGTGTTTAAAGGGTAAGGCATTTTTCAGTAGCAGTATGCACAAAATGTCTCTGTCTTAAATATATTGATAATGGGTTGAGTGCAGAGGAATCTTGTAGTTGACTATATATATATATATATATATATATATATATATATATATATATATATATATATATATATATATATATAAAGAACGTGGTTGGTACTCACGATAATAAGTCCAAATAGCCTTATTGTGGGCACAGAAACTAACGTTTCGGCTGGATCACCAGCCTTTTTCAAAGTGAATCACCAAAACAGAAACAGGATCATATACAAGGTATGGTGGGAAGGTGCGTGACAAGCAGAGAAGTGTGAGTCAAAATGTGCAGGACAAACAAAATAACAAACAAAGTGTATCAATTCGTTACAAAATGAATAAAGTGGGCCAAACACTAGTGGCAACAATTAAAGCCGTTTAAAATGTGTAGAAACATTCAATTTCTCAACAATAAATGTGCCGGTTTGGCAAGTTCAATCTGGTGCTTAGAGAAAATACTGTTCATTCAAAAAATATAGCCTACACCCCAAATATCGTTTATAGTGACTCCAACATGTGGGGGCCGCAACAAGAAGTGGTTATACAGAGGAGTGTAAAGGTGAACCATCCCATTAAAAAGTTAAAGCACCTATAGATTAGTGCAAAAACTCTTACATGTTTCGTGCCTACATGGGGCACTTATAAATAACAGAATTTAAAGGAACTATATCCAATTACAAAGCTCAAATTTCAACCAATTAGAAACAAGGTTGCATATTTATATACACAGCCAATTAGAAACAAGTTAATGTACCCATATATGTTTTTATGTAAATATGTAACCTTGTTTCTAATTGGTTGAAATATGAGCTTTGTTGTTGGATGTAGTCATTTGTTTGTCATTAGCCTATAACTAAGTTGGTCCAGTTTGTGCCAGCCTGAACTTTGTATGGTCTGGTCGTTAACATTTTCCCTAACTTTGACTTTTGTATTCCCCGTTCTCATCTTTTTCATGTTATCCATCTACTGTCTTTGTTGAAAGAGGAATTCTGTTTCATGTGTACATTATATCGTCCATTTTAACTTAAATAGGTCTTGCCATTATCTTGTAGAGCAGAATAAAAAAAAAAACAGATTGTTAAAAGGCGTGTTTTGTTTTGGAAAATAAACGTGTTCTCCCAGGAATCTGAAATGCCACAATTAAATTTGATTTTCTCATTATACTTCCCTGTATCTCATTTCGGAAGCAGATACTAGTCTAGCACGCAACATTTGTTCATTCGTAAGTAGTATTGTAATAAATCATGTAAAAGTGCCAGAAGCACTTTACTTTCATTGAAGGAGTGAGATTGTTATGGCTGAAGCACATGAAAGAAATGGGAAGCACACAACAGTGACATGCATTTCAGTGTACAGCGGAGATACAAAACAATCCTATTCCCGCACAAAAACCTTTACCACAATCAACAGACCTAGGGACATATTTATTATGGGTCAAATTTCGAATAGAAAAAAATTCAAAATTCGAATTCAAAAAGACCAACCAAAATTAAATCAAAGTTTTTTTTTGGGTCGAAAAGGTCCGTATTTGGCCGAATTTGATTTTTCAAATCCCCCATAGGCTAAAACAGCAATTTGGCAGGTTTTAGATGGTGAATGGTCGAAGTCAAATTTTTAAAGCCAGTACATGATAAATTTCAATATTCAAATTTTCAATTTTTTTGCAAATTCTTCTATATATATATATATATCTAGCTATCAATTATCTATCTATCTATCTATCTATCTATCTATCATCTATCTATCTATCTATCTATCTATCTATCTATCTATCTATCTATCTATCTATCTATCTATCTATCTATCTATCTATCTATCGATCTATCATCTATCTATCATCTATCTATCTACTATCTATCTATCTATCTATCTATCTATCTATCTATCTATCTATCTATCTATCTATCTATCTATCTATCTATCTATCTATCTATCTATCTATATCTATCTATCTATCTCTATCCATCTTGTTCTAAGAAGGACAACATGTTTATGAACATAAAACATGAAACATAAAACACTGCAATGTGAGTAGATCAGTAGTAAACTCTGTAATTAGCAGAAGAGTAAAGCACTCTCGTGTGTTGCACCAGTAATACCAGTAAGCAAGAAGGCAAAGCTGCGCATGTCCGGGCCTGTGCTTCGCTGACGACAAACAACTCCTTTGTCCCTCATTAACCATACTTTACATTATACCTGGTATTTGATGTTTTTTCCCTCCCAAAAAGCATTCTTTGCATTGTCTGCCAAACAACAGATAGCACGAGAAGCATGATTTCCCACCTCTGGCATGGCTCTTTTAAAAGAATGTTTTGCATTCCTAATTCTGGAGTAGTGCGCCTATTGTTTTGTAATTGAGCGACGAAACACTATAGTTTTGCAATTAACTTTCAAAGCCATGGAACATTCTTGTCAGTGGAAAAAAAGATGAATAAGTTATGCCATTATCTGCTCCCTAGGAACAAAGGCACTAATGCAAGGTATGGGAACTGAGTGCACTCAATGGGATTGTTCATCTTTGAGTTAACTTTTAGTATGATGTAGAGAGTCATATTCTGAGACAATTTGCAATTGGTTTTCATTTTCTATTATTTGTGGTTTTTGAGTTATTTGTCTTTTTATCAAGCAGCTCTCCAGTGTGCAATTGTACTAGTCTGGTTGCTAGGGTCCAAATTACCCTAGCAACCATGAATTGGTCTGAATAATAGACTGGAATATGAATAGGAGAAAGCCTAAATAGAAAGATGAGTAATAAAGTAGCGATAACAATAAAGTTGTCGCCTTACTGAGCATTTCTGTTTTCAAAACTGGAACTAGTCAGTAGAAGAAGACAAATGATTTAAAAATAAATATTGAAGACCAGTTGAAAAGTTTCTTAGAACTGCCCATTCTTTTACATACTAAAGGTTAATTTAAAGATGAGCCACCCCTTTAATATGCACAGCAATTCTATAGTAAATAAAAAAGGGATGTAAGGGAAACGGTACAGTTACCGTACATAAAATTAAAATTGAAATATGAAAATGAAAAACCGGAAATTAAGATCAATTTAAAAAGTTGTTCTTTATAGGAAAGATAAATAGTGATGGGCGAATTTGCGCCGTTTCGCTTCGCCGAAAAATTTGCGAATTTCGCGAAACGGCGAAAAATTTGCGAAACGGCGCCGGCATCTCGTTTTTGACACTGGCGTCCGTTTTTTCGGGAAATTTTTTTTTGACGCCGGCGAATTTTTGCCGCGAATTTTCGCGGGAGTTTCGCGAATTTATTCGCTGGCGGCGAATCGCGCAAATTCGCCGCGAATTCGCGCCTGGCGAATAAATTCGCCCATCACTAAAGATAAAGAGAGCTTGATTAAAGGTTCATTTATGATGGCCCTAAGACTATCCATAGGCTGCATATTCCTTGATCTTACTCATTCTGCTCGAACCACAGACAGACAATGTCATTAGGGGAATAGTATCCTTGCTGGCTGAACATCAGCATGTCCTGGTCAAATATTACAAGTCTGATGCAATCAGGCTTTAGCCCATAAAGATTATTGATACATGGCAAGTATTTCTTGGTCACCGAGCTATTGCATCCTGTTGTGCATTACTCTGGATAAATGTTTTGTTTGAAGGTGAATCAAAGGAATTCCTCTTTCTGAAAGATGCTTCATTCAAACAACATTGCTTTTAAAGCCAGGTAGATATCAACATATAATTCTTTAAAATATATGCTTATGAACTATGCTTAGTAGCATCATGTATGTCACACAAGTCAAACCAATTATGTTATCTGTCAGCAATCCCTTCTCAGAGACTATTATCCCACTGTTACTATAGGCACCATCTCTCCCTACTATACCTGCTATCCCACAGTCACACTTCCTTCCCAGAGACTACTATCCACTGTTACTATAGGCACCATCTCTCCCTACTATACCTGTTATCCCACAGTCACACTCCCTTCCCAGAGACTATTATCCACTGTTACTATAGGCACCATCTCTCCCTACTATACCTGCTATCCCACAGTCACACTCCCTTCCCAGAGACTATTATCCACTGTTACTATAGGCACCATCTCTCCCTACTATACCTGCTATCCCACAGTCACACTCCCTTCCCAGAGTCTATTATCCACTGTTACTATAGGCACCATCTCTCCCTACTATACCTGCTATCCCACAGTCACACTCCCTTCCCAGAGACTATTATCCCACTGTTACTATAGGCACCATCTCTCCCTACTATACCTGCTATCCCACAGTCACACTCCCTTCCCAGAGACTATTATCCCACTGTTACTATAGGCACCATCTCTCCCTACTATACCTGCTATCCCACAGTCACACTCCCTTCCCAGAGATTATTATCCCACTGTTACTATAGGCACCATCTCTCCCTACTATACCTGCTATCCCACAGTCACACTCCCTTCCCAGAGACTATTATCCACTGTTACTATAGGCACCATCTCTCCCTACTATACCTGTTATCCCACAGTCACACTCCCTTCCCAGAGACTATTATCCACTGTTACTATAGGCACCATCTCTCCCTACTATACCTGCTATCCCACAGTCACACTCCCTTCCCAGAGACTATTATCCCACTGTTACTATAGGCACCATCTCTCCCTACTATACCTGCTATCCCACAGTCACACTCCCTTCCCAGAGACTATTATCCACTGTTACTATAGGCACCATCTCTCCCTACTATACCTGCTATCCCACAGTCACACTCCCTTCCCAGAGACTATTATCCCACTGTTACTATAGGCACCATCTCTCCCTACTATACCTGCTATCCCACAGTCACACTCCCTTCCCAGAGATTATTATCCCACTGTTACTATAGGCACCATCTCTCCCTACTATACCTGCTATCCCACAGTCACACTCCCTTCCCAGAGACTATTATCCACTGTTACTATAGGCACCATCTCTCCCTACTATACCTGTTATCCCACAGTCACACTCCCTTCCCAGAGACTATTATCCACTGTTACTATAGGCACCATCTCTCCCTACTATACCTGCTATCCCACAGTCACACTCCCTTCCCAGAGACTATTATCCCACTGTTACTATAGGCACCATCTCTCCCTACTATACCTGCTATCCCACAGTCACACTCCCTTCCCAGAGACTATTATCCACTGTTACTATAGGCACCATCTATATATACTTTGCTACAGGACCCACTGACACAGGCACCATTTCTCTCTGCTACATTAGCCACATTCTCCTACATTCTTTGCTACCCACAGCTGCAATAGTCATTGTTGTGCAAATAGAGGGAGTATTATTGCTACGTATAGGGCTCAGGTCAGTTGCCTCTGCTTAGATTGCCGTTTGTGAATCAAACTCGGTTCAAATGAGCATACATTTAAAAGCCTATCACATAACTTCATTCCAGCTTATCTATGGTCTCCATTAGTTACATGATGTGACTTAATCTTATTAAGACAATCTGTACACAAGCATTTTTTTTAATACCTCGAGCAATGATCTTGCGCCACTTTGAAACTAAAATGTTTCCCCATGTTTAGCAATAAAAAAACGTTAATTAGGAGGCTCTCTTTCGGCCTGACTAGAAAATAACTTTACCTATCAATTAAATGACATCCCCCAGGAGCAAGTAACAGGAATGGTATTTCATTGGCTTCCTGTTCAGCTGCATTAGGAAGCTATTCGACTGAAACACAGAGTGTATTGCTGGTTTTCATTTGGTCTCTGAATGTCATACTGTGTATAATGTTAACAGAGGGCATAGCAGGGAAGGAGAAATGTCTTCTTCAATTTGGCCAATTAATAAATTACACTACTGTATTCGCATTATAATGTATCTGTTTCTGTGAAAATACCTCCAGTGTTCACATGCTGCTTACATGGTAAGGAGTCGCTTGTTCCTCAGACAGTGATGGGTGAGTAAGAATGAACTATTACAGTACACAGGATACAAATTCCTTGATTCTTATCTTGAATCTATTTACTCTTCTGTAATTAATGAGGCAAAATTGAATACAATAAACCCTGCAGGCTTTTCACTATACAGATTACATACAGGATACATATGGGGGGTTTCCTGTGTGCAGGGTCGTCTTTAGTTGTTGTGGGGCCAAGGGAAAACCGGCCTTCCCTTAAGTAGAGCTGCAAAGTTTTTGACAATTAATTTGCTGATGAATTAATGAAATACAACTGCCTGGACAACCCCCCCCCCCCAACACTTTAAAAATTCAAATTGAACAATAAATGAAAGGTTGGCCATATAAATTCAAGTTAGTGGAGGACAACAATGATGGAAGTAGAGTGAAGTTGGTGGATCCTTGGGCTTCCAGGAGTATTGTCACGGCCGGCACCTAATACCAGAACAAGTGCCAAGTACCCTGGTCTCGGCTGGGCTTCACCAGTAGTGTGACCACCGTTGGGCTTCGGGAGGAGCCCTCAGCTTACTTGGGTGCCACCTGGACTTAACGAGGGGTACAAGGCGAGATGTTCTGGCTGGCAAAAGGGCACGGCTGTTAGCAGAGTCTTTTTAGGTCGAAGGTCACGGTACAAAGGTTTAGGCAGAATCGTAGTCAGGCAGGCTGGGTCAAGGCAGGCGGATAGCAAGGATCGTCAAATAGGCAAAGGGTCAAAACTGGTTGGTCAAACAAGGGGTTAAACAGAAGCGTTGTCGAAAGCAGGCAAAGGTCAGGATCCAGAAGTAAGAATAGTCAAAATAGCCAGGCAGGGGTCAAAACAGGTTCAGAATATAACAGACAGATTAGCACAAGGCTCAGGAGCACCAGGAAATTCAATCCTATCACGGGCAATGACAAACTGTGGGAATGCCCCTTTAATACTTTTAAATTTGGCGCCATTGCACGCTGAAGTCATTACGCCAGCGCGCATGCGCCTTTAAATCCGGAAGTGCGCAGGTGCGGCTGGCATCCCCGCCGAGGGGGCGGCAGGCGTCCCTGCCGTCCCCCCACTAGACCACCAGGGTGAGACTTCGTTACAAGTATACAGGACTACTGGAGGCTGCGTGATGAGCCTCCAGAAACATTTTAACCAATTGTGACTGGCTTTATTGATTGTCTCATATATTAAATATTATGGCTAAAAATGCAAAAATACAACCATCCAATCACAATATAATATGTTTTAGGTGAATCAAGGGCATTTGTTGCCTGTGGACATTTTCAGTAAGTTTAAGTGAAATTTTTTTCATGCACTTGAATTTCACCATACGTTGAGACTCATTGTGAACAGAATCAAACACAGACATTATTATCCACCCCCTTGCCTTCCACACCAACCAATCAGATCAGAGCCACCCCCAGCCCTCCTTCTGTCTGTCCAGGCACTATGAAGAAATTGGCAATGTGAGAGCCTTTTTTCTATAAAGGAGACTTGTAGCACAGAAGAAAGCAACAAGGTAGGGCATGAATATGCTATTGCAGAGCTAAAATGTCTTAGCTACAATTACATTTTGACTACCATTGACTCCCCATGAATTTTGGCAAAATGTCACTGTTTCACAAACTCTAACTTAGAACGAAAACGTCAAGATGACTTGATTGATCCTCAATTCACAGCTATTAGCGGGGAATGTTGCTAACCACTGGAAGTGCAATTTCCCACCAATGTCAAGCAACATGTGCTGCCATTGTTCTATTGGAACTTCCCTTGTTCAAGACCCCACCCCCTCCCTTGTCTAAATTGTCTCATAACAAAGGGGGTGGGGTGATGTATAAAAAAACATAATAATTATATAATGTACGCCAATCATAATTTTTTTAAAAATTTACAGCAACAATTGTCGACTTTTCCAGTTCAAACCCCCTTTGGAGGCCTAACCTTTTGGACAGGGTCCAGTTAGTTCATAACAAGGTTAAAGATACAGGAAAACATTGGGCAAGGAAAAAGTACTGCCAGAATGAGCACTAAGGGGGTCTGAGTAAATGCCCCCACAGTGTAGCAAATAAGTGTTCACCTTAAATATCCCACTTACATAACCATCGCTCTAATCTCATGGTGTATCCTTGAGAGAAAACAGACTTTTTTCAACCCAAACTCAAGACTTAGGTGCCGATTTACTAACATTCGGATTGATTTCTGTTTTTTTTCTTCAGAAATTGTATTTTTCCTCTAGAAATTCATGTTTTTTATATCTCTAAAACTCTAAAAATTACAAATTTATTAAGTGTAAAAATCACAAAAAACTCGAATACAAAGCTTTGCCATGTAATAGCAATTGAAGTACTATAGAAGTAGATTTTTTCCACAAAAAAGTGTCTGAAAATTTAGTATTTTTAAAGGTTTTAGAGGTTTTCATATTTTTTGACCCATCATTCAGAGTTTTTTTCTGTTTTTACTTTTTATAATCAGATCTTTAAATAATTGTTGTGGCATTCTTGGTTTTAGAGAAAATGAGTTTAATTGTGGTTTCAAAAAGCTCTAATACCACAATTTTTTTTACTTTAACGGGGGAATGTAATAAAAATCGCTAACGGAAAAACTATTCGCAATGCGAAAAGTTATGCCTCTGCGCGAACAAATTTTGCTTTGTGCGAATTTAATATAGCTTTTGCGAGCCCGGAAACTGTTTAGCGACCACTTCCGACAGTGAAAGACCGTTTGCGAATTTTATAGTTTGCGCCAATGCGCAGTCAATGTAATAAAACTTCTTACTGAAAAAGTCGTTATGTTTGCTCCAAAAGATTACGACACCTTCAAGCACTTCTTATGAGTGCGCAATTAAAATTCGCAATGCGCAATTAAAATTCGCAATGCAATAACAGTTTAAGGAACAATATTACATTGCGAGATGTGGATTTTTAGTCTTATTGGTGCGAATTGTTTTGCTCTTTGCGACTTTAATTACATTCCCCTGTAAGTCTCTATTCCAAGCCCCTTTGCCCCTAATTTGAAGTAAAACAAAAATTTTGAATCTGCTTTACAGTATTGGGGTTTGAAATGAAGAGAATTTAAATTAAATATATTGTATTATTTTAATGACGGTATATGAAATTTCCTGGGCAACGCTAGCTAGTAGCGACATATTACCAGCAAGAGTATGGCGTTAAGTCTAAACTAAACGTTAAGTTGTAAGGCTAGGTCCCATGTGGGATAAAGAAACACTGTTTAAGAGTCTAGCCACTGTCAAAATAATTACGCTGATTTTTACTTGAGTTGTTTATCAATTGTTGAATAGCAGCATAATTTCCTTCTTGTGCTCCACTAAGCAACCATAAATATTTTAGTGAGTCCTAATGTCCCTTTGAAAACAGTTTGGCATTCAATTATATTCAAGGCTGATATACACTTGAGTAGAAAACCCCAAACACTGTCTTGAATGGCTTGGGTATTAATTGTACAGCTCAGTAAAAACTCTTAGAATATGCTCAGATCAAAAATTCTTCAACTCCTCAAGCATTATGGCATTAAGTCAAAACCAGGCCTATACCTTACATACAGTATCTAGTAGAAGTCAAAAGGCAAATGGACTTTTAGGCGGTTATAAAAGACGAAATCAAAATTAGTGTATTACACAGGGCCAGAAAAGGGGGTAAGCTGAAAAGACATCAGCCTTGAGTACTAAAATAGAGGGTGTAGTCAGCAGTGTAGGTAGATTAGGTAATAGAAATGTTATATAGTTTTGTTATGAATAAAGTCTCATCAACCTCCTTATCATAAATCATAATCCAGTCCTGCTTTGATTTCTACCAATTGAACCACTGTCCTTCTGAAAACTACTGTCTTGGCACCAGTTTTGGCTTCCTGCTCTCCTCCTCCTCTGTGTAAGGGGCCCGAAGGCTCAGCCAGAGGTAGCGGACCAAGGAGGAAGCACAGTCCAACCAGTTCAAGGTATCCAAGGGGTTAAGAGAAAGGTGAAGTCAGGTCCAGGCAAAAGGTCTGTACAGGCGGCAAAGGTTCAATACACGGTTAGACAGGCAAGGCCAAGATCAGGATTAATAGCGCACCCAGGAACTCACTATGTGGAACCTATTGTAGGGCAAAGTCAGCAAAGCTCCAGTGTCTTTTATAGGCCTCCATTGGCGCCAAAAATGGACGCAGTGACGCCATGACTCTGGCATCCTTGCGCTGGTGTATCGGCGCTGGCGATTAATCCAACGCCGGCGACGCGTCTGACGCAGGTGTGATAGCAATAGTTAGGAGTGTTCTACCCTCTTGTATTCACCTGTGTAGGTGCAGGTGCTAAACCGGAAGACCCTTGCCTGCAAACTGGGTCAATTTTTACATCCAGTGAAAAAATCCAGTAGCACTCTGGTAGTGTTGCAAAAATCTTCAGTGATTTATTAGCCCATATACAAACACACAAAGGGCAACGTTTCGGGCCCTACTGGACCCTTTATCAAGCCTAATGTGATTACTTTCTCTTGAGACATATATAGTGTTATAGGGGTGTGGTTACATCATCCTCCTCCCTTCAGTGATTCCATTGGTTAATCAGATTTATTCATCAATTAACCCCTAGTGAGTTTACAGTCCCAAAAATGAGTCCATGTTCAGTCCGTTAATGAACAGTGTTTAAAAGTGAATATAATAATAAATACTGATCTTATATTACCTGAGACGCTGTCACTATTTATATTGCACTGGGTACCTAGTCCAATCCCGAGACTCATACCTTTGTGCACATTACGCAACCAGCACTCAGTATTCATTGTAGATCAGTTAATAACTTAAACGCAGGTGTGATGTCACAGAGCTGCACCCAGTAGGAACCGCATGTGAGACGCCGCCATCTTGGACTCCGCCATCTTAGGACGTCAGTTAAATCTTCCTTATACTTTGGTTCTCACATTCTTCCTTTATTGGTTCTGTATTTTGGTCTGGAATCACATTAACTTTTTTGTCCTCCATGCTTGCACCAGTCCACATATATCTGAACTAAATGCCCTGTTAAATAGAAAAATGTGACTATATCCTCCGGTTTTGATTCATCTATCTGGATTGTACATATCATTTCATGCTCAATGGAACAATTTCCCCTTGCTAACAAACTAGCATTAATCTAATCTTTGAAATATATTAAGATAATCTCTTTTTTTCATAATTTAAAATCTTCTTCTCTCAGACCGCCAACACCTAGGGGCCATTTACTAAGGGTTAAAGTGAATTTTCGAATTCAAAAACTTCGAATTTCGAAGTAATTTTTGGGTACTTCGGCCATCGAATAGGCCAAAATTCGATTCGAATTGAAAAAACTTCGACTTTGAAAATCGAAGTAATGTCTCTTTAAAAAACCTTGACTTCGACACTTCGCCACCTTAAACCTGACGAATGACTGTTTAGCCTATGGGGGACCTCCTATAACCTTTCTGAGTGTTTCGCTAAGTCTAAGTATTTTTTTGTAAAATCTTTCGAATCATTCAATGCAAACGATTTAATCGGTCAATCGAACAATTTTTATATACACTTCGACTATCGAAGTATCAAATTCGATGGTCGAATTTCGAAAAGATACATATGACTTTATGTACCCGCCCTATTCAAATTGACCTAAGCGTAAGGGTACTAATGAAGTTTCACTAGGCAGAAATGAATGTTAGCGAAAGTTCGCTATAAAATGCTTGCGCTGATGAATTAACGCTAGCACAACTTCGCTAGAGTTTGGCAGCAGAGACGCATTTTAGTGAATTTGAGTAGTGGTAGTGAATTTGTGCCTGGTGAAGTGGTGCGGAGAGTGACGAATTCTTCACAGACGAATTTGTCCCATGGAGTCTAAGGACAAGAAATAAAACATATCAAAGGGGTTTTAAAAGCTTTTGTATACCAGACTTATATGCAGAGAAAAGAGGCACAGCAGACAAGATAATATAGTCATCCCATTTGTATGGAGTATCAGAAAACCTTAGGAGCATTTTTACAAACATCACATTCCTGTGTTTTTCAAACAATGCAATGCACTCAGACGAAGCCTGGTAACACCAAAATACATAAGCAGTCCACTGTAGAGGAGACTGCAAAAAACTATATATTGGGATGCCAACTGTTGAATATGTGAATGTCCCAAAATATGAGGGCTAGCTTTTAAGGGCAAGATAAGCAACACTCATACGAAGAAGGCAAAGTTTATATTTTAGACTGAGAACAAAAATACTTTTGAAGAGGTGGGAAGGAACCCATTTATATCAAGCTGCAAAAACATCCCTTAAGAGATGTGGGTGCCTTAAGCACCAGCTGTGAGCAGGGTCAGACTGGGGTGCCTGGGGCCCACTGGGTCTACTGCCTAAGGGCCCCTCTCGCCGCTCCGGAGCGCCGCTTTGTCCGTACTCGCATGGCGCTGGGTTTGTAAGTATGTGCACAGCGTGACGTCAGTGCGCACATGCAAAATTTTTTATTTCCACTAAGAAGCAGATCTGGGCCAGAGGGGCCCACAAGAGCCCGGGGCCCACCGGGTTTTTTCCCGGTTTCCCGCCTGCCCAGTCTGACACTGTCTGTGAGTCACAATAAAAATATAAGTGTTTATGGAAAACTCCATGTGTGTGTAACTTCTTCCATGTAGAGATCCAACCAATCACAGGCTGAGATCCAACCAATCATCAGGCTGATTAGGTGCCAACCTACTTTCTACATGAGTGAGAAAATTGGTACCCCTGGATGTTAAAAGGTTATTCACCTTTAAATTAACTTTTAGTATGACGTAGAGAGTGAATTTCTGAGACAATCTGAAATTGGTTTTCATTTTTTATTATTTGTGTTTTTTTAGTCATTTAGCAGCTCTCCAGTTTACAATGTCAGCAATGTGGTTACCCAAGCAACCATATTTGATTTGAATAAGAGACAGGATAAATAGGAGAGGGCCTGTATAGAAAGATGAATAATACAAAGTAGCAATAACAATAAGGTGGTTATTTACTAAACTCCGAATGCAAAAATCCCCAAATAATTATGATTTTTTTAATAAAATCTGACTTTTAGAAAATCACAAATTTTTCGGAATTTATTAAACCCAGAGGATGGAAAAGTCTGAATCAGAAAATCCGGCATCTCAGACCTGTCGATGTTACATATAAGTCAATGATTTTTTGATGTGCGCTGGGTTTCGTGGAATACCCCAACGGTTTTGGAGTTTTCAGGCAAAAAGAGTTTTCGGTGAAAAATCCCAAAAAATCTTGAAAATCTGTTTTTTTCCCCTAAATTTTTTTTCGGGAAAATGTAATAATAGATAAGTGTAAAAAAATGAGCAAATTCAATAGTAACCTGCCAAATGTGTAACCTTACAAAGCAACTGATGATTTAGATGGGGTCAGTGAGTCCAATTTGAAAGCTGGAAAGTGTCAGAAGAAGAAGGCAAATAACTATAAAACTAACATAAATAAATAAATGAAGACCAATGGAAAAGTTGCTTAGAATCTGCCATTCTATAACATACTAAAAGTGAACTTAAAGGTGAACTTCCCCCTTAAAGCAGTAAAACATGACTGAATTAAACTGTCACGATTCTAAGGAATTTCAACAGGAAAATTTGTACAGGCCTGTCCAATATGAATCTGCATGCATCACATTGTTTTTAGTTTGATAATGTGATCTCTATGCCCCTCCCCCAGCATTATTAATCTTATTTAAGGTGGCCATAGATAATATCGTACAAAACTAATTTCCGTACGATAGTCGTTGTGCGTATGGTAGGAAACGAGCCGACCTATATTGGCAGAAGACTTAGATATAGGTCGGCTCGTCAATCGGGCTGGATGGAAAATTTTGATCGGGTGCCTTTGAAGGAACACAAACATCGGCCATTGTTAGTGCTGAATCGTCAGGTAGAATTCTATTGTTTCTACCTGTATATCTCGCGATTCAGCTCTACAAGTGTTATAGAAACTAATGATCTTTTTTGGAAAGATCTTTTCCAAGAAAGATCGTAATTGTTATGTCTATGGCCATCTTAAAGCTGGCCATGAATGGGCCAATTGGAGCTGCTGATTTGGCCCCTTAGGACCAAGACTGAGTGGGCTTTTCCAGACATAGCTGGCCAAATTGCACAAAGATCTGCATGTTCGGCAACCTCCCCTGAAACAAATGGATCCATATGGAAACCATAAATACTTTAGTAAGCACCATTTTTGGATAAAAGCACCTGCTTCAGAGGTATTGGTATTTCCTTTTAAATGAATGAGAGCTATAAAAGGTGGTCAAAATGTGATAGGGTGAGTATTCCCTTTGTTAGAAAGCCTCGGGTCCCAAGCATTTTAGATAAAAGGTTCTATATCTGTTTATATTAGCTATCACAAAGATATTCACATTTAAACATCAATAAATAATTAGCTATACACTGATTAAGAGTCAGCTTTATTGAGGAAGACAACACAATCTAACCATTTTGCAGTTTATGGGAAAGCTCCTTTTAAACAGCTAATACTTAAATAACAGCTTTACATGGAAGTGCTCATAAAAAGCATTAAATTCAAATAACTTATAAGACCACAAAATACCAGTATTTCTAGAGGTTATACTTTTAGTAAAAAGTCTTTTTCATTTGTACCAAAATATTTTCGAGCAATAAAAATAAACCATATTATTTTACAAGAACTGCAATATCAATTCATTCTTACCTTATCATCTAACATTTTTTGTATAAGATAACATTAGACTATGCCTTTTCTTTGGTGGGACACGGCCTATAAGGCATGTACTTTTGTCTAATGGAATACAAAGTGAGTCTGTGGCTTGGGTGATATATGTATTATTTATCTAATTTTATTTAAATTTTATTTAAATTAAAGAGATTTTGGGGGAGAATCTTTTAAATTTTGAAATATTTGAACCCCATTACATGCACTTTATTCTCAAGGCCAGAAGAAGAAAAAAGGATTTTCACTAGTCGTTAAAGTTCACAGTCTAAACTCAATGCCTTGAGGGATTTCAGTTAATACATATATGTAGGCTTTGGTGAAATTTCCAGCAAGAGGACTCCAATTGGTCATAACAATTTTTTGGTCCAAATATTGTACTTTTAAGATCTGAAATTAGAATATATATGGAACACATGGAGCCCTCCTTGGTGTAACATCTGGGGCACTACTTAGTGTAACATCAGGAGCACTCCTAGCTGCAACATCTGGTGCACTACTTGGTGTAGCATCTGGAGTACTCATTGGTGTAACAGCTGGTGCACACCTAGCTGCAACACCTAGAGCACTCCTTGGTGTAACAGCTGGAACACTCCCATTGGGAGCACTCCTAGCTGCAACATCTGGTGAACTCCTTGGTGTAACACTTGAGCACTACTTGGTATAAAATCTGGAGCACTACTTGGTATAACATCAGTAGCACTCCTAGCTGCAACATCTAGTGCACTACTTGGTGTAACATCTGGAGCACTCCTTGGTGTAACAGCTGGTGCACTACTCGGTGTAACATCAGGAGCACTCCTAGCTGCAACATCTGGTGCACTACTTGGTGTAACATCTGGAGTACTCCTTGGTGTAAAAGCTGGTGCACACCTAGCTGCAACACCTAGAGCACTCCTTGGTGCAACAGCTGGAACACTCCCTGGTATAAGATCTGGAGCACTCCTTGGTGTCACATCGGGAGCAGTCCTTGGTGTAACATTGGGAACATTCCTAGCTGCAACATCTAGAGCACATTTTGGTGCAACAGCTGGAGCACTCCTTGATGTAGCATTTCTGTAAAAAGAAGTGCTGAAGTCTATTCCATCTGTAAGCACCATTTTTCCATTAGGTCATAGAAACAGAAATATATGTGTAATATATATATATATATATAATTATGACTAATCATGACCTGGTGGCATTTACAAAAAAAAACAAGTCTTCTCACTCCTATACTGGTCTGAGGTTTTGCATAAAGTATGTAACACAGGGTGTACATCATACATGTTATACCTCTGCAAGTGAGGCAAAGTTTTCTTAAAGTCAGGGGTAAATAGTGTAGCAAGCTGTAAATATCATTCTGGTAGCTGTACTGTCCCAGGAAACGATTAAGATCTATCCACACTAGAATAAAAATGATAATATTAGTGATAAGCTATTCATATAAAGGTGTTAAATCATGAGCAGTTACACTAACAGACAAAGTGGGCCAAAATGCATAACATGTATACACTCCACTTGCTTTAGGAAGACCGTGTGATTTTTGATTAATCTGGACCAACCCATTGTTTGGTGTCCTGCCACTCAAAAAGCAGTGTACAATTTACCTGTGTTTTGTGTTGTCAGTTTTTTCACCAACAAACTTTAATCAACAAATACCTCCCAAAGGTCTTGCCTTGAAGAGTTCACTAACACTGTTTATGTTTTTTCCCAATGGCGTAATCGACTTGTATCTTCCTCTCTTTAAAACCTAAAAAAAGTCTATCTATCCTTGAGTCATGCCCAACTGAAAAGGAACCATTAGAAAAAAATTAATTTGTATGATAGTCAACGTGTTCTTTTTTTTTCAGCCTAGACACATATTGTAGTATGATGGTGAAGCAGAGACATCTATCTATGAGAGTGACAGCCAACATTTTTGAATTTTAGACAAACAATTCAAACACAGAAGACAGGTATCAAACATTCTATTAAATAAATAACTTACAAAGAAACAGAGAGAGATGAAGGTAAAAGTACACAGGCATACCATAATATTCATTTTTGTTAGAACAGTTTTAATACATTTATATTTCTTAATCCTAACCATTCTTCACGTTGACTCTTCAGAAAAATACATCATCAATACTTTTGACCCAAGTGCTTCCAGTAAAGTCTCACAGCTCATTGGGACCATTGGAAGTGAATGAGCAATGAATGTCTTTGATTTGAATAAAGTAATCCATAAATAACTTTCCCAGTAGATCAATGATTTAATTGCCTTGTATCCGTTAAATCGGACTGTACAAATAAAATTCTATGTAACACAGGTACTGGCTGCTTTCCTTCCACCATGAAGTCAATAAGAAATACTGTCCTTCTACAATCCAAACAAGAACATTATCCATCTTGGACCTCCCCATTAGAATGGAGTTAGGAGGTGAGTACACACTAAGGGTTTTTGAAGAAAGTACTGAAGTACTTAATACAGAAATATGTAAATTCCTTCATTTGAGGTTAAAAGACAATTGGAAGAAAGTGAGCCGAAGTATTTTTCCGTCTTGTTTTTGGTCCTCTCTTTGGAACTCCTTTACCATTAAGGGCCACAAACATTTGTCTCTCATTGTTCTTCCAGTTATGTGACGCATAGGTGTTGTAGCCATTCTCCTCTATTCTCTCTTTCAGCTTGCAATCAATACTGAATTCTTTCTGTGGAAAATATAAAAAACTGTTAGAAAAAGGAAAGTAACTGCAATAAAAAGCTACTGGTAAATCTCACTGAACATTTAGTAAAAATGAGCTACTACTCATTGGACATGATTCGTATACAAAAATATATAACAGACATCTTGAAACAGTTTTCAAACTAAAACCAGATGACAACCAGGATCTGAAGGGATCCTAGTACATCACCTGCTCCACTCCCTGCCCAGGCAACACCTCTAGGCCACGTCCCATGATTCTTCTCCCTGCAACAACTGCTTGTGAGGATTTTCAGTAAACTACTATGCTTTTAAATGGCTAAGATTCACGTACAAATTACAGGGAGCAGTTGAATGGACTGTAATTGCTGGTGACTGGGTAAAGGGAGTTAAGTCAAGATGACTTTTGAAAAATTCAGGTGGGTTGACATGTCTGTGTAACCTCAGCGCTTAAAGGAGAACTAAACTCTAAAAATGAATGTGGTTAAAAATGCCATATTTTATATACTGAACTTATTGCACCAGCCTAAAGTTTCAGATTTTCAATAGCAGCAATGATCCAGGACTTCAAACTTGTCACAGGGGGTCACCATCTTGGAAAGTGTCTCTCACATGCTCAGTGGGCTCTGAGCAGCTGTTGAGAAGCTAAGCTTAGGGGTCTTAGCAGATTATCAAGCAGAAAATGAGGTTTGTCTGTAATATAAATTGATGCTACAGGTACCCCCCCCAGGTACCATTGTGAATTCTCACAATACATTGATGAATGTAACATTTAATTTGTGTAATTATAAGTATTGACACTACAATGGAATACAGTGGAATCCCCATATTAAGTTTTTCAGAGGTGTAATGGTGAAAAATCCAGGAAAACATAACATCAGAGAAATTTATTATGCATTATATATTGGTGGAACCACAGAAAAGCAGTGTGAAATGTGGCAAAACTTAAAATCAGGGTATGATTGTGCCAGCAGTCATCATCCAGTCAAATAAATATAACCCCCACCTTCCTGATTTCTACATGTACCTGTGCCAGCAGTCATCATCCAACCAAAAATATCACCCCCCAGATTGCCCCCATGTACCTGTGCCAGTTAGGCAGCTCTTGCTTAATTGTAAAAACCACAATTAAAGACCAAGTACAAAACGGAAAAAGAAATGAACAAAAAAAATCTCCTGTATTGATTGCGCCCTAGGCCGGTGCCTACCCTGCCTACCCCTAGTTCCGGCCCTGCGTGATTCAACCTTACATTGTAAGTGCAACTATGTGTTTTTAGTAAATCATGTGAATGGTTTTCCACTATGAGAGTGTGCCCCTCATCTGTATTTTTATTTAGAGCTACTTTATTTCTGGTTTGACTAATTGCTGAGGACACAGCAACCCCTAGGAAATGGAAGACATCGGTATTGATTGGGAAGACTTTTTTTTTCAATTTCATTGGATTTTGCTGGACGATATATTTCTTTCTTATCATTTTTTTACTTCCTACATATATTTTTAATTGATTGCTCGTCTGAAGTGCATGCCTGTAATAAGCCCTAGTATCCTGTGCACCTCCAAATATAATTTTTCTAATGTGTCTAAACATGTGTGTTATTCTATACAATGCAACACTGGATAGAGAGATCCATTAATAAAGCCATATACTAACTTCCATTTAATCTTTAGTTAGGGAAACATGGGCAGTTCTGACTATATGGTGAAAAGAGCAAGCCCATTGCTTAAACACATTCCCACATATGTAATATAAGGCACTAAGCTTGCCCAGGAGCAGTAACCCATAGCAGCCAATAAGATGTTTGCATTTAAAAAGGTGACCAGTAAATGCTACCTGCTCATTGGTTGCTATGGGTTGCTGCCCCTGGACAAACTTAGTGCCTTTTATTAGATAACCCCCAGAGTATGGCCGAGACCCAGCCTTTTGGAATGACTGGAGTTGGTAAATATTTCAGTCTGATATTACAGATATTTTTGTGATTATCAACAAACCGATTTATCAATTAAGTGCAAACTTTTTTCTTGGAACATATATACATGTAGGTACTGTACATGTGACCTAAATGGTGTACTATATGGCATCTCACCTAGATACCGGATGTTTACCCGGGATATTAGCAAATAATCAGAAAAGGGTACCTAGAATTGTCAGGACCTCATTACACAGTTTGAATGGTTACTTACCGAACCGTAGATCTTTCCTCTCCTATTCATGGCTAAGTAATAATTGCTGTTAATGGCTTTCACTGCCACAACCCCCACGTCCACAGATGTTATCTCCAGTATACCTAAAGATACGGAAATAAAACATCAATATTTACTTACATTTTATTTTAGTAACAAGCCAATCAAATACTACATCCATTTCATTACTCTAGTAAAGCTAACTCCTAATTGGTTACCTCTGGAAGTGTGATTTCACCAATGGATTGATTTACATCCTGAATGTTTTTCCGGATTATACAGACTTTTGAAAGACTTTACTTTAATACTTTTCTAATATAATTTTTGATACTTTCTTCTGGATACTTTTTCTGGATATTATGGACAATGGACTATTGTATGCAGTCGGACTGGCCCACCGGGATACCAGGAAAACTCCAGGTGGGCCCAGGTGTTAGTGGGCCCTTTTGCTTCTAAACATTTGGCCTGTTTCATGGTCATTCCCTATTTCTTTATGGGGAAAATGCTTAATAATGAGAGAATATTGTAAGTATATATAAAAGACTAGGGGGCAAATTTACTTAAGGTCGAATATCGAGGGTTAATTAACCCTCGATATTTGACTGTCGAAGTTAAATCCTTCGACTTAGAATATCGAAGTCGAAGAATTTAACGCTATTCGTTCGATCGAACGAAAAATCAATTTGATTCAAAGGATTTTAATACACCGATCAAACGATTTTTGTTCGACCAAAAAATGCTTAGAAAACTTTCCCCCTAGGCTAACATTGACTTCGGTAGCTTTTAGGTGGCGAACAAGGAGGTCGAAGTTTTTTCTTAAAGAGACAGTACTTTGACTATCGAATGTTCGAATAGTCGAATGATTTTTAGTTTGAATCGTTCGTTTCGAGGTTGAAGGTCGAAGTAGCCCATTCGATGGTCAAAGTAGCCAAAAAAAACATTCGAAATTCATTCGGAGAATGAAGAGGTTTAGTGAGTGGAAGTAAGGAATCCGCGCTCTGCCAATTAGCACCTGATGAATGAATGCATTAATCCTCCCGAACAGATGTACCGAACATCCCAAACAATTGAACTTTCAGTAGGAGAGAGGAGAGCAGTCTGACGCAGAAAGGGCAATTACAGCCCGAAACATGTTGTGTATAACAGCTTAAATAAATATTAATCACAAGCAGTTAATCTGCATCAGAGTGCTCTCCTCTCTCCTACTGGAAGAGGTTTAGTGAGTAGAGTAGAAATAATAGTTTGGAAAGGTCCACTGTCTAAGGTTTTCTGGTGGGCTCACGTTCTTTGGTTTTCTGGTGGGCCCAAGGTCTAAGGCTTTCTGGTGGGCCACTGGCATCCCAGTCTGACACTGATCGTATGACGGACTCATTTGCACAAAAATGTATTTTTATGCTGTGTTTATGTATTATCACTTGATGGTTGTTTTACACATTATAACCAAATAATGCAAATAATGTCAATCGTAACATGACACATTTACTAAATCACAACGATGCACTTTTATGCACAAAATGAGTCTTTTAACGTTGGCTCTATGTATCATTATTTGATCTTTTATGCATTTTAAATATGACACTTTGTCACATTTGACTAAATCACAATGAGAACATGGGTTCACTCCCATTTTTTTCTTAATTGGCTTATTAGTGAAATAATGATGCCGGCAGCTATTGCGGTGTAATGTGTGCAGGTGTTCCACAAACCATGTTCTGTTACCAAATATTTTAAAAGCAATCGTAAAAAGTAATAACAAGTTGTGCCGGCTATAGGAAAAACTGACGAAAATGGCTTTGCGTGGAATTTTACACATCGTTAAAGTACAGACAAAGTCATATTTGTGAAATATCAATATTTAAAAGAGAACTAAGCAGTGTATCAGAAAGAGATGTGGACATTCGGCAGTTATTTGGTGGACGAAATGTATTCTACTTTTACTAAACTAATCTAAAACTAAATTTTATGTGTTTGTTTTGTGGAATTGTTTTATGCTGTACCAGCCACAAAGACTTTAATGTAGGGGGTAGAGCTGATCTATTTATTTTAAATGATGTTGAAATTAAAATGGCAGAAAATGTATGATAGAAAGTTATTTCTTTTCTATCTGTTGTTTACAAGGAAAATGTTTTGATTTTCCACATGACATTTAATTTTCCCTTTCAGTGAAGCTGACACCTGCATCAAATTTATTGTGATTCGTGTGTTGGACACGCAAGGAAAACTGAGCAGTTTTGTAAAACCCCCAAGCAAATGTTACATATATTTTTGGTAACAGCGGAAGATGGTTCTGTTTACAAAAATGCTTTAAACTCTAACACTAACAACAATGGAGCCACAAACATTACAATTTTATATATATATATATATATATATATATATATATATATATATATATATATATATATATATATATATATATATATATAGTGAAAAGGGCAGTGAAAGATCCCTGTGGGGGATTGAAACGTTGAGGCTTAATAATAAAACATTTTTTGTTTTTTCACTAAAACCCTGTGAGTGCCGCAATCCTTTTTCACTGCTTATTTCCCATGCTGGCACCCAGGTATTAATTTTGTCTACGGAGTGCACCATTCCTCTGGTTATATATATATATATATATATATATATATATATATATATATATATATATATATATATAGACCATAGAGATGCCAGCGCTATTCAGGGTCGGACTGGGCTGGCGGGGCAAAAAACCAGGTGGGGGAAAAACGGGGTACGTGCATGTGGGCGGTGGCAGGTAATGCCAAAGGGGGCTGCATCCTGGGTCCGGAAAAGGATTTGCAGTAGTTCTAGTCTCCCAGTAATAAACTTAAATGTATTTAATATAAAGTTAATGTTTTGTACTTTAAGACCTGAGTGTGCGGACTTATTTATATATATATTTTTACCGTATATATTCCAAAACTATTCCATAAATAAGTTATGGTCTTTTTTTGGTGTTGTGTTAATTTTGTTATAGTAATGATTTTTAAAAGAAATCTGAAACTTATTATTTGTCGAACAGGGTGTTTTACTGTGCGTAGGAAAAAGTTGGTTTGACTAGAAGGTAAATGAATATCTACTATAGTCACATTGTTGTAGCATATTTGTGACAGTTCCAATGCTTGTGTTAATGTGAAAATGTGAAAGATTGTGGGTGTCATCAGTTTAAAGCTGGCCATACATGTGAAGCTCTGTATAAATATCTGGTTGCCTTTTACGTGCCTTCTGCCCTGCCTTTGTCCATAAAAAGAGTGAAATAAAACTTTTTGCAGTAAATCTGCAAGTGCCTGGCTCTACTTCACGTATACTAAGATGTAAAGCTCTGCTCTTATTGGTGAGGTTGTCAAAGCAGCAGATCTTTTACCAATATGCCAAAATAGTTTTTTGACTAGAGGGTCACAATGCAGAACAAACAGGCCATTGAGCTGACGCATTCATTGCCTAGACAGAATTTCTAAACCTGCCCAATCAACATCTGGATGATTTTTATTCAGATATAATTTGGAGAGCCCCTCGTAGGGCCACATACAAAAACCTATCTGTCAGCAGTTTTTATCAGCCCGTGTATGGCCACAGTGGTGCTGGACCCATAGGGGGTTTCAGAGTCTTTGTTGGGGGCCCAACTTAAATGCTGATTAAAGACAGATTTGAGCAGAATCTCAGATCACTTGACTGGGTTTTATTCACAAATGTTTTTGCCCCAAGACTGTAGGAATATTTATTACTTGATCTTGATATTTTGCTTACCACAAAAAATCATATTACTTTGTTCGTTTTTAAAAAATTGTCTGACATGATCATTAAAATTTTAAGATTTTTATCAGAAAACCTGAATTTGAAAATATCTGGATCTGCACGTTAAATGTTGAAAATACACCTCTCATTGACTTATACAGAAATTTGCCAGGTTTTATTTGTCAAATTGTATCACCCGATTTTTTAAAAATGTTTTAGAAAATTTAAAAAATATCTGAATTGAATTAATTTTTTTCAATACAGGTATGGGATGCGTTATCTGGAAACCTATAATCCTGAAATCTTAGAATTACAGGAAAGCCATCTCCCATAGATGACTTTCAAATCAAATAATTCACATTTTTTAAAATTGATTTCCTTTTTCACTGTAATAAAAAATCAGTACCTTGTACTTGATCCCAACTAAGATATAATCAATCCTTACTGGAGGCAAAACAATACTATTCTGTTTATTTCATGTATGGTATGGGGCAGATTTATCAAGGGTCGAATTTCGAAGTACAAAAAACTTCGAAATTCGACCATCGAATTAAAAAACTTTGAATTGAATATAGAATTCAAAGTTTTTTCACCGATTCAAAGTTTTTTCGTACGATCGAATGATTCGAAGGATTTCAGCGATCAGTCAAAGGATTTTTATTCAATGTGTAAAGACTTGGAAAAAGTTTATAGAAGGTCCCCATAGGCTAACATAGCAATTCGGCAGGTTTAATTTGGCGAAGTATTGAAGTCGAAGTTTTTATTTAAAGAGACAGTACTTCGATTATCGAATGGTCGAATATTCGATCATTTTTTACTTTGAATCGAAGTCGAAGTAAATTCGAAGTCGTAGTATCCTATTCGATGGTCGAAGTATCCAAAAAATTACTTTGAATTTTTTAACTTCGAAAATTCCCTCGAATTCACTTCGACCCTTGATAAATCTGCCCCATAGAGTTAGACAAGGGTTTGTGTTTCTGGAAAATGATGGCTATTCCCAGCTACTACCATTATTTGTAACAGGAAGTCATTTGAGAAAAAAGTTTAAAGAAGTATATTATTTTTCCTCTCATGTTTCCTTGAATTACAGTAATTACCATTTTTTTTTATGAGCTGAGTTGTAGTTTCACCCTTATTTCTATCACATACATGCAACAATGATTCATATCATCATTACAGAGGGTAACATCTTTATTTGAATTGAAGTGAATAAATGTTGTACTTTGGTCTTGCATGCTTAGAATTCCCATCTCTCCCAATATTTAATATGACCATTTATTATAAATAGAAAGTTTTGATCCTGATGAGGTTTGATGTAGTTAATATGCATTACTATATTACATTTTAGCCTGTGGTGAGCACATATGGTATAAGCACTTACATTAATGAATATGACAGAATATGGACTGTATCATGTGGGAGGCATTGAAGGAAAGGCAATAAATCGAGTTCCTTCTGTCTGTGATATTGCTCATAAGAGCAAGAAAATATCATGCAGTATAAAATGATAAATAGGCTATATATCTGACATTATACAATTCTGTATATTGATAATTCAGTTCATCTAAAATAAGCCTTTGAGACTCTTCATCATAAGCTTTGTTTTCTCTTGAACATATCCTGATGTTCAAGACAATTTAGGCCACTTACTGACCTGTCCTGGCCAATCCCAGTTACACTTAGAGGCCCATTTACTTAACTCGAGTGAAGGAATAGAGGAAAAAAACTTTTTTTGGCTACTTCGACCATCGAATGGGCTACTTCGACTTCGACCTTCGACTTCGAATCGAACGATTCTAACTAAAAATCGTTCGACTATTCGACCATTCGATAGTCGAAGTACTGTCTCTTTAAGAAAAAACTTGGACCCCCTAGTTCGCCACCTAAAAGCTACCGAAGTCAATGTTAGTTATGGGGAAGGTCCCCATAGGCTTTGCTATCTTTTTTTGGTCGAACAAAAATCGTTCGATCGATGGATTAAAATCCTTCGAATTGAACGATTCCAAGGATTTAATCATTCGATCGAACGTTTTTTCGATATTCAAAGTCGAAGGGTTTAACTTCGACAGTCAAATATCGAGGGTTAATTAACCCTCGATATTCAACCTTAAGTAAATTTGCCCCTTAATCACACCTGGTCACATCCCAGATCTGCCCAAATCTGCACCACTTTTTTGTTAAAGCTTTTGCATTTTCAAGTTTATGAAAAACATGGCAGATATTAGATCAGGGAAACAGAAGAAACTAGAGTAAATCATCCAATTTATGAATTAGTGCATCTTAAATGTTTTTATCTAAATAACTCGTTAGATTCTTGTTATGATTAAGGATATAAACAAGGGCAAAGCCAAACTCTATGTGACTATGGGAGGTAAAAATCTTGTAAGGAACTGAGTGATAGACAGTATCCATATAAGTTTATGAAAGTTGTCTTATTCTTAACGTTTGACCCTAAAATTGTTTTAATGAGGGGCTCAGTATCTTCCCTTAACACCACTGGATACAAAACTGAATTGTTTATTACAGGAGAACCAAACCCCACATTGTGATGAGTTCTAGAGTGGTCAGAATTCAGGGGTAAGACTGTGCAGGGGGGAGGAAGGGAGGGAAGCCAGTGGGGACTTATCACAATGGGGGGGGTTTAGTTCTCCTTTAAGGTGGCCATACACATAGAGATCCGCTCATTTGGCGATTTCGCCAAACAAGCGTATCTCTCCCCGATATGCCCACATTGAGGTGGGCGATATCAGGCTGATCCTATCGTGGGCCCTAGGGCCCAATGATTGAGTATAATACTGCCAATACAGGCGGTCAGATCATCATCATCATCATCATTTATTTATATAACGCTATCAAGATACGCAGTGCTTTCATCTGGCTGACTTTTGGCCAGATATCGATCAGGGAAGCCCGTCGGAGGGCCCCATACACAGGCCAATAAGCTGACGATTCAGTCTGTTGGCAGCTTATATCGGCCCATGTATGGCCACCGTAAGTCATGTCTTATCCCCCTCTGTAGAACCAGCATGCTGACAAGGTACTTCCTTATACTGTATGTACTGTGGAATAAATATCCCAAACAAACCAATTCTTGCAGCTGCATGAAAAAATGTTACACAAAAGAGGATACATGTTATGAACCTATTCATCGCCAAAGCCATTTTTATTTTCTAAATTGACTGGATATTCAAACAACCCACAACAATCAAAGTCCTAAAATCAAATTCAACCAAGTATAGCAACCTTTTCAACTAGCAACTAGACATAAGTTGAATGTGATTTTTTTTACTGCTTTGGTGCATTAATAAAGCAAGTACTGTAGGCCCTTTGGAATCTCTGTATAAATAAGAAATTCTGCTATGATGGTGGCAGAGATAACAGCTCTGGTGGCCAAACAATCATACCAAGGAACTCTTCAATATGAGAGAAAATAAATAAAACTCGAGTTAAAAAATAATTATAGAGCATGGGGGTAATAATGTCACTTAAACAATTTATTTAAATATAACACATTCCGCAAAAATATGAGATCTGCTAGAACCATGACAAATTACACATATTGGCAAAACAAAATAAAAACTGTAAATTGGGTTCTGTGTCATTGTACAGTAATCATCATCAAAGTTTAGTGATATTCCATTTTATTCAATCAGGGTTAAATATAACTAGGATATGTTTACCATTCATTTTGTGTCAGGTGATAAAACCTAAAGGGGAAGTAGGTCTGTCAGGTGTAAGGAAGCAGGACATATTGTATGTCTGAACGACCCAAAAAACCCATCTAAATTCAGGTGCAGTACTTCAACAGCCAAGTCACTTAAACAGCAGCTCCTCACATCTGTTTCAAGTTCCTTTTTGCAACACCTGCCTTAAGTAATTCTCCTTCAAATGTTATATAAATTAGAAGTGTTTCAGACGTCTTCCTCACAACGAACAGATAAGACTCGGGAGAAACTTGTATGGGGGGTCAAACGTTGCCTTTGAACATGAAAAGTTCTCAAGCCCTGAGATTACTGGCAATCACCTGTAGGTACATCTCCCATTTATTAGGTGAGAACATGAGTAAGGAGTGTTGTTGTCAATACTTGATTCCACAAGAGCACTACTGTGGTCATGGTGTACCTTTGTGAGATGTTTTTCCCATTGTTTCTAAACCACAATTATCTCTTACATCCCAAGGAAATATGTGTATAAAACATAAATAGCCCACCCCCATCTCATCAGCAATTTAGCCTCAGGTAGTTAAACGTGTCAAGCAACAGATTCAAACAAACGAAGCTTCTATTAGACTTAAGTCGATGAAGAAGTAGGATATTTGTTTTGTAGACATTTTTCTCCGTCCCTTTGTTGTGATACACTATGCATTTTAATCGGACGCCTGCCAGACATGCCTAAATCTGAACTTCTTCCCAAATTATTTCTTCATGAAGAATTAAAACCAGCTGTTAACAGCGCAGTCTGCTAAGTAGAAATATTAATTATCTGCTGAATCTGGAGCAGATTAGATTTAAATAATTGTATTCTGTCCCGTAACATAAACATATTTTTTTCTTTTTTTTGCTGGAGGTCTGCAATGTATGCCGATTTCATAAACAGTCATTCAACACATCATCAGAGCAAGATAAAAACTTGAAACCTGCAAACATACTTAAAAGGCTATAAAACACTATGGTCATCATCTTACACCTCGCCAAATCTATTACCGTCACGTGGATTTTTCAGGGAAATGGTGGTTGCTATGCAGCAAAATCACATAGTTTAGTGTCAGAAGAATGTCTAGACTCACACTGAGATCTTACTTTTTGTGTGAACATCATTGGATTTCACCTTAAAATTGATAAGACATGAATAAACATTAGACAAAAGCTTGAAGAGGAAGAGGAAGAAATAATCGATAAGCACAATGTTATTTAGATGTAGATCTATTTTATTTATATATTTATGTCATTATATTATATTTAAATGTTCAAAAACATATAGTACTCAACAGGGCATAGTAAAATATAAAGATTGATTTATTTAGGGGCAGATTTATTAAGCTCGAGTGAATGGTTCGAATCTCAAAAAGTTTGAAATTCAAAGTAAATTTTTGGGTACTTTGACCATTGAATAGGCTATATTCGAAGTAAAAACCGTTCAACCATTTGATAATCAAAGTACTGTCTCTTTAAAAAAAACTTCGACTTTATACTTCGCCAAATTAAGGCTACCGAAGTGCAATGTAAGCCTATGGGATCGATCGCTAAGAATCGTTCGAATCGTTCGATTCAAACGATTCAATCGTTTGATCGTACGATTTCTATTCGACCGCAGGATTGCCAAACTTGTTGAAAAAACTTTGAATTTCAATATTCGAATTTGAAGTTTTTTAATTCGATGGTCGAATTTCAAAGTTTTTTGTACTTCGAAATTCGACCCTTAGTAAATCCGCCCCTTAGTGTAAGCCAACATTTTGGTCACAAACTGTGACCTTTGATAGAAAAACTATGTTATACAATGTTCTATATTATATATATATTATAATTAATATTATTATGTTTATTATAACCAACAACAATGCCAAAACCAGGCAGGGGTGGGACCAATGTTATATGCTCCTTCAACAGAAAAGCTTTTGGACTCTGTATTCATTAGAGGTCTCAAATACTGTTTATTCTTGCCATTTTTAGATACTCAATAATTTATACGGTTTTCAATAATTTCCGAATTTGTATTATTGTAATGTTAGGGTTAGGGTTGTTATATGCTCCTTCAACTGAAAAGCTTTGGATTTAGAAACTTAACCCTGTATTCATTAGAGATCTTAAATACAGGTATAGGATCTCTTATCCGGACACCCATTATCCAGAAAGCTCCGAATTACGGAAAGGCTCTCTTTTATATAAATAACCAACATTTTTAAAAATGATTTCCTTTTTCTCTGTAATAATAAAACAGTAACTTGTACTTGATCCCAACTAAGATATAATTAATCCTTATTGGAACCCATTTATTCAGTTTATTTAATGTTTACATGCTTTTCTAGTAGACTTAAGGCATGAAGAGCCAAACTACGGAAAGATCCATTATCCAGAAAACCCCAGGTCCCGAGCATTCTGGATAACAAGTCCCATACCTGTACTGTTCATTCTTGCAATTTTTAGATATTCAAATTGATATTATTGTAAGGAGTGTATTAGTCTCACCTCTAGGTGGCAATGTGAATAACATACATGGACTAAGGACGGATCTTTTCTACCTGATACATGTATTCTTTATGGTGGGGTGGCTGCTGGGTGTGTCCTGGACTGAGTTCATTAATTAATTTTTATTATTGGATGGTAATATCTTGACAAAGGCTCCAGTTAGGGCCAAATCGTCAATATAGAATAAATATTATTGTACTTATTGTACTTAATTATATATATATATATATATATATATATATATATATATATATATATATATATAGATAGATAGATATAGGACTTCTAACAACCTTTATGCTGTGAGTGCTTCCTTTTATTTTTGGACTATATATATATATATATATATATATATATATATATATATGTATATATACAGTATATATATAATGTTATTATATATTGTTTACACTAACCAGAAAAAAATAAAATGCAATTTATACATGAAATAAAAGATTAATAATAAACACAAAATACATTTCTGCACTAGGGATTATAATAAATACTACAGTAGGAACCTCTTATACAAAATAACACTCTTTCTATTTATTTCAATTTCTGAATTCTTCAAATAATTGTACTTCTTTTTTCCAAATAAAGGGAATAATAACTATATATATTTTTACAAGGTATGGAGTGAGTCATGATTAAATCAGACAGATGTTTATCCATGATTCACACTGGAATGTATGTACAATGTTACTGATTTGCTAAACATTTTATTGGAGAAATAAGTAAAATGTGGAGGTAGTTGCTCTTTCACCTCGCTGAACAATTCCTACATGTAGATGTGTTAAAATTTTAAAATTCTTGAGTGGTACATCTTTCTCATGTGGAACATAGTATGAATTGGATGCACGCTATTTAAAATTGCAGTAATGTGGGTAAGAACATTACAATTGATGTCCCTACTCAGCTATTGTGCTTCTGTTAATAAATGAGCCTTATCTTATGTTCAATAGGAAATACCTCAAAATATCTGGAAACCATTTTGCTAAAAACAATGGCCACCAGTTGAACCTAGTACCACATAGCAGCATGAGTCAACAGGGATTATTTATAAAGCAAGGTCCAAGGTGCAAAGTGCAAAAAAAAAACCCCTCTGTCATCAGGGTAAATGTAGGGTAATTCTGGCATTGCTGGTGGTGAACACTGGGTTTAAGCACAGCAGGTTGCAATTACTAGGTTTGCACTTGCCTAGATGTGCACCTAAATTATTCATTTGTTAGGGGGAAATCTAACTGACCTGTCCCTTCATATTAAGCCCAAAAGCAGCATAATTGGTTCAGAGAAGAGCGATTACTAAGCTAATGTTGTACAAACATTATTCCTCATACTGTATGTCATGATAAAAAAATCCAAGTCTCACTGACAAACCGCAGATTGGTTTTTCCGTCAGTCTGCTCTACTGAGCAAAGTTTTTATGTTTGAGCAGGGCTATTAGGGAAGATGTCAGTGTGTTCTCAGCTGGAAAAAACATGTTGCTCTGGTCAGACTTACGGCAGTGAAATTATTTTATTCATTAGAGCCCAACAGAAGCACCAACAAGTATTACAATGGGAGGAATTCTGCCTGAAAATGGGGAGGATGTTGCCTGAGAATACTGTGAAGTAACTCATAGTCGCCAATTGATCAGTCTGCTGTTGGTAAAATACTAAAAACAAGTAACTGATTGCTTATTGCAATGAGGCAATTTTGCCCAGTGTAGTAAATGAGACCTGGTATCCAATCTATGATGGCACTTTAATAGGGGCAGCAAAAAGACATGAGTGGTTGAATTTATATGTTTGATTCTTTCAGGGGGTTATTTATCAAGCTCCGAATTTATCTCAGTATTTCTAAGATAAAAATCCGAGCAACTCCGAATTCCTGAATGGACCTTATTTATCATTATAAAAGTCCGAAAAAATAGGTTCGGGCAAAAATCCAAAACATTCGGACCTTTGACCAAAAAATCCGGACTTTTTCACAAGAACCACAAATTTTTCAGACTTTTCAGACTTTTTGGTCTTATACAGGACCCCAAGAGCTTTGAGATGCCAGATTTTCGGATTCGGATTTTTCAGACCGTTGGACTTTAATAAATCCCAAAAAAATCAGATTTTTGGTCCAAAAAATCAGAATTTTTCGGATTTCAGATATTCGGAGCTTGATAAATAACCCTCTTAGTGTAGGGTATAACTGCAGTCTCTACACTTGCCATCCCTTTTCTTTTCCCATAAATACCTTTCGTTTTAAGATCCACCCAATTCTACCATAGATGTTTTTAAAGATACCGAGTAGGGAGAAGTTGTTTTTGAGCAAAAGTTGTCAAACGAGTGCGTCCAAGAACAAGCTCATGTTAAACCATTCTCTGTTACAGGCTGCCTTGACCAGATCTGCTTAATGTGTCTTTTATTCAGCCTGTTACAATTAACAGATGTCTTGTTTTGGGTTTCTTTCACTTGCAGTTTTAAATAGCTCCATCCAAAGCTGTTGAATACTATGAATCTGTTAAAATATCTCATTCTCTCAATAATGGCATTAATCTCTTTTTATAACTATTAATAATTCTCTTTTCTGCATAAAATTTGCTGTCATACTGTTATTATTTGTTTATCATGAAAATCAAATAAAATATTTTCAAAATAAAATAATTCTCTTTTGTTTCATTACACTATAGCATGAGATCAAGAACTGTGCCTGACAGCTGGGGAAAATGTTTAATTAATAATTATATTGGAAAAGTCCATTCATTTACATTTCTTTTTCATTATACAAAAGTTTTTGGCTTTAGCTAACCATTAACAGTCCTCATAATTAGTGATGGGCGAATTTGGGCCGTTTCGCTGAAAAATTCGCGAAACGGCATCAAGAAAATGGACGCCAGTGTCCAAATTTTTTGTGATGCTGGCGAATTTTCACAGTGGTTTTGCAAATTTATTTGCTGGCGGCGAATCGCAGGAATTTACCTCGAATTCGCACCTACCTTTTATTACTACTCCAACCTGGTCCTGGTGGGAGCTCCAGGTTTCCAACAGCAGGTTAAAAAAGGCCACTTGACTTGCACATAATTAATTGGAGACAAAAGCTGTTTTAAACAAGCAGTTTTTTTTAAAAAAAAATTAAAAATTTTTGAGATATATTAAAGCCTGATGCTCAAAAAGCCTGAATCTGAATATCTACCATCTCAGACTGTGAAGTTGTGTATAAGTCAATGGCAGAGGTCCCTATCTTAGTTTGAAGTTTCTTTGTTCTGCGCTGGAATTAGCCAGAAATTCTGACCATTTCTAACTTTTCAGGCCAAAATCCGAAAAATTCTGGAAAAAACGTGCTAGATTTTATCAAATTGTTTACCCCAAACTGATGAAAAGTTTTTTTTAATAATAAAAAAGGTCAATTTGGGTATTAAGAGTTTGGTGGGGGGTTTGTATTTAAAAAAATTGCTACATTCGGATTTTAGTGAATAATCCTCTAAAACAGTTCGAGGAAACTGAGTACTAGGGGAACACACAAACTCCTTACAGATAACACCTTGCTTGGAATTGAACCTAGGAACGCAGCTCTACAAGGAAAGAATGCTAGCACTATGTGAAGCAGTGATATTTCGTATCTCATAGAAACTAGCAGAAGATTGTCCATCTACTTTTTAAAGATCCAATAAAGGCATCATTTAAGTCACGTTCTGCATAAAAAGGCCTGTGTTTCCCTAAAATTTGCTTTAGCACTGCATGAATGAAAAATAAACAATTTACAAAGTTTACATAAATAACAGGAACATTGCAAACAGAGTATGTTACTAATCTATTAGGAATGTTCTGAAAACAATGAGAAGCCGTAAATGGGGCCCTAAAACAACACGGTTATTTATAAAAGCTCTCTGAATTTGTACAACTCATTAAGCGCTTGTGATGGAAGGAGCACCAACATATTTCATTCTCATATGAGAAAATTAATTTGTTGTTATAAGAAGTTAATTTATTGCACCCAGTTAGTTACAGGAGATAAGGGTATGAAATCCCAAAGAATCAACTGGATCAACTACCAGTTAGGCAGGTTAAAATAGAGTTAAAAGGTTGAACTTGATGGGCGTGTCGTTTTTCAACCTAACTTACTATTAATAGGAACATGCACTCATAAAAGAAGTCATTTGAATCATGCGGTCTCCTGCAGAGGTTTATTATAAGGAGTGCATTGATTATTTTCTTCCCAATTAGGCAAACATTAATAGAATGTTGTTTACTATCATTTTAGGAACCATCACGGTAACACAATCCAGTTTAAGTTTCTATTCTTCCATTTTATCCTTCAGTTATAAAAGGATGCTTGTTGTGGAACTTGTCCAACAAAGGCAGAAACTCTAATTTTAATTAGAGGGCAAAGGCCTACAACATATACTTTCCTATTAAAGATTAGCAAGTTTAGCTACTACTACTACTTGTCTGCCTACTACTCCCCACTGGATGGGACAACCCACTGATACTGCAAAGAAGCTTTACACAGTAAGTGCTGAGCATCTTGACCATTGTTAAAAGTCATGGAGGTGCAAATGCAACTATGCTAAAATGCACATATGAACATTTGTGGGTTCAACCAGAGAGTATTAAGCAATAATAAATGAACTCATGGAAAAAACAGCGCAGATAAACCCTTAGGCCATTGAGTGCCAGACTTTGCAGTTCAAAACTCTTCTGAAACTCCACCTTTTGATTGTGGCTCCCCTTGGTTTATAACATGGTTATAGATAAAAGAAAGTCAGTCATTCAGCAATAGCACCATGTTGGGTGTGACTATTGAAGAAGAAACTTAGAGACTTAGTGCCACCCAAAATAATTTTTCTCTAGGGTCAGTAAATTCACACTTTTCCAAGAGTATATAGGACAAAAAATAGTTTTCATCTCAAAATGACCTTTAAGATAGGCTTTTATATGGATTTAATCAGCAAGTAGCCATTATTCATACATCTTACCCTAGTTTAAGTTGTGTCTCCTTGCCAATACACCAATGGGGACCAGCTCCACCTCCTTAGACCATTTACAGAACTACGACAATTTCTTGCCAACAGAGTCAACTAAAAGCTACAACAGCCAAGGCAACAAAATTTGTGAAATAGGCCTCTGCACACAAAAAAAGCTCACATTGTACAACCAATGTGTATTCATTACATTTCCTGGAGAGTAGGCTGCACTTTGCCCTTATTATTGTGAAAAAGACTCAGAACTAATTTCGGTCAGTAAGTTGCCCTTTTCATTACTGCTTATACTGACAACCTAACCTAAAAGTATTATTTATTCAGCACCTGGCCATTTATTTATTTATTTATCCTGACACTTGTTCTTAGATCTGTGATATGAGAAAGATCTTTCCAGTACAGCCGCGTTTCCTACAAGATCAGGTTGCTCTTTACCGGACAGGTAAATGAATAGCTTTCCCTCCCAAGCCTCAGGTTCAAACTCACACACATATTAAGGAAGGAAGAGTGACACAGTAGGGCAAACAAAGATGATGAAAGATTAATTTTAAATCCTTGGGGATCAAAGATAGCAGCGGCCCAATACAAAAGCATTTCATGAGAAACTGGTGGGAGTTTTCCTAGTCAATGACTTTACATCCACTTGGCTTATTAGCGTTATTTTTTTTTTCTTCTTCTTAGAAAGATCATGGTATGCTGCTAGAGACTTGAAAATGAGGTACAATTCACTTTAACAAAGGCATCTGTCCTTCTTGTTTAGAATTTCTCAGGCTTTGATGTGGTGTTGAAAATATTAGCACAATTTCATCCCCTACTACCCTGACTGCAGTGCAAGTTCAAAAGAAGCACTTCTCTACACAGACCAGGTTATTGTGACCAAAAAAACAACTAAGAAGAGCTTTGAACTACAGCTAAAGTTTTCACATTTTTACTTTTCTTTTGCACCATTTCGTCTGAAGCAAATTGGGGGATCCAAGCGGATGTGGAAATAGTACAGGTACTTTTTTAAAGGACCAAAAACATTTCTTTGGGAACCAAGAGTTTACCATCTTGGTAAACAGCAGAACCACTAATAATGATGCCTTTGATATTTGTTTTACTTTTATTGAACGACTCAATTAAAATGGTAATTTAATATCTGGATGATATTACCAGAATAAGGACAAAATGGGAAGATAATTATTTAAAAGCAATACAATAATGTAATCCCCACAAGGAATATTGATGTGGCCTGTAACTCCTACCTTTATATGTTGGCAACAGTCATCCAGCAAGTCATGTCCATTCAAATACCACTATCTCTAGCTGAGCAAATCTACAAGCTACTAAGCCAGCACATTTTCTACTCAATCAGTTCTTCAACCACTAAGCCCACCTTCCTGACAAACCCACCATTTTATTGTTAACCGAACAGACTTGGTTACCACTGAGCCACTCCTTTTCTCACTGAGCTGCTCCTTTTACTGCTAAGCTGATTCTTTGCTAAAGAGATACTCTTTCTCCTACCGAGCCCCTTATTCTCCCACTGAGACATTTTGCTAATTAAAATACACATCCACACATTTTTCTTTTTCGCAGTATGCGGTTACTTTTAAGGCAAAAAGACAAACAATGATAAAGTATTTACAGCTTTACATTGTTTCCTATAGAAAAGTATACCTAGGGGCACATTTACTAAGCTCGAGTGAAGGATTCGAAGTTAAAAAAAACATAGAATTTCGAAGGTTTTTTTTGGGTACTCCGACCATCGAATAGGCTACTTTCGACCTTCGACTACGACTTCGACTTCGATTTGAACGATTCAAACTAAAAATCATTCTACTATTCGACCATTTGATAGTCGAAGTACTGTCTCTTTAAAAAAAACTTTGACTACATACTTTGCCACTTTAAACCTACCGATCTACAATGTTAGCCTATGGGGACCTTCCCCATAAGTTTTCTAAGCTTTTTCTGATTGAAGGAAAATCCTTCGATCGATGGATTAAAATCCTTCGAATCGTTCGATTCGAAGGATTTCATCGGATTTTTCCTTGGATCGATCGATCGTAGGATTTGCGGTAAATCCATTGGCTTCGATATTCGAAGTCGAAGGATTTTACCTCGAGGGTCAAATTCGAGGGTTAATTAACCCTCGATATTCGACCTTTAGTAAATGTGCCCCCTAATGTGGGGATTTATAGAATGTACATTTATATTAGCACTGTCTAATCCTTACTTCAATGAAATGTGGACATCTGTGCCGTATGGCCCCACTTTAAGTTCTACCCAAGTGGATACTATTTTACAAATTAATGCATAAAAGACATCTGTATTAAACACCTGTTGTCTTATTGTTACCAAAGCTTTCCATATTAACAGGGTTTTACATCTCAACTGAACCCAACTACTGCAATAATACTGATTTATTAAGGGTCCTGTCAGCCAACTCCAACAGAATTACTGTTTGAACAGCCCTTTGATACAACTGTACATCATTTTAAAAAGAGAAAGAATCAATGAAAGAGATAGAGAGCATGTATACTTTTCTTTTTACATACAAATGTATTCATCAAAATATGTACATAGTCCATAGACATTGAAGAGCAGGTGGTTGGGTTTGAGGAATGACATTCATTCATTGCTCCACCACCTGAGTAATCTCATGATATGGATGAGGACAAGCATTCAGGGGTTACAACAAGGAGTTTTGCTGTGACAAATGTATTTATAAAATGTGGACATAAAGGCTGTAGACATTTTCTATACCTATAAAAGATGTTGTTGCTCTAAATATTTTTTTATTTTAATGCTATCTATACTTAAAATTCTGCATTTTCTTGTGATGACTAGTGATGGGCGAATTTGTCCGCGAACGTCGAAAAATCTGTGAACATTTTTTTGATGTCGAAGGCAGCAAAACGAGGAAATTCACTGCAAATTTGCGCCTTGCGAATAAATTCACCCATCAATAGTGATGACCTTTCTTTTCTCTGTAGAACAATGGTATCATTGGCGCAGGGTATAAAGACTGACAGGTGTGGTCTTTTCACATGATAGAAGGGCCCTCCGGAAGCACGGTAAGGGGGTTATTTATTAAAATCTGAATGTTAAAATATCAAAAAATTCATTTTTTTCACTAGAAATCTCAAATTTTAAGAGGAAAAAAAACCTTGAATTTTTCTAGATTTATTATATTTCCGATGCTGCAAAAAGCCCAAATCCAAAAATTCTCAGACCTGTCAAAATCCTGTATAAGTCAATGGGAGAGGCATCTCAAGTTTTTGTGATTTGTGCTGCAGTTTTTTGTTGGTTTTTGGGCAAAAACTCAAAAAATTTGAGCAATTCAGGGAAAAAGCCAGAAAAATTTGAGCAATTCGGGAAAAAGCCAGAAAAATTCGAGCGATTCGGGTTTTCACTTGATCCGCGATCCGATTAAATTTAGATTTTTAATTAATAAATAAGCTAAAATTGGGCATGGGGGTTTGTTCGTGTTTTTTTTTTTAAATAAAATATTAGATACATTCGGATTTTAGTAAAAAACCCCCTCAATGTCACATTTTCTTTAAACTATATGTCTTCAGTTCAGCAATATTTGTTTTTTGCAGCTTCCCTTGATTGGATTGCTCACATTGCAGCCTGTCCTTACACAGAATCATGTGCACTGGCTTAACATGTGCTGAAATGAACATGATTCTGTTTAAAGAGCCATCAAGGGCAGTAGTTTCTAAGCAGAACACAAATGGCCTGGTCAGAAAAGCTGCTGGTGATGGAGCGATCAAAGTGAACTTTGTAAACTATAAACCAGGATGAGAGTTATTTAGACAAACATAGTTACATAGTAACATAGTTAAATAGGTTTGAAAAAAGACAAAGTCCATCAAGTTCAATCCCTCCAAATGACGCATGCCAATTTTTATGCGCGCAACTATTCTGACGTGCACCCAAATTTTTTTTTGATGCAGCAGATTTTCTTTGCAGTTTCGAAAATGTATTCGCCGGCAGTGAAACGCGGAAATTCACCACAAATTTGCGCCTGCCAAATTTATTTGCCCATTACTACCCAGCATCCATACACACACCCCTCCCCTCACATAAATTCTATATACCATATCTATACTAACTATAGAGTTTAGTATCACAATAGCCTTTGATATTATGTCCGTCCAAGAAATCATCCAAGCCACTCTTAAAGGCACAAACACACCTCCCAACATATGAAAATTAAAACTCCAAACGTTTAGCATGATCTACAGACAATGTCCAGTTATGGTCAGGTATGTCCCCAATTCACCAGAAACTTTACCCACTTCCTGCCTTGCTCCTTTTGGGCTCAATAGTATCGCTCTGTTCAATCTAAAGCTGGACAATTGAGGCCAAAAATAACAACTGGGCAGAAGTACACTTTTAGTAATAAGAAGAAAGAAATGTAATATGATTGTTATGGTGTATATGTTTAAAGGGATACTGTCATGGGAAAAAATATTTTTTCAAAATGCATCAGTTAATAGTGCAGCACCAGCAGACGTCTGCACTAAAATCCATTTCTCAAAAGAGCAAACAGATTTTTTATTATTTAATTTTAAAATCTGACATGGGGCTAGAGACATTGTCAGTTTCCCAGCTGCCCCCAGTCATGTGACTTGTGCTCTGATAGACTTCAGTCACTCTTTACTGCTGTACTGCAAGTTGGAGTGATATCACCCCCTCCCTTTCCCACCCGGGCAGCCTAACAAAAGAACAATGGGAAGGTAACCAGATAACAGTTCCCTAACACAAGATAACAGCTGCCTGGTAGATCTAAGAACAGCACTCAATAGTAAAATCCAGGTCCCACTGCAACACATTCAGTTACATTGAGTAGGAGAAACAACAGCCTGCTACAAAGCAGTTCCATCCTAAAGTGCTGGCTCTTTCTGAAAGCACATGACCAGGCAAAATGACCTGAGATGCACCTACAAACCAATATTATAACTAAAAAAAATACACTTGCTGGTTCAGGAATTACATTTTATAGTGTAGAGTGAATTATTTGCAGTGTAAACAGTGTAATTTAGAAATAAAAACTACATCATAAAAATCATGACAGAATCCCATTAACTACTAGTACAATAATAATTCAGTATATACAGAACTGAGATATCGGACTACAAGTTCTTTGCTGTCGAACACTGGATAACAGTTGAATATCCCTATAACAGTTAGCCTTAGACTCAACTAGAGTTGCACCTTCCCATTAGTGTAAATGAAGACCTCTTGGCACTGTCACTGTTGCTTACACTGCAGTCTGTGTAACTGGAAATGATCACTTCCTTTCTGGGTGACATTTTATGCATGTTTGCTGCAAATGATAGAGGATGACACCTTTGATCTGGTCGCTAACTCATCCGTGCTTCAAGGGCTTTTGTAGTCGAGTACAGCGATAAGATATTTTGGCCGGTGATAATAAAAACTGTCATTACCCAAGTACAGCCCTTCCTGTAAATTTCCTCAGCGTTGCATGTCAGCAAGTTATTTGAATTGCGCTTTGCAGTTCACACTTCGGTTTTCCACACTTTGTTCCCTTATTAAATGTCTTTGATTTAATCCCAAACATGTTGTTTTTCTGCAAAGTGATATAAATCACACCAGATTGGAAATATATCAGCTGTGTCGTTTAAATAGCTAGACATCTAATAAACAGAAATGTTCTATTAAAAAAAAATGGAAATAGGACCCTATCAAATTAACTCTTCCCTTCTTACATATGGAGTCAATATCTCACAGGAAGAAACATTCTGTACATATGCCTATCTTTATTTATAAAGAGTCACTAGGATAAGCAGTGCTGTACAAATTTACAAGATAGAAAAGTACACACAGGGAGAAAAAACAGAATAAATAAGTCTAACTATAAAGATATTAAGTGCCATGTAGTAAGAGATAGAGTAGGAAGGAGGTCCTTCCTTGTACAGTGGGTGAATAATACACAGGCACGCAGTAAACAATTCCACATAGTCAGTTGTGAGTAAAACTCCCTTAAGTATAGTATGGGATCTGTTATCTGTAAACCCGTTATCCGGAAAGCTCTGAATTACGGAATCTCTCATAGACTTCATTTTCTCCAAAAAATCCAACTTTCAAAAAATGATTTCCTTTTTCTCTGTAATAATAAAACAGTAGCTTGTACTTGATCCCAACTAAGATATAATTAATCCTTATTGGAAGCAAAACCAGCCTGTTGGGTTTATTTAATGTTTACTTGATTTCCTAGTAGACTTAATATGGTATTAAGATCCATTTCCAGAGCATTCTGGATAACAGGTCCCATAACTGTACAAAATGCATATTATGTTTAAAGGACAGTATACCCCAGTTTTTCAACATGAGTTCCATGAACAGTGCTTGATGGCCTTCCTGTAATTTGGAGCTTTCAGGACAATAAGTTTCCAGATAATGGATCCTATATCTGTAGTATATGCTGTGATTCTGTTTCTATGCTATATATCTGTTAATTTAGTTGCTGAAGTTGCAGAATATTCTTACTCATTCCTATTGCTGTTTTGTAGATTTAGCATGTTTTCCCTTTCTCTGACAATTACCCCTTTGGGTACCAGAGAATTTTTCCAGTTCTCTGCAAAACAAAATGCCTCCCAGTCATGAGTCAGCCTCTCACATGCAGTTTGTTATGTATAGGACTGTGAAATAAATCTCTGAGACTGTCTGTAATGATTTAGTACCAAAAAGTTCAGAAATTATATAGTACCAATATATTCCACAATTCTTTACAATGGGCTTCAGAAACAAGTACAGGTACAAGATAATTTTTTATTATTGCACAGAAAAAGGAAATGATTTCTAATAATTTATTTATAAACATAATATGGAGTCTATGTGATATGGCCTTCCTGTAATTCAGAGCTTTCTGGAAAACAGGTTTCCAGATAATGGATTGCATACCTGTATACCCATAAACAACAAAAATTCGAAAGCTATTAGAGGCAACTGCAAAAGCAACAACATATGTAAGAAACACCTCATTCACATACACTCAAATATCATGGCAGAATGAACATAATTTGGATAATTTGGGTATAAAAGTGTTATTACAGTCCAGTTGCTGCAATTCTAATTCCTACAGCAGGATTCAAAAGAAAATAATGGAATCACTAAGGACCACTTGTGAAGAGACGTATTAAAATGTCACCCAGGACTGCTAACTGTCAGATGCCGAAAAGATGCTCAGTGAAAATTCACAGGAAAGGCTTTTCATGCAAGTTTGGGTTATTAAAGAATAATAAAGCAGCTGGGGATTTAATTCTGAATCTGTGATTGATAAACTCCAGGGCTGCAAGCAGCTACTGCATGTCCTCATTCACAGCCATCAATCTCGGCAACACATGTAACATATTAACACTGAAGTAATTAGAAGGCATTCCCGTCTGCTACCAAAGACTCCCCCCCAGATCCAGCTGCTGTATGATCTTATTTGTATCACCTTTGATGATTCACAAAACTTTCCGTGTTGCTGAAGACAAGAGTGTTAATACTGCCCAAACCACTGATGTCCAACAGCCAACCTTCCTGGTTCCATAAGAGGAGTTATTGCTCAAACATCTGGAGAGTAGAAAGTGTCCTATCCCTGGCCAAAACTACTGTATGGAATGCTAGGTTTTATTTAAAACCAGATTGGAGAATGTATGCAAGATATTGATCTAAAAAACCAAAGGGTCAACTGTTGAGGGATGTTGATAAAATGGTTGGAGTTGTGAAGGTTGTCTATCCTTGAATTAGAAAACGAGTGAAGTTGGAACTCCTATGATGGCCAACCACTGGCAGATATTGTTAGATCATTTGACCAGCTGCCTCCCAAATGGTCCAACTACCGATATCAGAGAACAAATAGGATTTAAGAGTTTTGTCCCCACGGGTTTGAAAAGAGATACTTAGCATGGGTAGAAGTAATCGTTGCAGAATAAAATTCTGGAATTCTGAGATTCAGTCATTGATCCTGTCTCCTGACTATGTCCTGGTAGTTCAGCTGTATGTCCCCACCTAAGAGTATGGTGAGCTGGAAACACAGAGGTCCTAGTTAACAAGCCATTTGCATCAGGTCTAATCTTCTAGGCACATAAATGCCGTGAGATAAATGTCGATGCCACTAATTCAAATGCAATTTTTACAAAGACGTTACAGTACAAAACAATAATCAGAAAAAGTCAATAATATTCTGACAAAGAACAGGATTAGGGATTTTGGAAGCAGGTAAATCTCTTATAAAATGATTCTTACAAGGATGTTTAAGTGAGTGTTGGTGAATGTCCATGGAAAATGGATGGGGGGTCCCAGTCTTGAAACTGCTTTGTTTTCCCCAAAATAAACAGCAAATTGTGCTTGTGTTTGGCCAAAGGGTTCCGTAAGTGCTGGGGAAAAGATCTGGCTTTCACTTGTTTTTATTTGATTTTTTTTTACCAACAGATGAGTTTATTTACTCAAATGTCATTCCAGCATTTCTGTTTTCTTTTTGTGACCTGTTTCTTTCCAAATCATCACTGTGACCGAGGCCAGAGCCTTAAGTTACCGAATTGTATCTACAGGTCACAGTGTCATTCTGTGATTCGTCTAGTGACTTCTACTTGTCAACAAGCAAAGGTGATGGATCCCCTTCCAGATAATGTACCATGCAGTGGCTGCAACCTCTTTCTTATGAATCCAAGAAGCAGTTTTGGAAATGCGTCCATAGGACTGGAACATTCTGCCACTGACAATTATCTTAGAAATGACTATGAGTTTTTGCAGTTGAGCAAATGTACCCAGTACTAGTACTCTGAAGCCATCTTGATTTATTATAAACAGTGTACAGCTGTAACTAACCCTCCCCTTGTCGCCTTGTTACTAAACACACAATCCTGTAAATATAGTCACTACCCCTGACATCACTTTGCCCTCTTTACAAATATCATATTTATAGCCCCTATCCATGAAACCATCTTACCTTAAAAGAGTAAGTCAAGAGTCTTTTTCACACAAAAAGAAGAACTGCATATGTATCTCCTAAATAAATTACAGATGTTCCCATGGTCTTCAAGGTACTTTTCCTTGATAAATTAAGAGATAACTAATACTTGTTAAAATTTATCTGTCCAGAATACTATAGAGCTTTCTGAATATCATTCAGGACTCCAAAAGGTTTAGCGTCTCTTGACAATGAGACTGGAAAATGTTAGTGCAAAAATAATAATGGACGTCCAGTGCTGTAGTGTTCCTGTATCTTTGCTTTGGGAAGTCTGATTTCCTCTCAGAGGCCAAAGGAACATTTCCAGCAACTTAAATGGCCCTATTAAAACTCATTATTCTTTTTTTCTGTCTCACTAAAGTTGTTAAAGATAGTATCCATATGCAAGTCTCAGAACACCTCAGCAATTGGCAGCTATTAACCTCTTTCCCAATCATGGTTTGGGAAAGGTCATTCCACTTCAGTGAAGTAACAAATGACATCCTCTCAGCCATGGTCCAAGGGCAATCCTGCTTTTATTGACTTGCCAAAGGCTCTTGGTCTGATAAACCATCAGCTCTTTCTTTTTTAGAGTAATTATTACACAAAATGCCAAAGGATCAATCAGTCAGATCAGAAAATTGCTCCTGAAAACCAGACAAAATTAGCTTCTCAAGATGGTAATTACAGCAGTTCCTCTGTTTCATCAGGCAGTAATGAGAGCAACATATGAAACATTCTAACTAGTCGTCCTCATGCCACAGATAAAATGGTCAGAGTTCCTGGCCATTACAGCAACATCTGGCTTCATTGCCAGGCAAATTTTAGAAGTTAAAAGTTGCTTCATGGAATCTTCTATGAATCAATCTCAGAACCTTGGTTTGTATCTCAATGCAAAATCCATAGGGTGAGAAAAAACCCAAACTAAAAAAATGTCCTATCTGATAAAAGAATATTATGAGATATAGTACACAATACAATAGAGGCATTGCAAACACAAACCACAGTATTATGAGTGTAAATAAAAAAATCACCCAACATAAAGGGGCAAATTCACTAAGATTCGTAGTTGCGACAGGCGTAACTTCACCGCACTTCACCGCACCTCGCCAGGCGTAGTTTCGACAGCGCTCCGCAAATTCACTAAAATCCGAAGTTGCGCTCAGGGGTAGCGTAAGGTTGCGAAGTTGCGCTAGCGTTGATTCGTTAAGCAAAGCGAAGTTACGCTAGCGATGGTTAATTTGCATACGGCGCCAAATTCAAATTTCAATGGAGGAATACGTACAATCACTACAAATGCCTGGGAAACCTTCAAAACATCAAATATTTTTTTTTTTTTGCCCTACACATGTGCCCCCTGTATAGTTAAGTTGCCATGAGTTAGGAAATGTAGGGGGGAAGGAAGGGAGCCCCAAAATTTTTTTCGATCTTTTTCAACCTATCACCCATAATATAGAAAAAATGCCAGGGTTTTTTGGGACTTCGAAAAAATGTGAACTTTTTTTGAAGCAATCCCTATCTACTCTATTGCGATTCGCCTGGTCTGAGGTGGCGAAGGAAGTCTAGCGTAAAAGGTAGCGTTAAGTACAATGCGCGCGTTAGTGAATTTGCGTAGTTACGTCCGTTGCGAAAATTCGCCAGGCGTAAGGGTGCGAAGTAACACTAGCGAATTTACGCCAGCGTTCGTTAGTGAATTTGCGAAGTAACGAATTAGCGAATTGACACTATCGTTAGGCGCTTCGGCGCTTAGTGAATTTGCCCCAAAGCATCATCCAGGTGCACCAGCACCAGACTCTCAACAACAAGTGTGGAAAGTTCACATATATTAACCACAAACATGGGGAACAGGCACTCAAAAACCACAAAGTTCACCAAGTAAAATAATTTAAAAACAAAAACTTTTATTGGAACAACATCTCTAATGCCTTACGCATTTCATGCAACATGGGAACTTATTCATAGGCTCAGAGTAAACATAAATACTAGGCTATAACGGTAAGAAGTACAAGCGCACTAAGCAGGGTAAGAGCACTTCTTCCGTGGATCTGTTGGTGCTCTGAACCTCACGCCATGTAACTTATTAGGGTAAAAATGTAAACAATCAATATAATTGTGCCACAAAATAAATTTGCCACCACAGACTTACTGTAGAACATTAAAGGGGGCCATAGACTCACAGATCCTACGATTTTCGGATTGTGTGTGGCATGTGCCGACATCTTTCGTACGGCGGAGATCGGTCGTTTTGTCGATCGGTCAGGTTTGATTTTGACCCGACCGATCCCACTGGAGCCCACGGCACATCATAATACGTGACCCATACGGCTGAACAATCAGATTACACCCGATATAGCCATGCCTGTTAATGGCATATCGGGGAAAGATCCGCTCGTTTGGCGATGTGACCAAACGAGTGGATCTTTGCATCTATGGCCACCTTAAGGCCTACCCACCTTCTAGACACATTCATGGGCAGACACCCTTGTCAAAACACCCAGTTGCAATATTATAGTTGGCTGCGGATTTTTCCAAAAGAGAGTTGAATTGTTTTGCATATTGATGCCATCCATGAAAACTTGTACCAAAATGTGTTCCGCCATTGTGCCCGCTCAGTCTTTTTGGACGAATCATGGACAAGAGGAAACTAGAGCTATCGCCACCTTGAAGAAGGTGGTATTTCCAGGGTTCCCACTACAGGCTGCATCAACAGGCGCAGAAGACCTGCACCTAAATAATCATGCGCAGATGTCATTTAAATGCGAAAGAAATGTAATTGCTGCTCATACCCCTTTAAACCCACCTAAACAGTAGAAAACATTTAATGTGAATTTCATTATAATGTTGCAGTCCTTTCTGCTCTGTCCAAATGACAAAACCACAGAGGAGCGGTAAAAATTAACATAATTCCACTAGGAAAAAAAAAAAACCAAGGCTATGCTCTCATTTTTTTTTTATTGTCTGACAGCGCAGTCGGAGACACGTTGGGCTACAGTCCAGAGGTGCTGACTCAGCTGGGTATCCGTGTACAGCATGTGTATAATGGCAATTTCATCTTGTCATTTGTGTAGAACATTCAATTATAAACAAAGCTAAACACTGCCAGCTGCAGCAGTAAATACAACAGCTAGGGGCTGCGCTTTGCACAATCACATTCTCACCCTGGGATTTATTGCAATTACCTAACCGCACTGAGACAGCAGCCTCCGCATATCCCACATCATATCATAGCAGTAAATACAGATTTTTTTTACATTAGCCTGTGCTGTTTAACTTTCCTGTTTGGAAGCTTGTACAGATGAGGGAAAACACAAATGGTAAATAATATATTTCAAGTGTGCAACCTCCTTTTATACAGAAACAGCATTATATAACTGCCCATTGGAAAGGACCTAATAAGCTGCCAAGTTGGCCTGGAGGGGACCTTTTCTTGGCCCTTGTAAGGATGTCATGAGTTTTTATAATCTGGTCAAATTTAAGGGCCACAAACACTTAGACCCAGGGACTGGCTGCATTCTGCACCTTGTGGTGGATTAGAAATCAGGTCCTAGGTGAGGAACACAGAGCCAGCCAGCAAATGCAGGTAATCCTTTTCTTTCCATCGCCATAGGGCAGGCAGCCTGTGCTTCATAACTTATGCTTCTGAAGGATGGGTAGAGGGCAGAAGGGAGGATACCTACATTGCTGGTAAATTTGTAAACCCTAGTGGTTCCGCTGCCCACTTGCCCTAATGCCACTCCATGTCCTGTGTCCACAAAACATGTCCAAAATATGGTCAACTCCTATAGCCCCCAACAGTTCTGTACTCTGTCTACTCACCCAATCTCCAACCAATCTGACCCATCTACTTTACAGCTCTGCCCCTTTTAAGTCACAGTTCCACCTGCTTGGCCCCTCTCATAATTCATCACCCAGCTCCTTTTCTAAATCCAGATGGTATTCTTCCTCACAATAAGTAGATCTGCAGCAAATCAGTAAAATTAATTGCCCCTACCATTTTTCTCCAGTTCATAAAACTGATATCTAGATGCTACTATGGGAAGAAATATACTAATATCTATAAACATGTTCTCTTCCCATTCCCGTAGTATCTCATAGCAAAGTCTTCTATGGTCAGGCAACCGGCAAACTAACGTTATCTTCTTTAATAATGACACAGCGATAGATAAAACACTCACTTGAATGTCAAGGTTATCCATTATTTAACAAACATTTACATTTTTCCCCCATTTTGGAGGTCATGCTCTCATTGGTTTTTTAAAATACAGCTTACATGCTACCAGTTCTGTAATAACTGTTAATAATTTATGTAGTAACTCGGGTAAGCAGCTGCCCTACGGCATCTAATCAGATGTTCAGTGTTGATAAGTTGCTACGAGTTACTGGACCAGTGCAACCTTCTTATTACATTACAGGTAAGCCAACAATGCTTATCAGTTTTCAAAGATGCCAACAACTTTCTGTGTCAAGGGATACTGAAATATAATGACTACCTATTGCTCAGAGATGGAAATCCAACATCCTCTATATGGTCTGTGCTCAAGACTACTTTGCCTCAATTAAACTTGCGCAACTCTCCCTCTCAGCGGCTGATTGCTCACATCTTGACTGTTCTTTGCATGTGTAAAAGTTCTGCCATAAAACAGGACGTGTATGCGTATCACATGCTTTCCGGGAAATAATCTTTCCCATGCTTAAATATAACCCATTAAAAACAAAGCAAATCATGTTTTAATGTGAATTTGGAGAGGGACAGTTTTAAACTACAGTACAAGAAGAGAATAGAAATCTAAAATAATGTAGAGCCATTCCAAAAAATGAAAATGAAGACCATCATTAGTTACAGTACACACCAGACAGTCTTATGGCCCTCTAGAAAACCAGATACATAGGGCCCAAGCTCACAAAAATCTCATATAGGGCCCAAGCCCACAGCCATTGTAAAAGAGGTATATTGCTCATATAGGCTTATAGTGGATAAAAAGGGAATTTTTCCAGTTGGCTCTGGGCCTTACAGGAGACCTTCAGGTTCTCTAGTAGGCCAGGATTTTAAGAGATTTAAGAGGGGCTTGCTGTTTTATATAGGAACTACTGAGATGTACAAACCCATATTCTTCATCCATGTAAGGTAGGAAACCATGGGTAAAATTGTTCAATTCCTGTAACCCATCACCACCAATCAACAGTTGACGTTTACTCATTCTACCTACAGTATTGGTCTCACATCCTCAATTACACTATAGCAGATCCCTGTTAAGATGCGTTCCTTTCCTAGCTTCTCTCTTGCAACGAGAGACAAGATTTTAGAGCTGATAATCAAATAGATGTTACTCCATCCCTTTATTTCCATTACTTGCTCCTTATCTCATCTCTGGGACACCAGCTAGAGAATTTAATACATGACACCTCTGCATATAAATAACTGATGATAATGATGATGATGATGAGCATGATGATGATGATGACGGTGAATTGAACTGGTAGTTTTCTAAACAAACAATTGCAAAATAGTGATTAATATGATGCAATGTATATTCTTATGTTGGTATATTTATGGAGGTTCAGCTGTGACTTGCCTGTCTGTGGGCACCACCAACTTCCAGGAATAGCATCTCATGATATCCAGACAGTAATTTTCCTTTTTGAGTTTAAAAAACTATTATTTTGCATTAACTTTTCAGGATTAAAGTGAAGTTTTCGGTGCTTCAAACTATGGTTGCATAGTATTAGATTTTTAGGCATAGGAAAACCTAGGGTCCTTTTCTACTGCATCTATTCTTGTATAATTCCATTTCTGGCAGTCTTCAATAGGCCCTACCGTTATTCACATCAAACCACGTCCATTGCTGTCTTTTTGAAAAGGGGCTGTGATCCTACAGAAGGCAAACGTATAAGAAAATACAAACACTTTTAGTTACAATATTGCATTTTTTTAGCCATTAAGGAAAAATGGCAACATATGGAAGTAAGCGTTTCCTTCTGTAAACCTTTACAGCAGATGTAAATGTGGCTTCCAAAAGCTTAATAGCAACTGCTTATGTGAGACAGGAAAGGAAATCAGTGGGAGCTTTGCACCATAAAGAGACTGCGGGTCAAGATAGGTTAATAACAAGTGCTAAATGATAATAACATTAGTGCAATCTTTAACACGAAACATAACACCTCTTAGCACTCAACTACTTGCTGCCATCAAAGAGTTTCAGCGCATCATACATGAGTTGAAAAAAACAAACAAATATAAATACAGGCATCGTTAGCCTTTTAAGAACCCACCGATTGTAGAATCTATGTGACGGTGCCACTACTGTAGAGTCTACATACTCCTATTCCTGATCTGTTTCCTGGCAACTCATGATCCTGCTTCAGGGAAATCACCTAGCACTTAATGAAGCTAAGGCAGAGGTTCCTCAGCTGTGGACCTAGACCCCAGAGGAGTCAAGAGCTTAGTGAGATTTGAAACCCAACATGCTTTCTAGATATAGTTTAAAAGTCAACAGAGGTTTCTTTTCAAGATATTCTTGAAAGAATGTTTGAATGACTGATTATATATATATATATATATATATATATATATATATATATATATATATATATATATTTATATATTATTATAATTTATGGGGAGGCCTAGCCAAATATTATCCCTCAAAGGATGTCTTAGACCAAAAACATCAGCCCACTTCACCCAGTTTTTTAGACTGCTATAGATGTACATGACTACATACGTAACTCTGGAGCACGTCTGTAAGTGTACCTGGAGATCCCGTGGTGTGGCAAGGATACCTGCTGCAGTCCCTGTGGGGACGCCCGCAGCAGCCACTGCTTCCACCTTGATGCACACATCAAAATGCATTTGCATCCTTTATTTCGGCGTCGACAGTGATGTCGAATTGTGAATTCAAATATTTAAATGGCCCTTTAACTTCAACTTATTGCCCAACGTATGGTCTATTTTCATTCCTGTGTGTGTTTATTCTGTTCTGTTCTTGATCCTTGGCCCTTGCCTGTTCCTGACTACTGCTACTTTGCTGCCTGTTCCAGCCTTTGCCTGTTTACTGACCACTCTGCGGATTCTGATTTTGTAGTGTGTATTGTTGGTTCTGACTCTGGCCTGTGACCCAGACTACTCCTCTACCTACCTATCTTGTACAGTATTGCCCGATTGGTTCCAACCCAGCCTGACCATCGACTACGCTTCTGGTTTCCTGTTCTTCTACTATTTGTTTGAACTCTCTCCTTGGTCCTCTCACAATAAGACTTGAGGGCAACTGAGTAGCTGAGGGCTCCTCCCGAAGCCAAAGGTGGCTGCTATAGGCTGAAGAGTGAGCAGAGACCAGGTCCTTGGGGTTAGTTCTGCGTTTGGGATACCATACTTTACAATATCTCTCTACTAGACCAGGCAGTTTGGGCATCTAAGGTGCCCCCATACACCGTCTTAATTCTTCTGTATACACAGTTTAAATTCTTCATTACCTTCTAATCTTTGCATACAGACAGGGCCGGGCCTCCGCCGTGAGCGACCACATCAGCACGCGCATGCGTGCCTACATGAGATTGCACGCATGCGCGCCTACACAAACGCACGCAGCGTCACCCCCTCCCCTACATGCGTCATTCGGCATAGCATTCACTCGGCAACAGCAGCAAGCCAGATTCAGAGGCCCGGACTGGGGTAGGCAGTAGTGGAAGGTACATGCCTGGAGCCCCCCAAGCTTTGCGCCCTAGGCATGTGCCTACTCTGCCTACCCCTAGTTCTGGCCCTGCATACAGATAATATATGTTGTAATCGTACAGGCTTCTCTTGACAGGCACAAGTTAAACCCTTTCTGCGAGAGTGTCCATAAAAAATATATAAGAAAAGTACTGTGACCATAGGAAAATATAGAGGTTTGTAACCTCCCACATTGCTTTTTGTAATCTCAGGTTTCTAATCCAATTTAAAGGCTAGCATTTCATTTGTATCAATTATTTGCTAAAAGGGCAGTTTTATATGGGAAAGCTATTAGAATAATGAGGCCAAGAGGTCAACCTCGCATCTGGCTTCTTGCTATAGTACAGATAACTAAAAACCTTGACACTGAAAATGAAATGGGATTTTGTTATATATTGCTCTCCCAACAACAAAATGAAGCTTTGCTAAAGACATGGGGCCTTTTAGAACTATCATTTACTTGTCTTCATGATAAATATGTGCACAGAACAATACCGCTCCCGGTAGTACTTTTATGAGGAAAGATTCTGTATTACTAGCTGGCCGCACATGGATTTTATGTAATACTAGGACGACAATGACGACAAATGGACGACAATTCCATACTTTGGTACTTACTGACCATAATGAAGACTGAGACTGCTTTGTGTATAGATTCAGTAGTCAACAAAGAATACCCTCATCAACTTTTTGTAAAGCAGAAGACCATTATGTCTTCATTATGTAGGGGGAATATCTGTGCGCTGTTAATCTAATTATCAATCTCACAAGCAGTGCGTTTCTGTTGAAGGAGCCGCCTTAGGCGGCTCCTGCAATGCCGCCCCCCCTCGCTGGCTTACCTGTCGGGAGGGGAGGCAGGAACACTATTGCGGAGAGCGCAATTACGATCTCTCGCAATAGTACAGCCGAATTTCCGGTTTCAAAAATGGAAATTCATCTCTTAAAGATGTAGGAGCGGGTTTTTGCCGCCCCTGGAATCCTCTCTGGCGCTGCCGTCTGAGGCTAGCAGCCCAGTTCACCTCATTGGCGGAGCGGCCCTGCTCACAAGAACCAAACTTGGATTTGTTGTTTGTTGTAAAACAATAGGCAAAAGGTATGTTCAGTTCAACCCCTATTCATTGGACTTATTTTGAACAAGGGTAAATACTGCTCTTTAAGCTCAAATCTGACATGGTTCAGTTTTTCTCCAGTCCAAAAAACTTGCACTGATTAGTGAATTTGTGCCATTTCACTTTGCCGACAAATTTGTGAATTTACAGCAAAAGTTGTGAAACAGAGAAAAATTAGCAAAACCCTTAAGTCAAGAATTTTGACGTGATCAATAATTTTTATATAAGCGACTATTTCGTCCAAATGCATTAAAGTCAGTGGGCGTCCAAATAATTTTGACAAGCAACAATTTTGATGCACGACAATTTTTTTGATGCACAGAAATTCAACGCAGATTCGTGCCTGGCGTATATATTCAACCATCACTAGCACTGATCATTTTTTGGCTATGTGTATGGTGGCCTGCCTCATGTACTATGGTTATCAGTCAGTTTGGGAAATGGGTATGTTAGAAAATTGTATCTGCTGTAGCTTCTCTTCGCTACCTCCTGACCATTCAAGGTGTTTGTTGGAACAAGCAGAACAATAGAAATACTGTTAAGACTGTTTCCTTACATAAAATGTTTTCCAAGAATCCCACAAGAATCAGTCTAAATCAGAGTCCAGTAACACAAAGGCATATAGTAGATGTAGCTTTCTGTTCTCTCTTTCCAAGCCAGATATTACTTGCAACTTCTGTTGTGGTCATCCCCCAAAACAAGAAAAGACTGTACCCACTGTCAATAAGTTATGCTACAAACCACAGTAATAATAAAGAACACAATAAACAATCATAAATATTTTGTAATGCCAAATAATTCAATAGTTATCTTATAAAGTCAGGAACAGTGGCGTAATAACTGCACTCAGGCTCACCTCCCCAGTAGGGCCTGCCTATGCCCAATGGAGTTTTCTGGATAAGGGGTCTTTCTGTAATTTGATTTCCAAATAACGGATCACACAAAGGGTCACAATAAAATTCAAAAAAGGATAATGGCAATGCTAAGAATCGTTTTTGATGATAGATGGTCCCAGGAAATTAGACAGTAGAAACCTCCAACCAAATTAGGCAAATGTTATGATTTTTCTTTCCGTCTCAGAGTAAATCGTGGGCCTACAAAAACATACATGATTTTTTAAAGAGGGTAAAGACAAAAGTATGTACGGTTTGAGGAACGGGATTCATTATGGTTAAGTGAATGAGTCTGTTTCCTTTAAACTGGAAAGATTAACAAGCTACCACGGGCCTCCTCTGGGATCCTGACTCTTTTAATGGATTGTGACATAGGAGAAGTGAATGGCAGCCTTCTTTCAAAAGCAAATTAAAAAGAAAACTAAGAAGAAAATCTGCCACTAGGTATAAGCCAATCTTTAACCTGACACCCTTACTCATAAAACATGCTCTGAAGGTGTTCATTGGAAAGTTGAGTTCAATTTGTTGTCTTTAAATGTTGAGGTTATCATAACAAGAACCTTGTTGGCTGCAGTGCTTGATGATAAATATCGAATTGCCTCTTTTTTGGGCGACTAATCTCCCTTAAATGCCTTCCCGTCGACAAGAATGTAAATCACTGGCGGGATGGCACTCGGATTGCTTCGGCTTTCCGAAGACAATCGAAATTTCCTCTTGAGGCAACTTCGGGCGACTTTCGAAAAACATAGCGATCCAAGTGCCATTCCCATAGGCGATTTAAATATTGGCCGGCAGGAAGGCATTTAGGGGAGATTAGTCGCATGTAGAAGAGGCGATTTGTCACTGGGCGACTAATGTCCCCCAGTAGCCGCATGTGCCACTGCCCTCATGGTATGAAAATCCAAATCACGTTAAGATTCATTATGTGGAAGTCCCGAGCATTCTGGAGAACAGCTCCCATACTTGTATCTTATATTTAAGAAGGGTTTATCTCCCATTTTCTTAATAATACGTGTCAGATGATTAAGGCTTGCCTTGGGGTGGGAAGTATAAAAAATGTTTTATGTTGTTGGTAATCAAGCTTTTCTTGTAACTAGCTGAAGAAGTCAGGGTAGGGAAAGAGCCTGCTCTTGTCCCCTTCTGCAGACACCCATGCATGGAAGACTTTTTTGCTATGAAGAACAGTTGTAGCATATTTGAAAGGAGCCAATTTATATGCAGACTATCGTTGCATATTTTTTGCCACGCTTAAAACTGATTATCCTATTGGATGAACAGAATAGTACATGTGTGTAATCAGTCTATAAGAAATTTGCAATATTTACTTCCATTGTGACCTTGCCCTCAAAATGGGGTGTAAAGCTGGCCATAGACGCAAAGATCTGATTTTCGAACCGTGTGCGGAGAGTCCCGACATTTTTCATCCGGCGGAGATCGGTCGTTTGGTCGATCGGACAGGTTAGAAAATTTCTGTCGGCTGCCGATAATATCTCTGCGTGTATTGCCGATCGTACCATTTTCAGTGGGAGACTGTCACCAGCTTTGGTTGGACATAGATATCGTACGATTGCTGTCAGGGGCAGAACATTGCTGATCTGTTCTTTAACTAATCTGACTGGTAAGACTTTGATCTGAATGGTTAGTGACGGGTCGGGAGATGGGAAAGTCCGATCGTACGATGATTCGTACGATCGGATCTTTCCATCTATGGCCAGATTTACAGGTAACTGGAATTCTGTCCTCCCCTTAGGTCAAACATGGCAGCTGCTCCTATTTAAGTGCTAAGATAAGTGTAGCAATATCAATGGACTGAAATGAGTTTAGTATAGGTCCATTTATGCTATTGCATTGCCTAATGGTTCTTTCAACAGCATTTACTGTCCTTTTAAATAATATGCATCCCAAGCTTAAAAGAAAGATGCACGGCCAAGGAATTAGTTGAGCAGTAAATCGGGCAAGTTTTTACAACTGACTCTTTAAATGTATAACACTTTAACTGAATGCACATGTTCCAAGCAGTAAAATCCATTCTCTAGTGGTTCTCATTGTTTGAGTGTCACATTAAAACGCTGTCATTTATGTGCCGCATGGATCAAAATGGAGGTGTTCAAAGAATAAACGTGAGACTACTCAGAGGTGAGAAATGTGGAGGCTGGTGGTCAACTTTAGAAACCAATAAACTTTAGGGGTATGGTAATTTATCTGTTGGCTTTGGACAGGTCACACGTGATAGTGAGCAGATGGGTAATTTGCACAAAACTATATTGTCCTTAGAGGGTACTTAGAGATAAGAACAGGAAAGTAAGGTGACAACAAGTAGTAAGGCAGAGATAAGGAGATGAGATGTGAGATGCAGTTGTTTTAGTGATGGGGGATTATTTAGCAACAGTTTACTAGAACATAGAACTAATCTTGCGCAGAAATAATATAATGGATATGCTTACAGATATTTCAAATCCATTATCTAATTATAGACGTAACTTTAGATATTCCATTTTAACACTGTTGAAAATTTAAAATATACACAGTTTTTGGAGGAATTATTAATAATAGGCATTTTTAGTAAGAGCCAATATATTGTTGTGTTGTGTACGAGAAGTGTATATATGAAACATACAAAGTGCATACACAGGGCTAGGTTCAATACAATGAGTCAAAAATGCATCCCTCTAATTCTATTCCTCGTTTTCTCCTCAAGAAATCTATTGTATTAACATGAGGTGAGATGAAGCAAGTCATGCAGTTATTGAACAGAACTGACAATCTAGTGGTATTTAGTAAGCTCCCTTTGCAATCTGAACATTTTATGGGAAATCTGGCATCTACAAGGAGGGTAAGGTTACAGTCTCCAGAAGAAGAAGTTAGAATGTGGTCTCATGAGAGCATGAAACTGTAAGTAAAGTTAACTTTTAGTTCTGAATTGATTGTTGTTGGTTGTCAACAAGAGGTTTAGTTCTTTGAGAAAGAGAGATTACATTCTTCTGGAAGAGACACCTTCCAGAGGAAAGTTATGGAGGGCTTTGGGCTTCTGCTGCCTCAAGTGGCCTCCACTGTCCACATCATTGTATTGTATCTGTTGGCTTGACCTGAAGCAGAAGTCTGAACACTTCACAGTTGCCCAGTGAGTGGTTAGATGCTTAGTTCCTAATCTACCGTACACAAATGATATCTTTAATGACACATTAAGGGCAGAGACACACGTGGAGATTTGGGGAGATTTAGTTGCACGGTGACAAATCGCTTCTTCTCCAGGCAACTAATCTCCCCGATCCACCACCTCAGCTAGAATCTAACTCGCCGGTGGGATGGCACACAAATCATTTTCTGAAGTTGCCTCACAAGTAAACTTCAGGTGACTTTGGAAAATGAAGCAATATGATTTAGATTCTAGCCGGCGGGAAGGCAGTTCAGGGAGATTAGTTGCCCTAAGAAGAAGTGATTTGTCTCCAGGATTGTCGAGCGGACACACTTGAGACACACGTGGAGATTTGGGGAGATTTAGTTGTACGGTGACAAATCGCTTCTTCTCCAGGCGACTAATCTCCCCGATCTACCTCCCCGTCATCTAGAATCGTCGGCGGGATGGCACGCAAATCATTTTCTGAAGTCGCTCGAAGTTGCCTCACAAGTAAACTTCAGGCAACTTTGGAAAAGGAAGCAATACGATTTAGATTCTAGCTGGCGGGAAGGCAGTTCAGGGAGATTAGTTGCCCTAAGAAGAACTGATTTGTCGCCAGGATTGTTGAGCGGATCTAATAGTGTATGGCCACCTTTAACATCAATATTCTACATTACCTAAGACATATTTTAATGGCAGATAATATTCTCAGCAGAAAGGGCCATAATCTTTTAAAAACCCAGAGCACAACTCCCTTTTGTTTCACAAAACTCCTTGCAAAGTGATATCACCTCTTATAATGGGAATGGACCTATAAGATCACGGGGCAGCTTTCTGATGGATATTCATAGCTGGTCTGCATTAGGAATTTCTGAGGTAGAATTCAGCAATAACTCTTCACTTGTAATAGGTTCCAGACTTTGGATGTTCAGTAAAAGTTATTTCAGGAAGGGAACATTAGCAGTGGCACTTCATACAGCACATGCCATCAATGGAGAGGGACCTCACCTAGAGTTACTGTGTTAACATTGCTAATTAAAAAAAGGCTACTAAATAATGGATGCTTCCATAGTGCACCTCAAACCCTAACAACCAAAATCTCACAGTAAATGGGACATTTGGAATGTATTATAGAATCACAGAGTATCACAGTATTTCTCGTAATGTAATGGGGTTGTGTTTCCTGTCGCAAATTTATCATTGTTTATTATCTAACAAATTCCTATTGTAATCTATGAGGAAGTTTAGAAAAATGATTTTTTTTAATCCAAGACAAGAGGTCTGTTTCCAAGAACTACTGTAGTAATATTTCAACTTTAATACAGAGCTACTATACACAGGATTTCTATGGAGGAGGAATAACTTTGCACTCAACAGACATTTCAACCTTTCGGGAGCCTGGGAAACAGAGATAAATTAATTACTTCGAGGTTACAATAAGAAGATATGGAGGTCCATATCAGTAGAAGATATGGAAGTTAAAGACCAGTTTTCTTGTCTCCAAGGCTCTTCAAAATTTTCTCTTCATACTATACGTGTGTTGTTGCCCTACACTGGTAAAACTATTGTATTTGCTTCAGAAACACTACTACTCTTTATATAAACAAGCAGCTGTGTAGCCATGGGGGCAGCCACTCAAAGAGGGGCCCAGGGGGCCCTGAAAATCTTGTTGTATGGGGCCCCGTGATTTCTAATGGGAGCCCTGGCTGGCAGTGTAGAGCCTCTCCCATACACATAAAGAGCTATGTTTAGGTAGACCAAATAAAGGCAACTTTCTCACCATGTAGGTCAGAAGAGCTGCGTGAGGAACATGGTAGAGAGGGCTAGATGGCAACACTAGAATAAGGTAACAGTAAGTCCTTATTTCATTGTCGCCCAACATGTTGCTGTTGATGTAGTTCAGCAACAGCTGAAGAACCACAGATTCCAACTGAGGTTTTGCCCTGTCCCTAAACTAAAGATGGCTCTGTTCGTATGCTACTGGGACCACATCTCATAGCACTGGTGGTACCATCTAGAACTGATACAGGAACTCACTTTATGTACATTTAATTTAATTTCACAATAGGTAGGGCATGTCCTATTGATCGATCCATAAAGTCTGCTCCATAGTATCCAACTTGCATCCTTCTTTAAGCAATGCTTGAATGTCTGTCCAGATGAAGTATCGGAGAAGCCAGCACACAAACAGCAGAAATGATCTATTTGCATACCTAGACTGAAACAGCACATTGTATCGTCTCTCACTGGCTGCTATACTCTTGACACCCATACCGGCTGCTTGGTCTCCTAGCCCTATTATTATGCTATGTATATGGAATATTGTGGGGGCACTTACTTATTTATGAGTGTTTTGGGTAGAGGAAATTATAAAACAAACTGGGCTATCCAGTGTGTATTGTAGCTGGTAGTTAAGTGCCCAACACCATGGGAACCGTCTGTCTAATTTAGAGCAGTTGTGACACAGAAATATAATTGTTACAGGAAAGCTGACAGCGTGACATTAGCCAAATACATGCATACGTTCTACATAATTGTATTTATTGTAGTCCAGAGATAAGACATCTGCCTGCATTATTTAACAGAATAAAAGAGATACATACACCAGATAATTATCAATCAAATGGTTTTTATGGAAAACTAGAACATCTGCCAAGGAGCCAGGTTTTACACAAACTTAAATAGTATAATTCACTGTCATACTTTGCTTTTAATCAACCCCAAATGAACACTAAAATAGTTTCATTGGCTTCAGATAAATTGGAACTATTACTTGCAACATACTTTTATTGCAAGCGCTTACAGTCTAAAGTAGTGGTTTTTAGAGTTTTAGGGTTCAAGACCCCCTTTATGGTCAACTATTGCTTTGGGTCCATCTTCCTTTATAACAAAGATACAGATACATGAAAACAATGTTATGGCATTAATCTTACTATAGTTCTAATAGTATCTAAGAAAGCAAAAAACCCATCACTGCTTTTCAGGTAGGGTTTCCAAGAATGTGTCTGAGATTAAATATAGTTCACCTTAAATCTTACTTTAATTAACCTTCAGGCTTGGCTCCACCATCCAACACTTTGAAGGACCTCTGAATAGGGAGTCCCATTATTTGTGAAACTCTACTTTATAGGCTAAAGCTTGCCATATACCTATAGATCCACTGATTTAGTAAGGTCACCAATGAGGGGATCTTATGGCCACCCTAGTGGATGACTAAATCATGCTGGTCTGACCAATGGGGACACATCCCAATGATCAGATAAGAAAAGGGGGCTAGTAGAGAGATGCAAACCTTGTCTGACTGCTTTATTGATTGAGCTTTCATGAAATTTTGGGGAGACAACCATTGTGACCCCATGCATAGGTCAATACTGTTTTGTGAATAAACTATTATTGAAAATTACCACTTTCGTTGGCGTCTGCTTGGAGGAGGTAAGTTCATTACTACCTCCTCTGAATTACCCATTGGGTTTTTAAGTGCTTTTAGCTATTTTTATCCTTTTGGCGCCTCTGTTTTGTCTTACTACTATAGGTCAATAAGTGGTCATCTCAGGCAACATTGATTGGTAGTTGGTAGCCAATGTTTGCCAGTGTAAGGCCAGCTTGAGACACCCCACCTGCTGCCGAATAAGATTTGCAATTGACTTTCAGGTCATTCTGGAAGGTAAAGTTCAGTAACAGTTGTGGTAAGATAACAAGTCAAGCCTTAAAAATAGATTGGGCTATGGAAACATCTTCTTTAGGATTGGTTACATTGAATGTAAACACCTACTGTGACCAATATGCAGTTATTGGGAGTTATTAAGAGTTAACATAGACAACATGTTTACCCATACTGTTGAAGTTAAAGGGACATTATACTTAAACCCAATCCCACCTGCAACACACAGTCATGTTTATGGCATTTACTTGCACAGGACCTCGGCGATTGAGGCTATACACGATAAAAGAAAAATTGTTGCAAACTGAAAATCTCACTGCCACATTTTACGTCATATTATAATTCTGTATAGTGTTGTCAAATTAAACGTGCCTCTGTAGTTTCTCAGCAGATCCCATTGCTCTACCCCAAAAGATAAAACCCCAAATTCCCCATGGCTAGGTATGTCGACTCCCAGCTATGCCAAATATTGGATATCCCCACGTGTGACCTTCACAACTGAAGTAAAGGGGAAGTCATGTTCACAAGTGAGAAAGCTTATGTTTTCCCCAAGGAAAGTAGGTTGATGAGCACAAAATGCGATTTCCCTAAAGTTATGCCCTATTTAACTGTCAGCTTAATCTAAACCTGCTCCAAAAGGTAAACATCGAAAGGAGAACAAGGGAAAACATGTGTAACAAACCCTTATTGCTAGACATCTAAAATAAACCCAATTTGAAACAATTACAGATGAATGGAACATGTCTGTAGTGATGAGGTTATTCATCCAGCTGAATGACAGGTCGGGTGCATATTATACAGCTTTTCTGTGTGTGTGGTATGGTGTGTGTGTGAGAGCATAATATAGAGGCAGACTTTCTGCTAAATAGTATTCCAGAGAGGCAGAATAAAACAGGCGCATAGGGTGATTTACTGACCTTCGTATATGGGCCGTCCCTCATCCTTTCCAGTAAACATTACTTTCTACAGTTCATCGATTTTTGTTTTATCACTTATCATTACATTTACAGTGTCTCCCGAATCCACAGCTTCAGGCTGCCAGTTTGGGATCCCTTGGCGTACCCATGTCACAATGTAGATTATAGAACTTTATTGTGTCTGTGCTATTAAGAAAAAAATATATATTATATTTAAGAGTGATCATTTTCCATGTCCACCCTTAAATATTATTTATACAGAAAGATGGAGGTCCCTGCTCATTAGAGATTCATCTGGTCTTACTCTGTCTCGTGTAGTTAGTCATTTATAGTCTGATCAATTTAAAATCAACGGCGTGATATTTGATATAACTATAATATGAATGGTAAACCAGACCAAGTCATTCAGCCAAGCAAGTAGCAGAGAAGGAAAATTCTGTACAGAAAAAAAGGCACTAGAAAACCTCCATGGCACCCTAATGCTGGACATACATGAAATGGTCTACTCATTTTGGTGTGGCCTTCAAATGAATATCTCTCACCCCAATGTGGCCTCTCAGGTGTTGGCCAAATATAGTCCTCATCTGACCTGCCCAGCAGATAACTGTCATTGTTTTGACTTTACACCCCAACCAAAAAGCTGATCTGGAAATGACAGCTAATGTATGGACATCTTTAGGCCAGTGTTATTAGACTAAAACCCCTCTTGCTTTACCATCTTGCATAAGCTCAAACAATTATTAACGCCACAAGCAAGCATTCACCCCAATTCTCATCCTTGAGGCCAGTTCTCCATTCCAATGCTTTGGTCCCTTCTGCGTGGTAGCAAGTCCCATAGTTTGAGGAGCAAAGGCTCAACAGAAATCTGAGCAATGATCCACACTGCAGTATGCAAATCATTTTGAATCAGCAACACAATCATTAGGGAACACAAATAAAACAGAAATCAATTACTTTTCTAAAGCTGCAGATCACTGAGCCTTTGGTGCATGAGAAGTTCAACAAAACTACAAATAATGTATGGAACACAGTCACAATGGCTGCCATATACATTTCTCTCTGAAAATGACATTTGTACTCTTACTATACCTCCTGCTTCCCAATCAAACACTCACCGTTTGTCATTTCTGTGAAAATGCTGTTCCTATGGAGCAGCTACATCTGTTTCCACAACTTTCCAAAATAAACTATGTTTTTTTTTATCATGTACAGATGTGGCCTTCTCTCCTGTCCATCCTGGTATATTAGGTATTAGTCTCTAACTTGTGCAAGAGAGAAGACGAGTTTTCCAATTGAATGACTCCCGTATTTACAAACATTTTGGGGCTTTTGTGAGCTAAAAATTAGGAGTTAAAAGTGGGATACTCTCAGATTTAAGGCTGGAATGACCACCCTTGTGGAAGTACTGTTGTGTAGTAGGACTCGTGTAGTACCAGGCAACCGCTAATATTGGATATGCCCATGCAAGACACCCTCTATAAATGTAGCGCTAGATCAGGGAAGCCGTATTTGTTTATTGATAGGCAAATATATTAGGGATGCACCGAATCCATTATTTTGGATTCGGCTGAATCCCCGAATCCTTGGTGAAAGATTCGGCCGAATATCGAACCGAATCCGAATCCTAATTTACATATGCAAATTAAGATTCGGATTCGGTTCGGCCGGCACAAGGATGCGGCCGAATCCGAATCCTGCTCAAAAAGGCCAAATCCTGGCCAAATCCTGAACCGAATCCTGGATTCGGTGCATCCCTAAAATATATAATGGGCAACTCCTCAGGTTTTGGAGGTATGAATGTCTATCAACCCAATCCCTTCTAACGCCTAAGAAGAGAAAGCTATAATATATATATATATATAAAGTCAATTGTGGTGAGCGCACTCTTACTGGATTTTTTAGATGATGGGTGCGTTGGTCAAGTTTTTTGCATATGTAGTAAAGGATGGACCCGCACTCCACAGTTCTTGGTGAAAAAAATGATGTGTTTTATATATGATATGCATTGTGAATAAAACACATCATTTTTTTTTTCACCAAGAACTGTGGAGTGCGGGTCCATCCTTTACTATATATATATATATATATATATATATATATATATATATATATATATATATATATATTTGGCCTTCTGTTAAAGGCAGGATTTATTTGTTTAATTAATTGCTATAGCCAGTTAGGCTAATTAGGGTAAGGCCACACTGGGCATTTTGGGGAGATTTGGTCACCTGGCGAGTAATCGCCTCGTATTTGCGGCGACCAATCTCCCCAAACGCCTTCCCTCACTCTGCGCCAGCTAAAATGAAAAAATGACAGCACTAATAACATGCGGATATTCGTTTTCCGAAGTTTCCTCTTCGGGCGACTTTGGAAAACGAATTGCCACATGTGATTAGCGCCAGCGTTTTAGCCGGTGCAGAGTGAGGGAAGGAGTTTGGGGAGATTGGTCGCCACAAAAATAAGGCAATTAGTCGCCAGGCGACCAAATCTCCCCAAAACATCCAGTGTGGCCTGACCCTTAAAGGGCGGCTGTTTAAGCAATAAAGACAATCATGATAATCTGAGACATGGCATTAACTTTTTGCACCATGCAATTCATTAATACTAAGGGTATCTCCCACTATATGCCTCTTCTTCTGTTGTTTAGATAACATGCAATATGCTACAGAAGCAACTGCTGAATCATAATACAGGTACGGGATCTGTTATCTGGAAACCTGTTATCCAGAAAGCTCCGAATTACAGGAAGGCAGTCTCCCACGGACTCTATTTTTCCCAAAAAATTACCTTTTCCTCTGTAATAATGAAACAGTAGCTTGTACTTTATCCCAACTAAGATATAATTAATCCTTATTAATCCTTATTGCAGACAATTTTATTTGGTTTATTTAATGTTTATTTAATTATTTTTTAGTAGACTTTAAGATATGGAGATCCAGAATACGGAAAGACCCCTTATCTGGAAAACTCCAGGTCCCGAGCATTCTGGATAAGAGGTCCCATACCTGTACAAATCTTATTATAATCTTATTACATACAGGACACGCACATATGATGTGCACAGGATGTTTTCACATAAGAGAAATATAGGGGGCACAAACATCCCACTAGCCGAGGGTCTTATTTCTCAATAACTACAAGGACTCATGCCAAGACAATCCCAACCACCACAACCTGTTAGTGGGATTAACTTTATACAGTGCTAATAGCGGGGTGCCAAACCGGCGTAAATGTTTGGGGTAGAGGGATTAAGTGCTGAGAATATATGTGTATCGTTCTGGACAGCCATAACATAACAGGATTTGCTGTTCTTGGAGCGGTGCCCAACTATGTCAGACACCAGCTGCTGTCATATTTAGCAAGATATAGTGGGGCTACAATATAGTCAATGCACTAATCCACATCCCATTTGTTTTAGGCTTCCACACAGGCTTAATTGCCTTATAAATCTGAAACCGAAAGCCTATGTGGACTTGAATGGTTTCTAAAAATGGAAATGTATGTCTAAAATCCAAGCATTTTTTTTTTACACTGCACGCAGAAGCACAATTCATGGACTGTCCTAGCATTGGGGTGACGCATCGGAACTACAACTCCCAGAATGCTTGAGTAACATTTGGAAGCAGCTTATCTATAAATCGATCTGGTGTGGTCTAGGGTTTTCTGCTCCTGAAGGAGCCCAATTAGTCAGGTGACATCATTACACAAGGAGCGAGCAACATAATTACTGGGCTAAGTGGACTCCTGGGATATCTGCTAGAGACCTGGACAATGGGGGGTGGGAGGTTACAAATAATATGTCTCTCTTGCCCCCTGGGTGTGTAAAGGCGTGGGTAGAAAGGCCAACAGAGTGAAATTTTGGGTCAGTGTTTGTTTCTTTTCTGGATAAGTCAGTAGCTATGGCTGGGTAGCCATTAAACGGATGGTTCACCTTTAGGGCTAGTCCACACGGGGAGATAGCCACGCGTTTGCGGTCGCGGCGACAAAGCGCCACGCCAGTCGCCGCGACCGGCGCAGGCGACAGTTTTGTATGGGCGCCTATGTAAAAACGCCTGTGCTAACCACACGAGGCGATGCGCTTTTCAACAGTCGCCTGAAAATGCCTCGCTAGGCTTTTTCAGGCGACTGTTGAAAAGCGCATCGCCTCGTGTGGTTAGCACAGGCGTTTTTACATAGGCGCCCATACAAAACTGTCGCCTGCGCCGGTCGCGGCGACTGGCGCGGCGCTTTGTCGCCGCGACCGCAAACGCGTGGCTATCTCCCCGTGTGGAATAGCCCTTAAGTTTCAACTTTTAGTATATTATAGAGAGGCTAATTTTAAGCAACTTTTCAACTGGTCTTTAGTGATGGGTGAATTTATTCGCCAGGTGCGAATTCGCGATGAAATTCCGCGTTTTGCAATTACAATTAAATGGACGCCCATTGACTTTAATGGGCGCCAGATGTTGGCATTGGAATTGTCACCTGCGTCAATTTTGATGGGCGAATTTGTCCCGTTTCGCAACGAAATTCGCGAATTTCCCATGAAATTCATGAAACAGGAGAAATTCGCTCATCACTACTGGTCTTCATTATTTATGTTTTGTAGTTTTTTGCCTTCTTCTTCTTACCCTTTCCAGCTTTCAAATAGGGGTCACTGACCCCATCTAAGATGCTCTGCAAGGCTACAAATGTATTGTTATTACTACTTTCTATTACTCATCTTTCTATTCAGGCCTCTCCTATTCATATTCCAGTCTCTTAGTCAAATAAGTGCATGGTTGCTAGGGGCATTGGACCCTGAAAACTGTCATCTGGAGAGCTGCTGAATAAAAAGCTAAATAACGCAAATACCACAAATAATAAAAAATGAAAACCAATTGCAAATTGTCTCAGAATATCACTCCCTATATCATACTTGGGGGCCCATTTACTGAGCTCGAGTGAAACTTCGAATTTTGAATGTTTTTTTTGGCTACTTTGACTATCGAATTGGCTACTTCGACCTTCGACTACGACTTCGAAACGAACGATTCGAACTAAAAATCGTTCGACTATTCAACCATTTGATAGTCGAAGTACTGTCTCTTTAAAAAAAACTTCGACCCCTTACTTCGCCACCTAAAACCTACCGAGGTGCCATGTTAGCCTACGGGGAAGGTCCCCATAGGCTTTCTAACAATTTTTAGGTCGAAGAAAAATCATTAGATCGATGGATTAAAATTTTTTCGTTCGATCAAACTATTTGCGGTAAATCCTTCGACTTCGATATTCGAAGTCGAAGGCTTTACATTCGGCAGTCGAATATCGAGGGTTAATTAACTCTCGATATTCGACCCTATGTAAATCTGCCCCTAAAAGTTAATTTGGAAGTGAATAACCCCTTTAATTCTACCAGCATAACTTTGTTACAAGCTAAAGGGAGCCTGACCAAATACTGGACGACAAACAGGGAGGAGAATGGTGTAAAGCATCCAAATTCAATTATAGAACGTTGCCAGGAAAAAGAGTGTATATTGTATTCTGTGTGATGGCTTTGAGGGACTCAGGTAATCAATAAGCTCTTTACCCAGAGGGATCAGTTGATGCAACAACAGAGACTGCCCTGATTCTGTGCCTGCAGTTTGTAAACTCTCCTTCCTCAAACAAATGGTATTTGTACTCTTCCCTTCCTCTTCTGTCAAACCCCTTGTTTTTCCTGCCTTCCAATCACAAGGCTATAAAACACAGCAAGACATTACCCTGGGCCATCATAAATATGGCAGTTCAAAAGAAAACTATTGCCACTTAAACATTTGTAAAGAACACGAATGGGGGGTGATTTATTAACATGTATTAATACTTTCCTGACTGTCGGCTAAATTATTCTGACAGTCAGGAAAGTGTTTCAACAACTAACGCACATGTCAAGGAAGCAATGGGCCAACTTATGAAAATACTTTCTCTGAGTGGCCAAACAGCATTATATACAATGGGGTTTTGAACTCACTTCTGACACTGAGCTCTAACACCCACACAACAGAATGCAAAAAGCAAGGCAGGATTCGTGATTCAGACAACTTTGAATCTGATGCTTCCAGTCTGAAAGTATTATTCCTTTACTAAGTAGTAAGCATTGTTACCGTACATTACTGAGTAAACCGAATGCTAAGATTTCAAATATTTCCACCATACTGTTCTTCAGCTGTTATTAATCTACAAGTCCCAAGGGGGCATTAGACTTGCAGTCTTCCAGTTGGAGATGAACTACAACTCCCAATGTCCCCAAACAGGCTTCTGCTGCAGGTGCTAGCTGGAGTTCAGCAACATCTGGAGGCTGCATGTTAGACCTGATAGAAAGATATAATCCTGATATAAAGTGCTACGGACCAGCGGCGTGACTAAAGGTGCTTGGGCATCACAGTAAAATTATTTTGGGACCCCCTAAACCTTGTGGGGCCCCTGTGCCGATGCAGAATCTGTTTCCTCTATAGTTCCACCTCTGCTACTTACATCATCTTGCCTATTAGTTATGTACGGGTCGGGATTTCCCAGACCCGCCCACGACCCTAACCCACCCTCGCTTAGCCCATGCCTGTCCGCATCCAACTTCCGAGTTGCTTTTATAGACCCGCCGATGATGTCACAATAGAGGCGGAGCGAACAGGTGCAGCGTCTATAAAAGAAGAACCGGGAAGCCGGCATTTGATGCCACCTACAAAGAAGAGTGCGAGGTCGGCAAAACCCACCCGACTCTCAGGTAAACTCCTAAAAGTTTAAAGAACAATGTAGGTAAGGTGGATGTCGGGAGGTAGAAGCTTACCTCCCAACTGTCCCATTTTTTGTGGGACAGTCCTAATTTTGAACGCTCAGCCCGCAGTCCCGGATTGTTACTGAAATGTCCTGACTTTCTCTTTGATCTCCTGCACTGAACAGCCAGAAAAAGATACAACGTTTCTAAAACTTAATTGGCTTTTGGCAGAGAGTCCAGCATATGGGGCAGGTCACTTAGATACTTTTCTAACAATTTAACATAAGCAATGAAACAATTGTAACTATTAAAACTATTGTAACTATTATGTAAAATAAGCTGGTCTCTTAGGGAAATTGTGACTTAAAGGGCAATTCACCTTCATTAGCAAAACTGTAATAACACATAAAAAAAAACACAGAAACATGTTCAAACTTTCATAACCTGATACATTTTGTAAACTGAACATGGTAATTAGGGGGCGTGGCCACAAAGATGAGCATGGTAAAAAAACAATCTCTTGTGTCCCTCTTTCTATTTCCAACATGTTGGGAGGTATGTGGAAAGCCCCTGGTGGTTGTGAGTGGGGCCCTCGATGTTATAGCCCTGGAGGCCCCCAATGCCCCAATCCGACTCTGAGGGGGTCTCTACAATTTCCTGTGACCTTGTTACTAATTATGTTACTAATACTCTCTCTGTTACCTTATCCAAGAAACCCGTTATCCAGAAAGTCCCAAATTACAGAAAGGGCGTCTCCCATAGTCTCCATTTTACCCAAATAATCCAAATGTTTCTCTGTAATAATAAAACAGTACCTTGTACTTGATCCAAACTAAGATATAACTAATCCCTATTGGAAGCAAAACCAGCCTATTGGGTTTATTTAATGTTTACATGATTTTCTAGTAGACTTAAAGGAACAGTAACACAAAAAACTGAAAGTCTTTTAAAGTAATCAAAATATCATGTAGTTTTGCCCTTCGCTGGTAAAATTGATGTGTTTGCTTCAGAAACACTACTATAGTTCATATAAACAAGCTGCTGAGTAGCAATGGCGGAAAATGAAAAACGGCTAAATGGCACAGGATAAATAATGGATAACAGATAACATTATGTTCTTCAGAGCTTATCTGCTATCTGTTGTGTAACATGTACTACTTTTCCTTATTCTCTCCCAAATGATTGCCCCTGACATTCTCATAACCTACTCTACACACTATTTGCTGCCCTTTTCCCAGAACCAAAAAAGAAGATTCATTACTTTCCCCACACCCATTTGCTCTTAAAAGGGGCTTCATAATGGGAGGTCTGCTTGCCCCCATAGCAGCGTTGGCTTATCACATCTCCTTCTTTTCTTCTAGGAAAGGACAGATGTTCCTTAAAGCTTCCGGCAATAAAGGGTTTTTTTCTCTTTCAAGGGATGAAAGGAACCTATCAGGTGTGGGTCGGGATCAAAAATATCTCACAGTTACTAGAATTTAAACATCCTAATTGGCTACAATTTACTTTTTGGTGGGCTAAGTCACTTGGCCTGTGGGCATGGCTCAAGCCCGTTCCCATGTAATTAGGCGCCTTTCAGACAATATCTTAATGATACAATGAACTTGCATTCAGAGGATCCAGCTGGAAGTCATGGCACGGCCGTCTGATTGCACAAGCACATGTGGGACTATTATACACAGCCTGTACTTTGCCTTCCGACGCTCTCGCACAGATGTTTGTTAAGTACAAATTAGCACAAAAAAATCATTCAGGTTTTATTCAACGTATAGCAAACAAACCGACACGCAGGGATATATACGGCTCTTTCATGTCTTCTCTTTAGTCTCGCTTTGAAGCTGTTTATATAACAATTAGCATTCAGGAGTAAGGAGATATTGACATTTTAGGGCAGAAACAGGCGGTCAGATTCGGGGAAATGAGTAGCCCGGCGACAAATCTTTGGGGGGCGACTGATCTCCCCGAACTGCCTTCCCATTAGCTAGAACGTAAATCGCCAACGGGAAGTCGCCGAAGTTTCCTCGTGAGGCAACTTCGGGCGCCTTTGGAAAATTAAGAGCACCAATTGCCATCACGATGGCGATTTTCATTCTAGCCGGTGGGAGTCGCCAGGCGACTAATCTCCCCGAATCTGACCGTGTGTCTCTGCCCTTAAAGGGGAATTATTCTGTTTTTCTGTTTATATATATGCTTAGCTGAACATATATGGGGCCTGCTATCCAGGGGTTTTCTGGATAACGGATCTTTCCGTAATTTGGATATTGAGGCTACTAGAAAATCATATAAACCCAATAGGCTGGTTTTGTTTCCAATAAGGATTAATTATATCTTAGTTGGGATCAAGTACAAGCTACTGTTTTATTATTACACAGAAAAAAAAAAGGAAATCATTTTTTAAAAAGTTATTTGGATAAAATGGAGTCTATGGGAGACAGCGTTTCCATAATTCAGAGGTTTCTACATAACGGATCCCATACTTGTAGTATTATTGTTGACCTTTATTTATCTAGTGCTGTTCAGTTCCACAGATCTTTTACAGAGGTTATACTTTATTCATATCAGTCCATGCCCCAGAGGAGCTTACCATCTAAGGTTTCCTATCATATTCGCACAGTGGATTTAGTCGGTTTTATCAGGAACCAATAAACCTGTCGGTATGTTTAGAGTTTGGAAAAAAACAGGAGCACCATGGCTGGAATGGAGCATAGGACCCAGAGTACTGGTTAGCAATAAAAATAGCTAAAGATAAAGGTAAAAAGGTGTAATGTTTAGCAAATCATTGTCCTCAAATGGTTACGTGTGCTTCCTTTCTCACACCAAGCAGCAGTTGTGTCATACTTTATGGCCATGATTAGAGCTATCTTTAAAACAATCAAAGGCCCAATCAGAAGCCTATTGTTCACATCAATGCAGGATTTTGAGCCCTTAAGCCAGTGATCCCCAACCAGAAGCTCGTGAGCAACATGTTGCTCTCCAACCCCTTGGATGTTGCTCCCAGTGGCCTCAAATCAGGAGCTTATTTTTGAATTCCAGGTTTGGAGGCAAGTTTTAGTTGTATAAAAACCATTCATAATGCCAAACAGAGTCTCAATGTAGGCTGACAATCCACATAGGGGCTGTCAAATGGCCAATCACAGAACTTATTTGGCATCCCAAGAACATTGTGTTGCTCCCCAATTCCTTTTACTTCTGATTGTTGCTCATGAGTTAAAAAGGTTGGGCATCCCTACATTAGGCTAATGTCACACATGTGCCTATCTAGGGCTTACCCCTTTTACTTTATGACCAACAGTATCAACGTTTGGGGGAGGGAGGTTTACCCCCACGAAACGTTGATACTGTTGGTGATATAATAAAAGGGGTAAGCTCCCCAACTGCAGAAAATAGAGTGTGTGCGTAAAAAAATCTTGCTGTTACTAAGGAACCAAGCCAAGTCAACGGAGGGCCAGCACCACCAGTGCAGTACAGGTGAATTACAGGAGTGCCGTGGATTCATCACATTAGCCTTGCTAGGGCTGCCGCCTATCCAGTTATCACACAGACAGACGGTTTTCAGCAGAGATGTCGGGGTGAGTGAAGAAGGACATTGACGGTAATGACAATCAGCCAATGCGCCCCCTGACGCAATAGAAGCACCCGAATGGCCACCAGCCCCGCCCATGACGTCACACACTTCTAGGGTTGCCACCTGCCCGGTTTACCAAATTTTTTGCATCACGCCCGCCCCTTTTACATCGCGGTCCACCCTTTTGTTCCCCCCACCACCGGCCGGTGGAAATTTTAATAAAAGGTGGCAACCCTACCCTCAGCCTAAACCAAGCTTTAGCTCTGGAATGATTAGCCTACAGGCCTTTGCCATAGCAGGGATTACAAAAACATTGTTCATATAAAACAGAAGCTTGTAAAAGAGAGAAGCCAGACTACTAACTTTAAAGGAAAAATCCACCTAAAAAGTAAAAAAGAAAACTTAATTCGAAGCAAGGTTTTGTATCAGAAGGCAAACCTGGAAGATATGTGACTTCTCCTACATTGTTTCATGAGTTCATGTACACTGCAAAGTTTCTCAGAACTTTTATTCTTTTTCATTATCTAAAAAAAAATAGTTTTTGGATGAAGTTTCCCTTTAAAAAAAAAAAAAAAAGCCATGGTTCTAGAAGGCTGAACTTGCGGCACATCCATCCTGTTGGGATGAGACATGACAAAGAGAGATGTAATCGTTGAGTAGAGAACTATCTGCTGGGATTAACAAATAGGAACGGTAGCACGCAGGGCCGACATCAAAGCCTCCTGCCTTTATTGACTTGATTAAAGGGAAAGAGAACACATACCACATGACAATTACTAGAAGTCTGTAAAACGTGGGACAGGTCACAGCAATAGAAAACAATTGGGAAACAAACGGAATGTAAATATTTGGGAATGTATTCTGAGTCTCCGACTTTAACTGTTTCCATGGGAAAGTATCTGAAGCGAGAGGCTGTGCAGGCCCAGTCAGATGCCTCGCAAACATCAAGGCCGACTACATTGCTGAATAAAAGAAATGGAGCTTCGGCTGATGTAGGTATATTTGCCCTTATACTGTACATGCAAGTGGGAGCTGCCCTACTGATCAGCTGAAGGAGAACTCTGAATAAAGTGTCCATCTAATGTATGGCAAGTAGTGATGGGCGAATTTGTCCCGTTTCAATTTGTTGAAAAATAAGCGAATTTCCCACTAAATTTGCAAAACGGCGAGAAACCGGTGAAATGCATATTTTGACACCCTTGTCATTTCTGACGCTCGCGTAAATTTGGACGCCTGGCTTAAAATCGATGGACGTCCGAATATCGTTGACGTGAGCGTCTGTTCCGGCATGCGTCCAAAATTTTTGGAATTATTGCGAATTTTCGCGTCAGTTTTGCGAATTTATTTGCCGTCAGCATAAGTGATGTCGCCCATCACTAATGGCAAGTATTGAGGGCCGCATCAAAAGAACACTTAGTGTAGGACTGTTTTTGTCGCGTTCCGATGGGCGGCGACAAAACGCCAGCATCAAATCGCATGCAAAGGAAATAAGGTAAGTGAATGCAATGTCGGATGAAGTCACAGCGTTGATCCAAGGCGACACGACTGTCGGATGCAGACGCTGCACGCTGCGGCTGCATCCGACAGTTGCGTCGCGTCGGATTAACGCTGTGACTTCATCCGACATTTCCAACTCTTACCTTATTTCCGTCGCATGCGATTCAACGCCGGCGTTTTGTCGCAGCGTGTGGGATAGCGCAGAAAAAGTCCGTGTAGTCCAACCCTTATGGAATCCACAGCCTGCATGGCTAATTAGCAATTTATTTAGATGCATGCTGCAGACTGAACTGATTTATATGCAGCCATGCATCATGCATCTAAATGAATTGCTAATTAGCTACGCAGGCTATGGCTTCCATAAGTGTTCGGTTTTAAAGGGGCGACCCAAGTTTTCACCCTCCCCCTACGCCCACACTCTTGCTTATCCCCCACTGGCCCCCGGCTCCTCTCCTGTTCCACAGTGTTGGGGCCCCTGAGAACTTTGAACCGGGTTAGACCTAATTGTGCTCTGCCACTGACCATGTGACTGTATTTTTAAATGTGCAATACAAATCATTTATAGAGTAGGACCAGAGACTTCTATGCAATTGGTCGTTTTCAAATATTAGAAACATTTCTTGACTCCAATCCTACAACCGCCCCTGAAAATCAGATCAGAGTCGGCAGCCTCAGCTTTGCCATCCAGAAACAGACAAGGCCCCTCCTACTCAATCAAAATGGCAGCTCCCGTTCTGCGATACAATAATCTCTTTGATACACATTGAAGTGTTTTAATTTTTCTCACTTAAAGGGGTGGTTCACCTTTAAGGTAACTTTTAGTATGTTATAGAATGGCCAATTCTACGTAACTTTTAAATTGGTTTTCATTGTTTATTTTTTTATAGTTTTATAGTTATTTGCTTTTTTTCTTTGCAGCTTTCAAATGGGCGTCGCTGACCCATTCTAAAAAGCAAATGCTCTGTAAGGCTACACATGCATGTTATTGCTCCTTGGCATTCCTCATCTTTCTATTCAGCCCCTCTTCTATTCATATTCCAGTCTCTTATTTAAATCAATGCATGGTTGCTAGGGGAATTTAAACCCTAGCAACCAGATTGCTTTAAATGCAAGTGTTGCTGAATAAAAAGTTAAATAACTCAAAAACCTATAATAATAAAAAATGAAAAGCAACTGCATATTGTCTCGGAATATCCCTCTCTACATCATACTAAACGTTTTCTCAAAGGTGAACAACCCCCTTTAATAAAATTATTTTATATCATTATAATAGAAGCGTTATAATTATGATGAGTGGGGCTTGTGTTATTAACTGACGGCATATTTTCCAATTTATCGTTGTTATGTGAGTGGGTTCTCCCATATTACAATATTAACTTCAACCCCCCCATCATCAAATGGCTGACAGGGGGATGCTGGGAGTTGTAGTGCAACATCTAGACAGGCCGAAATATAGTGTCTCTTAGGCTGGGGGCCACACAGGTGATTAGGTGGGATTCAAAGGGCCGGAATCTGAATTACTTATTTGTTCTTGTTGTAGAAAGCTCATAGCGGCTGCCATAGGAGAAAGTGAGCGAGGCAGTGTGAGTTACACATACAGGAGTATCATATTACTGGAGTGAATGCAGGGGAATATACCCATACAGACTGCACCATTCTTACTGGGCCTAATAATCCTCCTCCTTCTCTGTACTGTTCCAGTAGGGACCCCCTGCTTTCATTTATAATAGACATCATACGCCATATGCTTAAAGGAACAGTAACACAAAAAAAATAAAAGCATTTTAAAATAATTAAAATATAATGTACTGTTGCTATGAATTGTGTTTGCTTCAGAAACACTACTATAGTTTATACAAATAGGCTACTGTGTAGCCATGGGGGCAGCCATTCCAGCTAAAAAAAGGTACAGGCTACTTAAAGGGGTTGTTCACCTTTAAATTAAAGTTTAGTATGATGTAGAGAGTGAGATTCGGAGACAATTTGCAATCGGTTTTCATTTTTTATTATTTCTGGCTTTTGAGTTATTTTGCTTTTCATTCAGCAGCTCTCCAGTTTGCAAGTTAAGCCATCTAGTTGCTGCGGCCCAAATTCCCCTAGCAACCATGCATTCATTTAAATAAGATACTGAAATATGAATAGGAGAGGGGCTGAATAGAAAGATAAAAGTGGCATTAACAATACATTTGTAGTTTTACAGAGTGTTTTTTTTAGAAGGGGTCAGTGAAAATCTGGAAAGAATCAGAAAAAAAAGCAAATAATTAAAACACTATAACAAATAAACAATGAAGACCAATTGAAAAGTTGCTTATAATAAGTCATTCTATAACATATTAAAAGTTAAATTAAAGGTGAACCACCCCTTTAATAGAAAACAGATAATCTGTCATAGAAAACAATGGGATTCTACAGGGTGCATCTGTTATCTTCTACATAACCTGTGCTGTGAATGGCTGTCCCTATGGCTACACAGCAGCTTTTTTATATAAACTTTAGTAAAACAAACACACAAGTTCTACCAGTGCAGGGAAGTTTTTATAGTTTAACAATTTCATTTTTTTGGTGTTACTGCTCCTTTAAAGGGCACAACCCCTTATACAATTAACTTTCAGTATCATACAGACAATTTCATTCTAATTTTACATTTTAAGTATTCATTGTTTTTGAATGGCATTTTCCCATTGAGACTGTTCCTGGTATGGGGAGGTTGAACACCATTCTGCTGCTAGTAATGGGCGAATTTGAGAAATGCGAAACGCAGATTTTAACGTTGGCGTCCGTTATTCTTCTCCGGCCCACTGGAATTCACCCCATGATAACTGCATTGAGAAAGCTGAGATTGCACAGTGTTCCTATTGGCTAGTTTCAAATAAATGACAAGCAACTAATTTTCACCAGTGGGTCTAGTAACCAGGTAGTACATTACGTCACTGGCCTTTAGAAGTTCATGTGCAAGCAGCCAACTGATGTTATTTAAATACCAAACTAAACCACAATGCATCAATTATGCCTTAAAAGAATATTATTCAAGCAATTTAGAATATACCTACCCCATATAAGAACATTAAAGGACTAAACCTTCCATTTAAATATATTTTAAAGCAAAGGAATATAATTTCAGCAAGATCCAATCAAGCAAGTGACCAGTACAGGTATTGGATAGGTTATTTAGAATGCTCAAGACCTGGCGTTCTCCGGATAACAGATCTTTCTGTAATTTGGATCTTCATACCTTAAGTCTACTAGAAAATCATGTAAACATTTAATAAACCTTCCAATAAGGATTAATTATATCTTAGTCGGGATCAAGTACAAGGTACTGTTTTATTATTACAGAGAAAAAAGATTCTGATTATTTGGATGAAATGGAGCCTATGGGAGCCTTTTCGTAATTCCGAGCTTTCTGGATATTGGGTTTCCAGATAGTGGATCCCATTGCTTAACAATGACATTTCCAATTAGTAAACCCGAATGTGTCCAGTCAAGCTAACAGGGAATGAAATTGGCGCAACGGAGGAACCCTGGTGGTCTTAGAAGTGGGTCAGTGCCATGATGAAATACATATGGAAATGTAAGTAGTGATGGGCGAATTAGTCCTGTTTCACCGGGAATTCACGTGAAATTCACGAAACGGTGAAAATTTTGATGCCCGCGACAATTTTAATGCCCGCGACAATTAGACGTGTGCCTATTGTATTTTGTCCAAGTGCATTAAAGTCAATGGGCGTCCGAATAATTTTGTCAAATTGTTGCGGATGTCAAAATTTTTTTGAAAGCACTAAATTTTCTCCGCAGTTTCTCAATATTTTATTAGTGAAACGTGGAAAATTTGCAGCGAATCCGCATCTGGCGATTTAATTCACCCTTCACTAAATGTAAGACTTGGGTGGCTATTACTGTTCATTGTTCATAGCATAGTACATAGGCATCATTTATAGTTGCTATTCCATTATATGATGATACCAAGTTGCTTTATATTACGTAAGACCACTAGAAGTGATTAAGACAATGCTATCTATGTCTGTGTATTAGGGTGGGCTGCACAGGAAAAAAACAGAAGGGGTGTGGGGGGTGGTGGGTAATATTAAAGGGGTGGTTCACCTTTAAGTTACCTTTAATTACGTCACAAAATGACTAATTCTAAGCAACTTTTCAATTGGTCTTCATTACGTTTAGTTTATTTTTATTTATTTGCCTGTTTCTGCTGATTCTTTCCAGCTTTCAAATGACCCCATCTAAAAAAGAAATGCTCTGTAAGGCTACAAATGTATTGTTATTGCTACTTTTTATTACTCATCTTTTTATTCAGGCCTCTGCTATTCATATTCCAGTCTCTTATTCAAATCAATGCATGGTTGCTAGGGGAATTTGGACCCTAGTAACCAGATTGCTGACATTGCAAACGAAATAACTCAAAAAAACACAAATAATAAACAATGAAAACCAAATGAGTAAAAGTTAACTCAAAGGTTAACTGAAGATTGTATATCTGGCTGGTGGTGCCTGTGGGTCTGTGGGAGGTGGTACAGCACCAATGAAGTGGGAACTCAGTCTCTATATTGAAGGGCATGGGGGGTATATTTGATTGTGATGTGCCCTCTGGATGTCACCTGGCAGGGCACAAATGTGTGTTATAAATAAGTTGACAGTATAATGAGTCGGACGCACTGAACTAGCACAAAGGTTTATTTCAACAGAAACAACAGTATCACTATCCCGCTGCTATTTTGTATACAACTTTGGACTAGGCAAAACCAACATTGTTGCCAACCGATCAATAGAAGGTTTATAGCTACTAGGTATGTGTGATACCTATAATATCCAAGGCTATTGTGATAGTTAGTATAGATATGGGTATATATCATTTATGGATGGGTTTCATTTGGAGGGGTTGAACTTGATGGACTTTGTCTTTTTTTTCAACCCAATTTAACCTCGTCTTGTCTTTAATAAAAAACATTACATCCCTATATATTTATCTTTTTTCCCTATTAATAACACTAGGATCAACCATCATTTTTACCGTCAGGCCGGTAAAATACAGGCCAGGTGGCAACCCTAGCTGTGTGGCTGCTCAGGTATCAGTTTAGTCTGCAGCATGCAACAAGGTCAATTTCAAAGCAGCCATGTGAATTAAATGGATGAGATGGGAACTCCTTTTGCTTTGGATAATATTGTATTCTGATGCATTATTAAAGTCTGTTTATTGCAGTTCCTTATGGAGAATCCAAGCATACAGTCCAGTCTCCCCAGCAGGGGTTCTTCTGGGTGGTGGGGTAACTTTGCATTCATATCTTTCTGAGGTGCCGTGGCTATTACGGTCAGGGTACTGCTATTTGTTTCATTCATTTCCATACGGAAAAAAACACATACAGAACGCTGTAGGCTGTTTATTTTGCTGTCCCTTTAAGTACAGATACAGAGCATTGTGCTCAAAGGGAGTTTGGAGCTGGAATGGGATCTGGGACTGTTTAAAAACACATGTTTTCTGCACGCTGTTGACATTTCACTTATACCTGAAGTGGGAATCTTGTCTGCAGACACCAGGCTAGTAAGTAGCCGGCACCTCCGCACGGCAGGGCAACTAACAGAAAACAATGGCAAATCATACACTGCATTCAAAACAGTTTTTAAGCATGTTTTTTTAAGGGCATCAAGACAGGAGCCAATGCCCAGGGCTCCATAATCAGGGGCATGTAGGAAAAATATTGGAATTGTCACGCATAGCATGCCAGCAGAGCATGATGGGGCCAGTAGGGCAAGGTGGACAACGTAACGATAACCTTAAGCTACTTATTAGTAAGGTACAACTCCCAGCACCTAACAACTGCTGAAGGCTGACGTTACCAAGAGCTGGACGGCCCTATTTTACATTAATCACAATGTCTGTTTTGCCCTGAGCCCCATACACAAAAGACAGCTGAGTGTGATTTGCGCCCCATTCATGCCTCTTCTCCTCTCCATAATTATCTACACAGACCATATACTGTATAACCCTATTCATGATACTAGGCAGTATTCTGGTATGTCCGTATATATCTAGGTTGTAACTGTCAATCGTGGCATAACTTCAGTCTTTCAGGTCGGGGAAGACACAGCTACTAGACTTTTAAATTGTAAGCTCTTGAGCCTCCTTGATATCTTTACTGGTGTTTGCAAATGCTCCATGATTCGGTTTATATAAAAATTGGTCTTCAGAACAGCAAAATATTTCATGAGACCCATCCCATTACCTTGCATTTTATGTTATGGTGGCTTTTTATATCCCCCCCCTTACCTCAGTGCAACTGATAGGACTGAACTTTCAAGCAGGTCACATCACACCAGAACATCACATTGCGCACAGAGGTTACACTAACCAGCAAGTGGATCAGTCGCTAACTGGTTGCTATAGGTTATTAGACCACTTTACATTGCCCCCCTATAACTGTGCCTCATTATTCAACTGTCAATCACTCTTTCATTTTAAAATGAATTTACCATAATTAAATACTATTTAATAACCCCTAACAAACTAACAAGCCTAGGGCACAATAGACAGACAAAATAAAGGTATTGTGACTAGTAGAGTTTAGTACCGGGTGATCACTAGGCAACAATTGGCACATGAATGGGACACTTTTCTAATGCCCAGGGGTCTGCAGCACATTGTGTGGCTGAACTTCATTTCTTGGAAGCCCCAACTGAGTTCTCATACAGTAGTCATTAGAAAGACACCACTTGCTGGAGTGCAAGAAGGATGCCTGTCATCCCCAGCAGCTTCCACTAAAGAGTCCCATTAGCCCACACTCTCAGGGAGCAACGCATTTAGCATAACATTTAGCACAACAGTTGGTACATGGCATTAGGATGAACGTCTATTGCCGCCGGGTAGATTCACAACTGATACTAGACACACATGTTATGCCAATAGAACTTTAGCACTTGCTGAACTTTATAGTGAACAACGGTTCAGCCAGTGCTTCTCCCAGGTGCGATACTAGAGGTGGCACTAGACTAGACTTGCCCCGGGCGCTGGCTTTGGGTTGCTTTTGGGAATTGTAGTACAACATTAGCTTGGTACAGAGCAAACCCCTGCATGTTAGCCTTAGTGAATGTCATTGGCAGGTTCATGCTGTGATATATATTTATATACATAAACAGCCCGACGCAGTTCACAACCTTTGCAGCGCAAGAAGCAGCCCCTGCACAATTGCCATTACCAGATATGTACCATGCTGGGTGGCACAAGGGGGCTAAGAAGGACCACACCGATGGGGGCACTTAGTAGTTTTCAGCTTAATCAAATTCTCAGCTGCTGCAGCTCCTCTTAGGAACTATTGTTCTTGTGTTATGTTGCACCGCTACCACTGACTGACAGCTATTCTCCCTAAGCGGCTAGGCAGCAGCTGTTCTTCGGAACGGTTAAACCCAACACCCTATGCCAGGTTTGCCCGCACTTTACTAATGTGAGGTCTACTTTTAGTGATGTTGTCCCATTCTGATCTACATCCATAAAAGCTTTGTTAGCATTCTGTTCCATGGGAAAGATTACTTAGATGCTGATTTATGGAAAAATGTATATTGCTATTTCTTATTTAACCTTAACATAATAAATATCTGAATGAAAAGCATGAAACAGGAGGATGATTTAGACATGTTTGTTGTCACTGTCTTGAGATCTACTAATCATCAACTAAAGGTCTGCTGGTAGATCCCCATCTACCTTTTGGCCACCCCTGCCCCTATGCACTTGGCTAGACTCAGGTTTATCACCCCCCCCCAAAAAAAAAAAAAAAAACACCCCAATCCAGAAGTTTTCCATCCAACCCTTGCTTAGACCCTCTCCCCCCTCTCCAGGCTGGGGCAGATGCTGTTACTTACTGTAAGGGCAATTCTCCTTCTTGGTGCCGCTGACTGTGCCGTTACCATCGATCTGGAGAAAGTACTTAGTGTAGGAGAAAAGCTTCCTACTCCGCACGTCTCCCTGGAGGTGGTTATAGCTCCGCACGTGCCGACCGGACGAAGAGTTGGAGGACGCCTCCGCGGAGCGCAGCCAGTCCCTGCCCCTGGCCTCATTGCAGGTGACAGAAATGAAGTAGACAAGAAAGAAAAGCAGCAAAGAGCGGGGCAATTGGGAAAAGCCTGGGGCACTATGTGTCAGTATCCATTTCCACATTGTACTGAGGCTGTCGGCATCAGCAAATGCCTCATGGAAAGAAACATACTGGAAGGCTGAGAGCGAGTTGATGGCAACTGGAGAGCTGCTGGCCGAGGAGCCCCAGGACTTTGAAAACTTGTGCAGAGAACAAGGCACCAACATCCATCACTCGATTGGCAAACCAGCTTCAGGGATCCCTTATGTCCATAGTCCTGGGTATCTCCAAGAGCGCACGGGTTCCTCCTGCTGCTGCTGCGTCTAAATCTGCTGTGTCCTGTGCCAGCTGACTGTGTCTGAGCAGTAACTGAGCCTTACCAAATACAGGACATATTCAACTCCCCTCCAAGAGGGGGAAAAAAAATCTCTGTCCCCCCCTCCTCCTTTTTTTTTTTTTTTTTTGTTGCAGGCTGTAAAAATCCTCTCTCGGCTAATTGTCAGCCTGTGGAAGAGCAGTTGGCTTTGAAGAGAGGACAGCAGTTGCCCTTGTTGTAAACAGGTTGGAAGCTGGAGTGGAAATGTCAGTGATTACAATCCAGAGGTGGAGATGTCTCTGGTGGCTGCAGGGGTCAAGCAGCGGTGGATATCTGAAACCAACAGTAAGAGGAGTTCCAAGGAGGGGAGACCACTGATCCTTTCCACTGATGTGAATCCTACTAATTGCAGCTAAACACTCCTCTCTACTGAGCTGCCCACCAGCAGTTTGTATGGATAGCCCTGTCTTACAAGTTCTCCCCTCTCTCTGCTCTATCCAATCCCCACCAGGGAGCCCCTTTTTGACTTGTTTCCTAGTCCAGCTTTTTTTTTCTCTCTCTCCCCCTATGCTGGCAGGGAAGTGTTGGAGAGCCACCTTCAGATTGTTGCTCGCTAACTCTTTTCCTGCTGTGTTTCAGGCTCCCCAGCTACAGCAGATTAAAATATAAACTAAATATAGGGGGAACAAAACAATTTCATATAATTATCTTCTTTTTATTAACCCCAAACACTTTAGTTCCATTTCAGAAATAAAAAAAAAGCTCACACTTTCTTGTGTCCTTCTCCTACAGTCCCATGACCAATTTCTGATCCCCAAAATGAGACATATAAATGATTTATGCGTGTATATATATATATATATATATATATATATATATATATATATATATATATATATATAAGATTTTTATAAGGATTAGATGAGTTTCACATGTCTGAGATATCCTCTCTACGCTTGTATCCGCAGTGGATTCTCTATCATTCTGGGGACTGGAAAATGAGGTCTGTGCACAAAGATATTGGCTGAATTCAGTTTATCCAAATGTTTATTATACTTCTGGACCCGACCACACTGTTTACATTACAGTTGCAGCCTAGTGTGTGATCTTATTTAGCAATGCAGTGTGTAACCTTCTAACAGCCATGGGACTCTAAAATGATTACAAATGATGGCATTTATTTTAAACATTTATAACTTATAACATTGTACATAACACTACCTCATCTTATGTCCAGAATAGTAGGGAGAGAATAGAATGGGCTTATTTAGCAAACACATAAAAGTGTTACAGGGCTGCTTGCAATGTCTGTTCTAATTCACATCCTTCTATAGAAATGATCCCCAACCAGTAGCTCGTGAGCAACCTGTCCATCTCCAATCCCTTGGATGTTGCTCCCAGTGGCCTCAAAGTAGGTGCTTATTTTTGAATTTATGGCTTGGGAGCAAGTTTTGGTTGTATAAAAACCAGGTGTACTGCAAAACAGAGCCTCAATGTAGGTTGACAATCCACATAGGGGCTAATAATTGGCCAATCACAGCCCTTATTTAGCACCCCGGGAACATTTTTCATGTTAGTGTTGCTCCACAACTCCTTTTACTTCTGAATGTTGCTCACGGGTTCAAAAGGTTGGGGATCCCTGTCTAAAGCAATGATCCCCAACCAGTAGCTCATGAGTAACATGTTGCTCTTCAACCCCTTGGATGTTGCTCCCAGGGGCCTCAAAGCAGGTGATTATTTTTGAATTTCAGGCTCCGAGGCAAGTTTTGGTTGTATAAAAACCAGATGTACTGCCAAACAGAACCTCAATGTAGGTTGAGAATCCACATAGGGGCTACCAAATGGCCAATCACAGCACTTATTAGGCACCCCAAGAAAATGTTTCATGCTAGTGTTGCTCCCCAACTCTGAATGTTGCTCACGGGTTCAAAAGGTTGAGAATCCCTGTTCTAAAGCTTCATGGTGCAAGTCGAGACACAAACGAAAAACATTGTGGGGTGCACAGACCATTGCACACAGGTATTGGGGTGGCACAGCCTTGCAGTGCTAACCAAGGCACCAGCAGTGTGTACATTATCTCTATGTTTGTGTGATTTATCTCCTATAATCAGCTAGATAAGGGGGCTGGCCCATGTAAAGGGAGGGAGAACATAAATCTGGGACGTCCACCTGCAGTCCCTTAGCTGTTGATGAACTAAAACTCTCAGCATCCTCTCCCACCCACCCAGGAGATTTAATTCAATAACTGCTGGATGACTTCAGGTTCATCCCTGATATATATATATATTTATATATATATATACATATATATATATATATATATATATACACACATATACATATATATATATATATATATATATATATATATATATACACACACACATATACATATATATATATATATATATATATATATATATATATATATATATATATATATATACACACATATATATATATATATATATATATATATATATATATGTACAGGTATAGGTTCCGTTATCTGGAAACCTGTTCTCCAGAAAGCTCCGAATTATGGAAAGGCTGTCTCCCATAGACTCCATTATAATCAAATAATCCACATTTTTAAAAATGATTTCCTTTTTCTCTGTAATAATAAAACAGTAGCTTGTACTTGATCCCAACCAAGATATAATTAATCCTTACTGGAAGCAAAACCAGCCTATTGGGTTTATTTAATGTTAAAATGATTTTCTAGTAGGTGTAGGTATGAATATCCAAGTCACAGAAAGATCCGTTATCTGGAAACCCCCAGGTCCTGAGCATTCTGGATAGCAGGTCCCATACTTGTATATATTTATATGTATTGCAAATAAATTCTGTACAATTGTTTTTCTCCCCTCCCCCCAAGGGTCCTCACTGATTCTGCGAACACAAGGCAAAGTCTTTCCAAAACAAGCAGTATTCCCAATTGAGAGCCTTCTCTCATGCACAAATGACACTGCACACACGCTGCAATGTGTTCTGCACCGACCCGGAACATTTTCACCTCCATCCTAGGATTATTCTACAGGGATCGTTGGTTATTTGAAGTTCAATCGACAAAACTTTTGAACAAAAAAAAAAAAAACATTTTTGCTAAAAGAAAAATAAAAACATTTATTGATCCTGAAAATTTCAGGGGAAACTCCTGTTACTCTTTTCAGGTGTGAAAATCATATATATATATCTATATATATATATATATCTATATATATCTATATATATATCTATATATATCTATATATATCTATCTATATATATATATATATATATATATATATATATATATATATATATATATATATATATATATATATATATATATATATATATTTATAATATTGGATTGGATTTTTCAAGTAGCCAAACTTAGGGTGTGCTATGGGGCTTATACACACCCCCTTTATTTAGCATTGCAGAGTAGGATTGTTCTCTAAGGACCTTGTTGATTTAATGGTCTGGCTGTAATGACAGTGAAATCTATTAGTGAGTTCCTGACAATTAGTTAAACACTGAAGCATGACTGGTCTGGACATCTAAAATGATACAGTGCAAATGGGTTTCTACATTTATTCAAATATCATCATAAATTTAATTTGCTTTTTGAAACCATTATTGTTTAGGCTTCCTAACCAAAAAAGGGAGATTTTTTTTAAAAGATTTTTCTGTCCCCCCCCCCTCCCTAAATAGAACAACAAAGACCTCAGCAGGCACCAGGTCACCAGCCATGTAATGAGCCGGCCCTCGTTTTAACAAGCTATTTCCTGGACTTGACTATATTGCTACAATGTGGTAGAAAAAGTCTTAAATACAAGGGCTGGAACTTTATCTCTCTAGTGACCCTGAGTCAGTTCACTTCTTGGAATGAAATGTTAAAACCTACACGTGGAGAAATGTGTTTCCGTCTTTTTTCAGGGGCTCACACTGGACCTGGTCAGTCCTTATACCCTGAAATCCTAGATCCTGTATAGCAGCAGCCTGCTACGTCTTGTTCAGTTGGGACCACTGGTTGGTAATGATGGGCTGACGGGCGAATAAATTCGGCAGTCGAGAATTCACTGTGAATTTCCACATTCTGCCGCCGTCAAATAAACTACCGCGAAAATTCGGCAGCGTAAAAAAAATATTTTACGCGCGTCGGAAAAGTCTCTCGCATCAAAACCATCGCGCGCCAACATTATTTAGACGCCATTTGACTTTAACGCCAGCGTCAAAATTGACGTGAGCGTCAGAATTGATGCGGGTGTCAAAATTTTCTTTTTCAGAATTTATTCTGCGAAACGGGACAAATTCGCCCATCACTACTGGCTTGACATGATGGTGTTTGGCAAAATACTTTGTAAAAGTTGTTGTACCATGTTAGCCAGCCTAGCTTCTTTCTATTTTTTTTTATTTTTTTTTTGCAAAATACTTACATACATCACTTTATTATGCAGGATTATCCATCATTTATGTATTTATAGATATGAAATAATCCAAACTGCTATACACATAGACTCCAATTTATCCAAATAATCCACATTTTTAAAAATGATTGCCTTTTTCTCTGTAATAATAAAACAGTAGCTTGTACTCGATCCCAACTAAGATATAATTAATCCTTATTGGAAGCAAAACCAGCCTATTGGGTTTATTTAATGTTTACTTGATCTTTTAGTAGACTTAAAGGAGAAACAAACCCTTAATGGAAAAAAACCCTACCCCCCTACCCTACATAGACGCATGTCAAAATTATTCGGACGTCCATTGACTTCAATGCGTTCTACTGCTTTGCGAATTTTGTTCGTCAAATTTTTCGTCTAATGGAACAGATTTGCTCCCATCACTAGTGGCCATAGCTTTCTATAGGAGTCAGTGGTCTCTTAAAAGAAACAAAAGGCTTGGATGATGCTTAACAATGATTATGATCGCTGTTTTTCAAATGTATTAGTTCTGGCAAAGTATGGAAATTTAATAAATCTGAACCAGCATTTAACCCTTTTCTCTTGTCCCCATCTGATATCTTGCTGTAACATTTGTTTTGATTATTATCGGAGATGCCTTTAAGGCCCAGGTGTGTCTGTACAGGTATAGGATCCGTTATCCAGAAACCTGTTATTCAGGGAGCTCCAATTTATCCAAAAAATCCAAATATTTAAAAGCAATTTCCTTTTTCTCTGTAATAATAAAACAGTAGCTTGTACTTGATCCCAACTAAGATATAATGAATCCTTATAGGAAGCAAAACCAGACGATTGGGTTTCTTTAATGTTTACATGATTTTCTAGTAGACTTAAGGTATGAAGATCCAAATCCTGTTATCCGAAAAATCTCAGGTCCTGAGCATTCTGGACAGGGTCAGACTGGGGGTCCAGGGGCCACCGCGACTGCTGTCCAGGGCCCCCCTCCGGCCTCCCCGCCTGGCGCCTACTTTGAAGCACGCCGACGCGCACGCATTCAAGCAGTTCTGTGTTGCTGCTGTTTCACATAAGAAAATCAAACATAATAATAAAGACTATTTAGGAACTTATTTCGTTTACAGTTGGGAAGTGCAAGTCTATCTCTCCGTAGGGCGATTCTGCTGCCTCTGCACCTGACCCTTGCGCTTCAAGGGGTTAAAATTAGATGCTGGCCTGACAGGTGTAGTACATAAATCCATACACTCAGATACTTTTCCATACCGTGTGATGACAGGGAGAGCGTTTACTAAACAGAGCCCAAATGAAAAGCTGACATAGCTTCTTAGATTATATCAGTTTCTCTCTGTTTTCTCTATGGCCTTTCATTTACAGCACAGTCAGATCACTAAATAGCCAACTCCTTTCCATTGTCTGGCCCAGCATTTGGGTTAGCTTGAGAAAGCCTGAGAAAGGCTCCACAGGAAAGATGGACTATTTAACGGAATTCAATCTGTCCCAATAGATTTGAATCACTAACATAAATGTATGAATGTAGATTATATCTCTGTAATGAGGCCTGAATCATTCTCAGTTACTTCAAAGGATTGAAACTTAACCTCCCCCCTTTTTTAGCAGCAATAATCAGGGCTTAATGGGTTCCTTTATTAATTGTTTCACTGGTAAGTTTGAGAAAGGCAGCCAGCCATGCCTCACCGCTGGGCTCACAGAGGAACGCTACTGCTACAAATGGCTTTTTCATCGCCTTTCTCCCTTCTCAGTCTCCAGGATGGATTTAGGCAGGTAGGTTGGCTTGTGTGGAGCATAGAGGTGTGAAGAAATACAATTTAAGTTTTGATATATGTGCAGATCCATTAAATAGATAATAGATATCGGAAAGCCAACCCTCCAGCCTTGGATTTCTAGTTCTACAACAGCTTGGTGGGATGCAGCCATTGGTTGTTCTGGTCTGAACGTTCAATAATAAGGATGTAAATATAGACACAAGGGGGCCCAAGGTAACGCAGAAAGGTTGACCTCCCAACTGAGCATTCAGTATGTCCAATATCCAAACTAGCTGGGTTGACTCTGGGATATTGGGAGCTGTAGCATTAGAGCAATGGTCGAGGTGAATTTTCGAATGAAAAAAATTCGAGTTTCGAGCTATTTTTTGCATACTTCGACTAGGCAATAGTCCAAATTCGATTTGAATTAGAAAAAAATTCAAAAATTCGAATATCGAAATTTATCATGTAGTGTCTCTTTAAAAATTCGACTACAACCATTCGCCATCCAAAACCAAATGAATTGCTGTTTTAGCCTATGGGGGACCTCCTAGAACCTATTTGGAGTCAATTGGTGGACGTTGAAAAATCAAAGGTTTTTTTGGGGAAAACATTGAATCGAATTCGATCGAATGCGCTATTCCTTCGATTTGCACGATTCGAATTCGGCCGAATACAGACCTATTCAACCAAAAAAAACCAAACTTTGACTTAATTTCGGTTGGTCTTTTTGATTTCGAATTTCGAAGTTTTTTCAATTTGAAATTCGACCCTTGATAAATATGCCCCTGAGAGTTTTATGTTGGGTATCCTATCCTGTATTGTAAGCTCTATCAATATAGAAAAACAAAGGGAACACAACAGAGTAAAGGATTGAGCCCCAAAGAAAACGTAAACGGTTGTTCACTTTTGAGTTATCTCTTAGGGGCAGATTTATGAAGGGTCGAATTTAGAGTTGACGGGAGTTATTTTAAACTCCCATCAACTCGAAATTCGAATAAAAAAAGACCAATGAAACTTATTAAAAAAATCAAATTTTTTAACTTCGGGTGAATAGGCTGTATTCGATAATTTGAATCGAATTCGGATCGTATTGAATTTAGATTCAAAGTTTTCCCCAAAAAAACTTAGATTTTTCAAAGTCTACCAAATGACTCCAGGTTCTTGGAGGTCCCACATAGGCTAATACAGCAATTTGGCAAGTTTTAGATGGATTTTTAAAGAAACAGTACATGATAAATTTCGATATTCTAATTTTCTATTTTTTTTCCAAATTCAATTCGAATTTGGACTATTCCCTAGTCAAAGTACACTAAAATAGCCTCTAAATTCAAATTAATTTTTCAATTCGACCCTTGCTAAATCTGCCCCTTAGTATGTTATAGCATGGCCTATTCTGAGCAACATTTTATTTGATCTTCATTTTATATCTTTTCTGAACTACTTGCCTTCCTCTTCTGCCTCTTTCCAGCGTTCAGATGGGGGGTCACTAACTCAGCTGAAAAACTGTTCCTCCCTGAGACCAATTGCATATTGTCTTAGAATATGACTGCCTACATTGTACTTAAAGTTAAGTTCAAGGTGACTACCCCCTTAAGTCAAACATGTCCAAACTTCGTCCCTCTAGACTACATCTCCTAGCCTGTGGTGGTTTTAGTTTGGGCTCCAAGCATAGAAGTGACTTGCTTCTTCCAACTAATTCCAATACAAGGTACATGTGCAACTAGAGTAGAATGGGGTTCAGGAACTGAAATGCAATTTACTTACCATTTGTCCTTAATTATTGGTTCCTACCTTGCACCATTTTAACATCTCATGCAACTCCCCACCCCACTGATGGTCATGCACTTAATGTTCATTTTGTACCTTTCACTGGTCACTACATCTTTGATATATGCAAAAAAAAGTCCATAGAAAAGATGGTGGTTGGCACCAAATTATGTTGGTTGGCACCAGGACACATGGCAGGAAAATGCAGTGCCAATTTCATCCATATTAAAGGGGTTGTTCACCTTTGAGTATCATGTAGGGATTGATATTCTGAGAAAGTTTGCAATTGGTTATCATTTTTTATTATTTGTGTTTTTTGAGTTATTTATTTTTTAATTAGCAGCTCTCCATTTTGCAGTTTCAGCAGTCTGTTTGCTAGAATTCAAATTCCCCTAGCAACCATGCATTGATTTGAATAAGAGACTGGAATATGAATAGGAGAAGGACTGAATAGAAAGATGAGTAATAAAAGTAACAATAACAATACATTTGTAGCCTTACAGAGCATTTGGTTTTTAGCTGAGGTCAGTGATCCCCATTTCAAAGTTGGAAAGAGTCAGATGAAGAAGGCAAATAATTAAAACAAATATAAAAAATAAATTATAAAGACCAAATGAAAAGTTGCTCGTAATTGGCCATTCTATAACATACTAAAAGGTAACTTAAAGGAAATCGAATATCGAAATTTATCATGTAGTGTCTCTTTAAAAATTCGACTACAACCATTCGCCATCCAAAACCAAATGAATTGCTGTTTTAGCCTATGGGGGACCTCCTAGAACCTATTTGGAGTCAATTGGTGGACGTTGAAAAATCAAAGGTTTTTTTGGGGAAAACATTGAATCGAATTCGATCGAATGCGCTATTCCTTCGATTTGCACGATTCGAATTCGGCCGAATACAGACCTATTCAACCAAAAAAAACCAAACTTTGACTTAATTTCGGTTGGTCTTTTTGATTTCGAATTTCGAAGTTTTTTCAATTTGAAATTCGACCCTTGATAAATATGCCCCTGAGAGTTTTATGTTGGGTATCCTATCCTGTATTGTAAGCTCTATCAATATAGAAAAACAAAGGGAACACAACAGAGTAAAGGATTGAGCCCCAAAGAAAACGTAAACGGTTGTTCACTTTTGAGTTATCTCTTAGGGGCAGATTTATGAAGGGTCGAATTTAGAGTTGACGGGAGTTATTTTAAACTCCCATCAACTCGAAATTCGAATAAAAAAAGACCAATGAAACTTATTTAAAAAATCTAATTTTTTAACTTCGGGTGAATAGGCTGTATTCGATAATTTGAATCGAATTCGGATCGTATTGAATTTAGATTCAAAGTTTTCCCCAAAAAAACTTAGATTTTTCAAAGTCTACCAAATGACTCCAGGTTCTTGGAGGTCCCACATAGGCTAATACAGCAATTTGGCAAGTTTTAGATGGATTTTTAAAGAAACAGTACAAATTTCGATATTCTAATTTTCTATTTTTTTTCCAAATTCAATTCGAATTTGGACTATTCCCTAGTCAAAGTACACTAAAATAGCCTCTAAATTCAAATTAATTTTTCAATTCGACCCTTGCTAAATCTGCCCCTTAGTATGTTATAGCATGGCCTATTCTGAGCAACATTTTATTTGATCTTCATTTTATATCTTTTCTGAACTACTTGCCTTCCTCTTCTGCCTCTTTCCAGCGTTCAGATGGGGGGTCACTAACTCAGCTGAAAAACTGTTCCTCCCTGAGACCAATTGCATATTGTCTTAGAATATGACTGCCTACATTGTACTTAAAGTTAAGTTCAAGGTGACTACCCCCTTAAGTCAAACATGTCCAAACTTCGTCCCTCTAGACTACATCTCCTAGCCTGTGGTGGTTTTAGTTTGGGCTCCAAGCATAGAAGTGACTTGCTTCTTCCAACTAATTACAATACAAGGTACATGTGCAACTAGAGTAGAATGGGGTTCAGGAACTGAAATGCAATTTACTTACCATTTGTCCTTAATTATTGGTTCCTACCTTGCACCATTTTAACATCTCATGCAACTCCCCACCCCACTGATGGTCATGCACTTAATGTTCGTTTTGTACCTTTCACTGGTCACTAAATCTTTGATATATGCAAAAAAAAGTCCATAGAAAAGATGGTGGTTGGCACCAAATTATGTTGGTTGGCACCAGGACACATGGAAGGAAAATGCAGTGCCAATTTCATCCATATTAAAGGGGTTGTTCACCTTTGAGTATCATGTAGGGATTGATATTCTGAGAAAGTTTGCAATTGGTTATCATTTTTTATTATTTGTGTTTTTTGAGTTATTTATCTTTTTAATTAGCAGCTCTCCATTTTGCAGTTTCAGCAGTCTGTTTGCTAGAATTCAAATTCCCCTAGCAACCATGCATTGATTTGAATAAGAGACTGGAATATGAATAGGAGAGGCCTGAATAGAAAGATGAGCAATAAAAAGTAGCAATAACAATACATTTGTAGCCTTACAGAGCATTTGGTTTTTAGCTGAGGTCAGTGACCCCCATCTCAAAGTTGGAAAGAGTCAGATGAAGAAGGCAAATAATTAAAACAAATATAAAAAATAAATTATAAAGACCAAATGAAAAGTTGCTCGTAATTGGCCATTCTATAACATACTAAAAGGTATCTTAAAGTAAATCTTCCTAAACCTAAACACCTTGTAGGATAAATTCAGTGCCAATTACCAGAAAAATAAAGTGCCATCTCCATGTATAATTGGTCGATTCTGGTTTTGTACAAAATCCATTGGTTCTTGGGGAAATTGGGGAAGTTCATTGGCCACAATTCTGAGCCCATTTGACACCCAGCTAACGTAAATGTGCCCTTTACTCTCTGTCACAACCTTTAGATAGTGGTTGCTACCAAACAGGTTTGTTTTTACTTTAAAGGAATAAAAAATTCAGATGACAACATCCCTGACCTGTTCATACATTTTCAGGAAGAAAAGTCGGCCTGAAAGTTATTACCCTGCTGGAACCAACTTGTGATTAAGAAAAACATTAAGCTTTGCGTAGGCATGATTTCAATTGAGTTTTTATTTTAATAGTATACAGCAATAAAGTTCTTTGTTTTACATAGATTTGTTAATAGATAGCTGTAAGATGTGTAATTTAACATGTGTGTTTTTACTGGGAAAGCCTATAAATGTAATACATGAGTCAGTACAGTAGGTCAATAGGTGGCATACACAGCACATTCATTGTGCTTCTGCCATCCAACTGCGAGAGGCCCAGCTGGGAGTTGAAAAGAAGCGCTCCTATTGTTTTTTTAAGCAATTTCCCTCTAATAGGTAATATGGTAGATCCGATCTGACCAAATTTAATAATTCAAGGCAAGTGTAGTTTGAGGCAGCATAACTGAATTCAATGTAGCAGCACAAGGCTCCAAATGTAAACCAGAGCTCTAGGCAAATTTAAGGGTGATTTCCCTACATCGTGCACATATAGTGGGGCCCCACAGAATGCAGCTCTAGGTAAGAACTGTGTGGGGAAATTCAATAACATGCTTCGTGTTCATGTTCCTGCACAGTTAGTGCAGCAGTGCTAATGGGGATACTAGCCTCAGAATAGGGAGTGTGACTGTGGGATAGCAGTAATAGTAGGGAGAGATGGTGCCTATAGTAACAGTGGAGATAATAGTCTTTGGGAAGGGAGTGTGACTGTGGGATAGCAGGTATAGTAGGGAGAGATGGTACCTATAGTAACAGTGGATAATAGTCTCTGGGAAGGGAGTGTGACTGTGGGATAGCAGGTATAGTAGGGAGAGATGGTGCCTATAGTAACAGTGGGATAATAGTCTCTGGGAAGGGAGTGTGACTGTGGGATAGCAGGTATAGTAGGGAGAGATGGTGTCTATAGTAACAGTGGGATAATAGTCTCTGGGAAGGGAGTGTGACTGTGGGATAGCAGGTATAGTAGGGAGAGATGGTGCCTATAGTAACAGTGGATAATAGTCTCTGGGAAGGGAGTGTGACTGTGGGATAGCAGGTATAGTAGGGAGAGATGGTGCCTATAGTAACAGTGGGATAATAGTCTCTGGGAAGGGAGTGTGACTGTGGGATAGCAGGTATAGTAGGGAGAGATGGTGCCTATAGTAACAGTGGGATATTAGTCTCTGGGAAGGGAGTGTGACTGTGGGATAGCAGGTATAGTAGGGAGAGATGGTGCCTATAGTAACAGTGGATAATAATCTCTGGGAAGGGAGTGTGACTGTGGGATAGCAGGTATAGTAGGGAGAGATGGTGCCTATAGTAACAGTGGATAATAGTCTCTGGGAAGGGCGTGTGATTGTGGGATAGCAGGTATAGTAGGGAGAGATGGTGCCTATAGTCAGGGCCGCCATCAGGGGGGCACAGGGGGTACTACTGTACCGGGCCCGGGCCTGAAGGGGGGCCCGGCTGTGCTGCACTTTTTGAAATAGCCGGGCCCCCCTTGACAACTGCTCCAGTACTGTCTCCATGGTGTCTGCCACCTGGGTGATTGTGCTGATTCCCGTGGGTCTGGGTTGAGGACTCGCTGCTGAAGTTGAAGTCCGGCACGCAAGGATTCCTATAGGTACAAGCAGAAGCGTGTGCTAATTCACGCAGCCAATCAGAAAGCTCCATTGCCTCCACCACAACTCGCTGGCCGATTCAACACCTCGTCTGAGTGGGCGGGGCACTGGCCGCGGGGAAACGCCTCCCTGGTACAATGACAGGTAGCGGCTGAGTCCACTGTCACGTCTGCGCTTTGGGGCACCAGTTTCTAAAGGCACCAGTTGAACTAATGTCCTGACAGGACTCCCTGGGCTCACAGGCTGGGCTCCCCCGATGGATCGCACAGACACAATAGCAGCGACTTTGTTACTGTTGCAAGTGTCGCACTGATTGTCGCCAGTAATCCCCTAGTAAATCTGGTTCTTTGAAGTGGACAGTGACACATCTAAAACTGTATTTCCCCTCTTTTGGCGATGCTTTACTTGTCAGAGCAGACCTGCTATCAACTAATAGTCCTGAGTAGCAGTGTCCAGTTCAACAACATCCTGTAATTGTAACTAACAGTGTTTGTGTGTTTTATAAATGATATCCCAACACAGGCACCGAGTATAATAGTGTCACTGCTTAGAATCCCACTGCTCAGTAATGCTCTTCAATTATTTTTACCACTGGAATTGAATATAACTGTTAAATTAGGGATTAGCAGCAAAAAGTCCTGAAAGTGGCGAAAGGACCAGAAGTCCTGAAGAGGTGAAAAGACTCGAAGTCACGAAAACAGCCCGAAATTGAAGTCCTGAAGCGGTGAAAGGACCCAAAGTCACGAAAGGAGGTGAAGTTGAAGTCCTGAAGTTCTACTGAACACCATTTTTTTTTTCAATCCCCTGGCCACCAATTTATTATTTAAATACTCTACAGGCCCCTGCCACCAACGTCTTTTTAAAAAATATTCTCTGGGGCCCCAACTTTTTCTTAACTTGTAAGGGGGGCCCAATGTTTTTTTAAAAAATATTTTATGGGGGGGCCCTGGCGCAAATGTTTTTTTTTTATATACTCTCTGGGGCACCAATTTTTTTTTTACTTGTAAGGGGGGCCCAATGTTTTTTTTTTTATAGGGGGCCAATTTTATAGGGGGCCCTGGTCACCAATTGTTTGTATTAACTTGTAGGGGGGCCCTGACTACCAATTGTTTTTAAAAAAAACTTTTATGGGGGCCCTGGTACCACAGTTTTTTTTAACTTATAAGGGGGCCCTGACCATCAATAGCTTTTCATAACTTGTGTGTGTGGGGGGTTACCTTTTTAGCGCTGATGTCTGTGTGGTCTTTTAACTATGGTGTGGAGTGAGCAGGATCTGGGGTGGGGCTTGGGCGGGGCCCAGGGGGCCCCGAAAATATCGTTGTACGGGGCCCCGTGATATCTAATGGCGGCCCTGCCTATAGTAACAGTGGATAATAGTCTCTGGGAAGGGAGTGTGACTGTGGGATAGCAGGTATAGTAGGGAGAGATGGTGTCTAAAGTAACAGTGGATAATAGTCTCTGGGAAGGGAGTGTGACTGTGGGATAGCAGGTATAGTAGGGAGAGATGGTGCCTATAGTAACAGTGGATAATAGTCTCTGGGAAGGGAGTGTGACTGTGGGATAGCAGGTATAGTAGGGAGAGATGGTGTCTAAAGTAACAGTGGATAATAGTCTCTGGGAAGGGAGTGTGACTGTGGGATAGCAGGTATAGTAGGGAGAGATGGTGCCTATAGTAACAGTGGGATAATAGTCTCTGGGAAGGGAGTGTGACTGTGGGATAGCAGGTATAGTAGGGAGAGATGGTGCCTATAGTAACAGTGGGGATAATAGTCTCTGGGAAGGGAGTGTGACTGTGGGATAGTTTTTTAAGTAGGTTGAGATGGAATAATTTCCATGAAATGATGCACATACTGTATATAGATATATGGTTTAAGCATGTAACCCAGTTTCCCACCACTAACACTTTATATGAGTCAATGATGATGGAAGTTTCAGTGTAATAACTGAAGGCCAATGAGTTGAACATTATATATTATAACTATTAAAGCGATGTCTCCACTCAAAGATTCTTTTGCCCTCAGATCCACTATCCTCTTCTCTGAAGAAACAGAAGTAAACAGAAAATGTATCCTGGGGCCATGTAAGTTTGAGTCTGATCTTGTGATGGTGCAGCGATAATTAATTCCAAGGGTAATGTTCTACTGCTCTTTGTATGCTTTCCATACCAACCATTAGCCTATATCTTGACAGGTTTATTCGCCTGAGACGTGATTGACAGCATTAATACAAATTGGGTAGTGCCTGAGGCAAGCAGTAGGTACAATGCATATCAGTGTACAAGATGCTTTGTGATGTGCCTTTATTCCTGTAGGACCCAGATACACCCTGTTGCACACCTTCCCTTTGTAGATATTGTAAGTCAAACAGGGGAGAAAAACCCTGGGAAAATTAAAGAAAAGAGAAAAGGTGCAATAAGACAATTTTGATGTCAAGTCACCCAAACTGAATGCCGCTTAATCTCATTTTAAGCATGCCAATTAGCTTGTTGTTATGCATTATAAGGCTTAAAGGAACAGTAAAACCAAAAAATTAAAGTGTTTTAGAGGAATTACAACACTTTCATTTTTTGGTGTTAATGTTCCTTTAACACAATTGTTAAAATGGCACCTTGACCAGACAATAATTCCAGGGTTCTTTTAGAATGGGGGTCCCCAAACGTTTTTACCTGTGAGCCACATTCATATGTAAAAAGAGTTGAGGAGCAACACAAGCATAAAAAAGTTCATGTGTGGCACAAAATAAGGGCTGTGATTGGCTATTTGGTAGCCCCTATATAAACTGGCAGCCTACAGGAGGCTCTGTTTGGCAGTACACCTGGTTTTTATGCAACTAAAACTTGCCTCCAAGCCTGGAATTCAAAATTAAGCACCTGCTTTAAGGCCAGTGATAGCAAAATCCAAGGGGTTGGTGAAATTCATGTTACTCATGAGCCACTGGTTGGGAATCACTGAATTAGAAGGTTGTGTCTACACATGCAACCGACTTGCGTTCAATGAACCGGAGACTAGTGTTGTTGCTGACCCCTTATGCACATACATGCATTGCATGCACCAAAGTGGACATATTTGAGATTTGTGCAAAAGTTGTGGAACACTATACTTAGCAGGCAGGGAAAAGATATTGCAATGTTGGCAAAAGACATGACCATATGCATCCAAATATTGCACTTTTCATGTAGTCATGAATGAACCCTAGCCTATTTACATTTGATTGTCCTTTAATTCCTCGAATTGTATTATTTTTCTACAAAAATTTGTATGTTTTATTTTTAAAAATTGGAGATTTATTAAGTGTAAAAACCAAGAAAAACTAATACAAAACTTCTCCAAGTAAAAGCACTCGAGAAGCCCCGGGGAGCTGATGCTATGGGACCTTTTTCTTGCCATTCAGAGTTTTAGAGGATTTTGGATTTTTTTTTTGTTTGCAATTATCTGTAAAATTTGAATTTTTTATATATTTTAGAGATTTTATTTGGATTGTTCAGTGCCGTTCGTTTTTTTTTTTATATTTGGATCTTTTAATAACTTGCACATGGCATTCGTGATTTTTTAGAAAAATGGGGGTTATGTAATAACCCATTTGCCCAGGAGCAGTAACCCATAGCAACCAGTTAGCAAGTAGTATTTACTGGTCACCTGTCTTAAAATAAAATATAATTGGCTGATATGGGTTACTACACTTGGACAAACATAGTGCCTTTTAATCGTGGTTTTAAAATGCTCTAATACCACTAAAATTTAACCTCTAATAAATGGGCTTATAACTTCTGTGATTGGGATGCATAGGGGCAGATTTATCAAGGGTCGAATTGAAAATTCTAATTTTTATTTTACTGTAATTCGACTAGGGAATAGTCCAAATTAGATTCGAGTTTAAAAAAAATTAGAATTTTGAAATTTATCATGTACTGTCCCTTTAATAATTCAAATTCAACTATTTGCCATCTAAAACCTGACTAATTGGTGTTTTAGCCTATAGGGGACCTCCTACAATCAATTTGTAGTAGTTTGTTGGACTTTTGAAAAAATAATTTTTGGTGAAAAACTCGAATCGAATTTGATTCAAGTTTGCAGGTCGATCCTATTCACTCGAATTCCAAAAAATTCAAATTTTTGAATAAATTTCGATTGCTCGGTTTTTTTTTCAAATTCCAGTTTATGGGAGTTTGTGGGAGTTTTTATAAACTCCCATAAGATCTAAATTTGACCGTTGATAAATCTGCCCCTTAAAGCTGTTAATGAAAGTGAGAGCTGGGTTAATAGACTGCTAAGGTAAGAACACATTGTGAATTATGCAGCGTGAAAAAGACTTAAATTGCCCTTTGTTTGATGCAATGCAATGTATAGTCGGCCTTATTGTGTCAGCTCTTTGGATGACTTTTATTCCAGTAGAGGAAAATGAGAACAATAAGGTCAGTGGACGAAACCAAGACAAATGCTGTTATGTGGCTTAGCTATGCAGATAACAGTAAATTTAGTTTCAGAGAAGACAGGGAACAAGATACTCAAGAAGAATACAGAATGATACACTGCAGATAAAGCCATGCGGGTGTTTTGTTGCAATGGAATAAAAATAAGATACTGCTGTTCCTTTAACATGTCATGGTCTGGATTCTATTAACCTGGAGAGGTTCTCGCTGGCCTCAGTCTCACACGTTCCCATCATAGGCTTTGGGTGGATTTCAGAATTTAGCACAGGTAATAAGATCCAGCCTTATGTCTGGGTATGGGACAAACCACTAGCTGGTAGGTAGGATCTTTAGTGTATGTATGTATAATATGAGCTGCTAGAATCTTCAAAGATGATATTTTTTATTCAAGACCCAGAAAGACTTCAGACTAGAAAGAGAATTATTTTTGAATAATTTTGGTTCCTATTTTAGACACGTGTTGGCCCAAAAACCAACATCCAAGTAAGAATTTGCTAAGAATAAGAATAAGAATCTGAGTGGTGGTCCCATGCCCACTGACAGAATAAAAGGCAAAAGTGCTGGTGTATTCTACACTGTGCATTCTACTACCCCCACTCCAAGTCAGAGAAGGAGCTGAATGGCCACCATATCACTTTTACTAAGGACCAGCCACAAATGTGTAGATTCCAAGTAATATTTATATTTTGACCATATTTCTCATTCCATTCTATTATAATGTGGTCTATTTCACTTTCTTTCTGGTTCCTGCAAATTATTTTTGAAACTTTAGATTAATGGTCCCCAACCAGTGGCTCAAGGGTATTTTTTCTTATGGCGACTTTTTTGTTTCTGGTGACTTCTTACAGCAGTTTTGCAAAAAAAATTGCAGATGGCGAAATGTTGAATTTTGTAGCGAATCCATGGCTGGAGAAAAAAATTAGCTCATTACTAGGGGTTTCTAAATACTTCTGAATATTTTGGGCTTTACAATAAAAAAGAAAAGGGAAAAAGATATTGCAGCTGAAAAGTCTGATGTTGGTCCTCAAGTCCCCTTTGGCAGATGTCCCTTTGGCCGATGTTGGTCCTTAAGACCCTTTGGCAGATGTCCCTTTGGCTTCTCAGGGATCTCAGGCCATACTGCATGGAAGGTTAGATGCTACATTGGTGTTTTTATTTATGCCAAATATAAACAAAAGATTTGGATGGGAACCCTTCCTCAGAAGAAAAATGAAGAATGAAGCTTTTTTTGGCCATCAACACTTGGTGCACTTTGTGATTTATCATAGTGGGGAAAACTGAAACCTTGGGATTTCTAGTGCACCAGTTAAAAGGCAGGTGTAAAGCTTGTCAAACACATACCCATATAATCATACACAACAAAGAATCCTGACCAATATCTATATACTATGGATTCGTCTATTCATCTATTGAATATGTTTTGAAATTCATTTTAGTGATGCAATATGTTGGCCAGAGCACGGCAGATAAGCAACCGGAGAGGGGCCATAGCTCTTTAGCACTTCTTCTTGTTCTGATTATTTAGGCTGCCGTCTAGATCAAGTGGAACAAAAGAAAGGTGGCCATTAGTGAAATTTGTCCCGCTTCGCTGAAAAATTAGCAAATTTCCTGCAAAATTCGTGAAACGGCGAATAATTTATGAAATACTTTGAAGTCAATGTGCGTCAAAATTATTTTGACACATGTCGATTTCGATGCCCGCAACAGGCGATGGGGGTCCAATAATTTTGACAATTTTTATGCACTTGACTATTCTGATGCGCGCCAAGATTTTTCTGATGTGGCAGATTTTTTGCCGGGGAATTTTTGCCTCAGTTTCGAGAATGTATTCGCAGGCGGCGAAGTGTGGAATTTCGCTGCTAATTTCCTTGGTACATGGTATGGGCCTCATATGGTATCTGTCTATTTGGGCCATAGGGTGATCGGATGGATATCATATAGGATTGGCCAGTTTATGATCACATTTAGTCAATGCCTGTGTTAATGTCCATTGCAGATACAGTTTTATAAACTGTTTTATACACAGATTTAGGCAGTCTCATTTGTGGCAACTGTTGAAATTTCCACCCTGTGATTCTCCTCTAATCATATTTACTACTACAGGTATGGCATCAGTTATATGTAAACCCGTTATCCAGAAAGCTCTGAATTACAGGAAAGCCAGCTAACATAGACTCCATTTTAATCAAATAATTCAAATTTTAAAAAAATGATTTCCTTTTTCTCTGTAATAATAAAACAGTAGCTTGTACTTGATCCCAACTAAGATATAATTAACCCTTATTGGAAGCAAAATACATTTATTTGGTTTATTTAATGTTTACAATATTTTAAACTTAAGGTATGGAGATCCAAATTATGGAAAGATCCCTTATCCAGAAAACCCCGGGTCTCAAGCTTTCTGGATAATAGGTCCCAAACCTGGATTTTGATGCTGATCGCTATAGAAATCCCATAAATTAGCTTACACGCACAGCTTTTGAAAATGAACATCGTGTTCACATCCGACGTTGTAAACCCCCAAGGAAGTGTACCTTGGCAGAATTGTAAAGCAGATCTTTCCATCCCTGCCAAAAATGTAGAATATTAGTACTCACTCAGAAAATATGTGTAACTCATCATATACATTTAACATGGAATAAGAATAAAAAAGAAACTAAGAATGAAAGTGTGGAGGGCATGTTTATACTCTGCCAAGTCACACAAGCTTGGGGCCTTAGAAAATAGGAAATAAAAAACACTCTCTGTTTATTACATAAATTAAAATTAATGACGACTTCCTAACATTTGATTACATTATTTTTGGTTCCAAAAAAGTCACTTCATCCCCTAGCAGCCCTGCTGAAATATCCTGTCTAACCCGATTGTGCCAGGGCTGAACCTTTAATTCACTCACCACCATTTTATTTCAATGAATTATAAGGGGAACTATTGTCATTAAACACAGTACAAATGTTTTAAGTATCATTTGCCTCTTATTTTTGGGCAAGTGCCTTTGAAACATTGCACCCTATCACTTTTGTTTCTGGAACTATAAACTGCAATGTAGATTTACCTTCCTTGTTTTTGGATAATACAAGTGTTGGTCCTAGTGGGGACCTACCAGTGTTGCTGGTGCAACTTAAGGTGGCCATACACGGAGATATCTGCTCGTTTGGTGATGTCGCCAAACGAGCGGATCTCTCTCCGATATGCCCACCTTGAAGTGGGCAATATTGGGCTGATCCGATCGTGGGCTCTAGGGCCCAAGATCGGATCCTAACGAATGGGAACAGGCAGTCGGATCGCGGGACCGCATCAATGAACAGATGCGGGCGCCATCCGACGGGAATTTTTGTCCCATCCGATCGAGATCTGGCCGACATTCGGGGAAGCCCGTTGGGGGGCCCCATACACGGCCCAATAAGCTGCCGACTCGGTCTGTCGGCAGCTTTTATCGGCCCGTGTATGGCCACCTTAATACTAATACTGCAAGTCTCTCCCTGATATGGCAACATCGAGGTGGGCGATATTGGGCTGATATGATCGTGGGCCCTAGTGCCCAACAAACGATCATAATACAACCAATATGGGCGGTTGGATCACAGGACCGCATCAACTAACAAATGTGACGGGATTTTGAACCCTGCCCAATCCACATCTGGTCAACTTTCAGCCAGATACCGATCCTGGAAGCCCGTCAGAGGGCCCCACTCATGGGCGAATAAGCTGCTGACTTGGTCTGTCTGCATTTTTAACGGCCCATGTATGGCCAGCTTTACGCTCCATGTTTTATATTGATTACTTGCTAGGTGCACTGCCTCCGTGAAGACTAACTTAGAAGAGGAAGCAGCATGGCAGCTCCCATACTTAAAGCTGTTTGTATAAAATAAACCATGTCATAAATATACAGAAAGACAAAACAAAAGTAGCCCCTGCTTATAGCCAGGAGGCATTTGTGTCTGATAATTTAGCAGGGACCTAGGAAGACTCACAACTATCAGTCTAGACCTCTTTTTCCAGCAGCTTCCTCAGTAGTCTTTGATCTCCAAATGTCAATACATTTAAAATGATAAAAAATGACCTTTTGGCCCTTTTAAATGTGTTTTTCTTTGGGAGCTCTGGGACCATAGAATCTTTGTTTACATAAGCAACCCTCTAGCTGGCAGTAATTTATTGACAGTCACAACAACCAATAAGGCAGCTGCTTTACCTGTTACCCGCATGGGATCAGACTGTCAAGCTGCTGAAATCCTTATTGTTATCTCAGTTAGGCAGTTCCTCACCCGGCAGCATTTTCTGTGGGTTATAATTATTCTTACTACTGAGATGTTACTAACTATGGGAATACTTGTTAAACCATTACCATTGGGATCCCTTCTTTCAGTATAATGTCTGTGCACATTTACTGTGGATTTTACAAAAGGCATCACTTAGTGATGGCCAAATCTGGTTAGGGTGAGAAGGGCTGAAAGGAGCCAAAAAGCCCTTAGCTAGCAATTATATGCAGTGATGCCTTCTGAAATCAGAAGGTATTTACTTGTCTCATGCCATATACACAGCAATGCCTAGATACCAAAAATAAGAGTTTTAATTCTCCCATAAGGCATCATGGGCAGAGACATGCAAATCACTCCTTTGTCTCCCTTTGGCCAACTATGCATCCAGAACCGCTGGTTTATAGCACAGATACATCCTAATGGTTCAGAGCCATATATCCAAACTTGCAGACAGCCTGTTTCGATCTTGTTAGATCTCATCAGTGCAAGATATTGGAACACGGCTTCTGAGAGGTAGGACTTGGAGAGTAGCAAAATGGGGAGCCAAATCTGGTTAGGGTGAGAAGGGCTTAAAGGAGCCAAAAAGCCCTTAGCCCTTAGTGATGGGCCAGCATAAAGGTACGAAGTGTTTTGTCTTCAGGTGAACCTTTGATACTATGCAATGATGATGAGCTCAAATGGGAAACAAAATGACCTGGTTTTGAAAGTAGGGAAAAAACTGTGTTTACCCAACATCAAAAATTGCAAATAGACTGAGCTTTGGCTCATCATCACTTTCTTGTGCATTGGCAGATGTACATTTTTTAAACCTGTTCAATCTCCGAGCTTCCAATATCCACAGTACATGAATATTTGTACATATACCAATACTGAAAGTAAAAGTGGGAAAAAACCCATCTGCAGCCACTTCAATTTGCAACAAAGGGGGAAAAATTTTTTCCTGTCTACCAAGAGGCAATTGAATCAGTCACTGGATCAACCTTCTACTTGAGTTGAAACCATCTAATGTATTTACCAATAGGGATGTAGCGAACGTCGGAAAAAAAGTTCGCGAACATATTCGCGAACTTGCGCAAAAACGCGAGCGGTTCGCGAACGGTTCGCGAACCCCATAGACTTCAATGGGAAGGCGAACTTTAACATCTAGAAAAGACATTTCTGGCCAGAAAAATGATTTTAAAGTTGTTTAAAGGGTGCAACGACCTGGACAGTGGCATGCCAGAGGGGGATCAAGGGCAAAAATGTATCTGAAAAATCTGCCTGTGTGTGCTTGGAAGAGATAGTGTAGGGGGAGAGCTGTTAGTGATTTCAGGGACAGATGATAGTAAGTTTGCTGGCTAGTAATCTGCTTGATACTGCTCTGTATTGGAGGGACAGAAGTCTGCAGGGATTTGAGGGACATTTTAGCTTAGGTAGCTTTGCTGGCTAGTAATCTACTGTTCTCTTTAAACAACTGCCATACGTTGACCTTGTAGGCATTGTTTGCCCAGTTTTTTTGGACGCAGCCACTGAAGCACAGTTGCCAGAAAAAATATGCCATATAAATGCTGAAAATAGTCATTTTTCGCCATACGTTGACCTTGTAGACATTGTTTGCCCAGTTTTTTTGGTTGCAGCCACTGAAGCACAGTTGCCAGAAAAAATATGCCATATAAATGCTGAAAATAGTCATTTTTCGCCATACGTTGACCTTGTAGACATTGTTTGCCCAGTTTTTTTGGTTGCAGCCACTGAAGCACAGTTGCCAGAAAAAATATGCCATATAAATGCTGAAAATAGTCATTTTTTGCCATACGTTGACCTTGTAGGCATTGTTTGCCCAGTTTTTTTGGTCGCAGCCACTGAAGCACAGTTGCCAGAAAAAATATGCCATATAAATGCTGAAAATAGTCATTTTTTGCCATATACGTTGAGTCAACGTATGGCAAAAAATGACTATTTTCAGCATTTATATGGCATATTTTTTCTGGCCTCTGTGCTTCAGTGGCTGCGGCCAAAAAAACTGGGCAAACAATGCCTACAAGGTCAACGTATACACTACTACAGCGGTGGATACGGATTACGTAAATATATTATGGCTGCTTGAAAAAAGTCACTCCGGTGTTTTTTCTGGAGACGGTAATATTATGGATATTTAGACAGAATGTGAACAAGGTCACACAGCTAGATGGCGGGTTGAAGAAAACACTGTGCAAATAATGCCTACAAGGTCAACGTATACACTACTACAGCGGTGGATACGGATTACGTAAAATATATTATGGCTGCTTGAAAAAAGTCACTCCGGTGTTTTTTCTGGAGACGGTAATATTATGGATATTTAGACAGAATGTGAACAAGGTCACACAGCTAGATGGCGGGTTGAAGAAAACACTGTGCAAATAATGCCTACAGGGCAAATAATGCCTAAAAGGTCAACTTATACACTACTACAGCGGTAGTAAAATAAAAAAAAGTAAAATAAAAAAAAATGAATATTAAAAAAAAAAATTAAAGTTGGTGCTGCTGAACTACTAGGAGCAGCAGTCCCACTCCCCAACACTGCTAGACTAATAGCACTGGGCTCTTATAGTAGTAGTAGTAGTAGTAGTAAAACAACAAAAAAATAAATAAAAGCAGTCCTTACAAGGACTACTGTTATTGCAGCAGTCAGCAGATGAGATCAGAAGCAGGACAGCTGCCCACTGCAGCTACATACAGAGCACTGCAGTAGAAGGTAGATTACTAGCCAGCAAAGCTACCTAAGCTAAAATGTCCCTCAAACCCCTGCAGACTTCTGTCCCTCCAATAACAGAGCAGTATCAAAACGATTACTAGCCAGCAAACTTTCAACTGTCCCTGAAATCACTAACAGGCAGCAGCTCTCTCCCTACACTATCTCTTCAGCACACACAGGCAGAGTGAAAAAACGCTGCAGGGCTTCGGTTTTTATAGGGAAGGGGAGTGGTCCAGGGGAGAGCTTCCTGATTGGCTGCCATGTACCTGCTGGTCTGGGGTGAGAGGGCAAAAAAAAGCGCCAACAATGGCGAACCCAAAATGGCGAACGTCGCGCGACGTTCGCGAACTTCCGGCGAGCGCGAACACCCGATGTTCGCGCGAACAAGTTCGCCGGCGAACAGTTCGCGACATCTCTATTTACCAATACACCCGCCTCAGAGAGAGAATTCCAACTTCCCAGGTCTAACTAAAGAACCCTTTCCCCTTCTTATGATGGAACCTCCTTTCCCTCTGGCAGGACCTACTAATAGTAAAGCATCTGAAAAGTTTATTGTTTGGTCCTCTTATGTATTTATATATATACTGTACTCCCTTGAGCACCTCTTCTCCAGCATAAGCAACCCCAACTTAGCAAGTCTTTGTTCATAATTGAGATCTTCCATTCCCTTTATTAATGCAGTACTGTAGCTCTTCTTCGGACGGTCTCTACATCATTAATATTGTTTTCACAGATTGGAAATCAGAACTGTACTGTATAATCTATGGGGTCTTGTCAGTGGTTTGTAAAGAAGGGAATCCCTTTATTTCCATGAATCTATTCCCCTTTTAATATAGGATAAAACATTACTGACCCATACTACCAGTGACTGGCATTGCTTGTTATAGTTAAGTTTATTAACCACAAGCACCACCAGGTCCTGCTCCGTCAGGTAAGTGTCTCACTTAATTCCATTTATAGTATGTTATTTTTCCATGTATAAGGGCTAGAATTTGTTTAATAAACAAAGTTTGTTATGTATCTTTCCTGTTACTCAGTTATGAAACTTTATATAATGAAACTCTAATAATGCACTTATTGTTACTTTTTATTCCAATGACCCCTTGTTTGTTACTACTAATTTATTGTTTTGTTGTACAGTGCATTGCCCTCAAGGAGCGCTTTACAAATAAAAATATACATACATACATACATATGTATATATCTGCAACAATCTATGACAGACTTGGGCAACACGTGTTCCTCCATAATAAACCTTCCATATAGTTATTGGGTAGTGTGATCTTATAGTATTGATATCCTTTCCCTTTATTTGATGTCAATTACAGTAAGCACTTTTATGTATTAGATGTTAGTATGTGATCAATTAAGTAGGGCAAAAAAAAATGCACCCAACCAGAGCATTCAAGCACTCCTAGAGCTGAACCAATTTATTGCCAATCAGTGCACTAGAACATTGACAAAGTGCTAACTGCAACACAAACAGCTTATTCTACTCAGAAAGCCCATTGATTTAGATGTATTAGTAATTTATCATAAATGAAACAGTTGTTCGTGTATTCAAGTATTTTTTGAGCACTTCCCAAAAGCTGGAACATAAGCCATGGGGGGTGAGTGGATGATTAAAGCTGTGGTTCCCTGTCTGGAGACAACGACTGTGCAGTATCACTGATCTGATTTATTGCCTTACACAGTAACTGGCCCACTGACTGCTCCTGACACTTACTCAAAGGCCAATAAAACACATTTCCAGCCAAGGCTGATACTGGACACTGGTTCTAAAGGCGACGATAAGTGGAAGGGGGTAATTAAACCGTGAAAGTAGAAAGACAACCTGCTTCCCTCCAACTGTTGCTGAACAAACCAAAGCAGCCCATGGGGAACCAAAGGTACTTGCATGACCTTCCATTGCCTCTTTCAGCTCTATAGTGGAGAGGATCTGTAAAAAGTGGTCAAGTATATTGCTATTTGGACCATTAGTTATGGCACATTGGAAATCTTGTGCAGCATAAGGGATACAGTTTAAGGAAAAGCTGATGCAGGATCAATACTAAAAATTCACTGGTGTCATCTTCTAGCTTTCCAGCTGAGTATCTCCCATCTCAGTGATCACGAGAAAGCTCCCCCCTGGTACTCTGCAGAAAACAGAAACGACGGTTCTTAAAGGGGAAGGAAACCTAGTTGGCGCAAAAACCCTCCCCCCCTCCAGTGTGTTGCCCACCCTCCCTCCTCCCCCCTGGCCTACCCGTCCCGCTGGGCAAATGCCCCTAACTTGTTACCATTCTGCGCAGGTCCAGTCCAGGGAGTTCACAGACGACATCTTCTTCCACGCAATCTTCTTCCTGCTTTGACCGGCGCATGCGCAGTAGGAGCATTTTGCCGGTATGATCTACTGCGCATGCGCCAAAAGTACATCGTGACTTTTGGCGCATGCGCAGTAGATCCGTACCGGCGAAATGCTCCTACTGCGCATGCACCAAAACGCCGTTCAAAGCAGGAAGAAGATCGCGTGGAAGAAGATGGCGTCCGTGAACTCCATGGACTGGACCTGTGCAGAAGGGTAAGTAATAAGTTAGGGGCATTTGCCCAGCGGGACGGGTAGGCCAGGGGGGAGGAGGGAGGGTGGGCAACACACAGGAGGGGGGGAGGGTTTTTGCGCCAACTAGGTTTCCTTCCCCTTTAAGGAAAAGATAAAGTCAACCAGGAGATAAACTGAACATATAGTGGTTTATACACAGTGTTCAGAACTTTTTCACAGCATATAGTGCCTAAATCAAGCTTACACGTGCCCTAAACCCCTGTTTTTATATAGAGGCAGCTGGAATTATCAAAGCACCATCTTCACAATTTCTAATAATGTACAAGCCATGAAACAACCATTCTCTCTGGATTTAAGAGATTTCTTACAGAAACTAGTCATATTACTCAGCATATTATGGTCAGAACATTTCTACAGCCATCTGTGTGTATAGGAAGAATCTTATTATTATTTATTTTCAGCAGCAATGTATCAACAATAATGGATCAAGCTGGGTTTGTTTTCTATAGGATTGTTTTAAATTAAGTTGCTTACATTAAATTGTTTATGGTCAAACAGGGACACCAGCACTGTATGACCCTGATGATAGTCAGGATGATAGCGCTAGTTTAGGAAGTCCTGGTTATCTGTAAATTATGGCATAGGGGAGGGGTGTGTTCTCATAGGAAATTATTTGATTCAGGTGGTATGAAAGAAAATACTTTACTGTTTAAAAAGAACAATTTAACAGTAACACAATGTTTACAAAGACAAAACACTCCACACAATTGTAATATACATACCACCCTTTGGTACATACAAGGCAGAAAAAGAACAACAAAAAGCCGATACACCTTCCAAATGAGAACAGCCCCAACGTTTCGGCACACAGCCTTTGTCAAGGGGATTCTGATGTGTAAGGGGATCACTGATTAAATAAATACCCTCTTCAATTATGCGTCTATTCTTGATTTCCGCACGCTACCCGAACTTCCGGGTCTGTGACGTCACATGCGCCTACGTCACTTCCGCGGATGACTCATCCAGCGTAATGACGCAGCTCCCTGCACGTACATTGCCTCAGGGTAAACAGCGCGAGAAGGATCTCATAGGATTGATTTTTTTTGCAATGCTGTGAATAATAGATGGGCATAGCAGGATATGGCAAGATTAAAACAATGAACTAAATTGTAGAATACAACTAGGCAGCAAGATAGGCTCATTGCAATGTAATGAAAATGGTAAAAAGAATGAGAGAGATAGAAAAGTTTTAAAGTCAATGTGGGTAGATGGGGAAATGGTTACAATTACTGCACTAGCCCCCATATGTAATATAAGGCACTAAGTTTGCCCAGGAGCAGTAACCTATGACAACCAATACAATTCTTGCATTTAAATAGGTGACTAGTAAATGCTACCTGCTGATTGGTTGCTACGGGTAACTGCCCCTGGGCAAACTTAGTGCCTTTTATTACATAACCCTATAGGGCTCTCTCTGCAAAGAGTATCTGTGGCCCAATGCATTTCTGAAGGTATTCCAGATATATTGAGGGTTATTGGCCATAGTGTATGTGATAGGAACCCAGACTGTAATCCCACTGGTGTAGAGACTGATGTGGATGATTTGTCGGGGCAGTAAACTATCACTGCCCTATTTTAATAAAGACTAACCCTAAGTGCTACAAAGATAATATAAAAAAATAATAAACTGAAATCTAGAATATAATCTGTGTGAATATTGTGCACACTTGCTATGAAAAACTAAATACTGTACAAAATACAAATATTAATGTGCTGACCAGCTATGCTTTAAATTTATAGATTGTGGGGGTTGTTATATTAAAGAAGGAAAGGCTTCGTAAACTTGGGGGTGCCAAATACTGAATACCTGAAACTACAGGCCGGTGCTCATTTTTGTATTACCTTACCCAAGCCCAATAAGGGAAACTTTATTTTCCCCTGTTAAAGGATAAGGAAAGGCTTTGTGCGCTTGGGGGTGCCAAATGTTAGGCACCCCCAAGTGAATGTATTTACTTACCTGAAACCCCGGGCCGGTTCTCCTATCAGCAGAAAACTGCACCGGGCGGGGTTATACCATGACCACCATGGAGCGATCCTCTTCCGTCTACCTCTCTCTTCCTGCGCATGTGCAGTAAAACAAAAAGCTGAACTTTAACTAAAAAGTGGTCTATTTCGTTCTAGTGCGCATGCGTCTGCCCCGGGAAATTTGAAGAAAGAAGAAGCCGGAAGAGGATCGCTCTGTGGTGTTCACTGGTATAACCCCGGGCCGGTGCAGTTTTCTGCCGATAGGAGCACTGGCCTGGGGTTTTAGGTAAGTCAATACAATCACTTGGGGGTGCCTAACGTTTGGAACCCCTAAGTGTATGAAGCCTTTCCTTCTCCTTTAACAGGGGAAAATAAAGTTTCCATTATTGGGTTTGGGTAAGGTAATACAAAAATGAATAAGAAGTACAACTGTCTAGCAGTGAAGCTATAGCTAAAGCACAAACTGTAGTGATATAAAAGATTATTCTGTAACACTACCCACTATTTATGTGACCAGAAGTGGCAGGGACGAGGGATTTGTGTTACTGATTTTATCAAGGGTCATTTGGTGAACCGTCCATCTCTCATCAGAGGCTGAATCATCTGTGCCATTGCTGAGGAAGATCTAACCTCTGATATAAATCCCTAGATAAGAGGAGCTACAAAAACAAGAGTGAAAGCACAGGGGGAAATAGCTACGTACTCAGGAAGGGGTTATGAGGGAAGTACGTGAAAAAAAACTTTGTTGCGCACCAAAAGATATTTGTCGCCCATAGACTTCAATGCATGTTGGCGAATTTTCGCCATTTCTTGAATTTTCGGCTAAACGGGTCAGATTCGCCTATCACTACTGCTTATGATGATGGTAAACTCAAGCAGCAACTCTAGCTTTTGTTGAACTATACCTACTATTTTATGACTGCCTTTAGCTGTTGTGAAGTTACTGGGTGTAACTGTTACTGTCAGACAGTAAGGGAAGTACTGTGCTCAAAACAGCTTACAATCTAAAAGAGTGAGACACATGGGCAGATTGTAATGAAGGCTTGGAAAGGCTAAACCTCCCCAAACCAACACCAATACATTTCTGGGGTTATTAGACATGTCACTGGCATTGTATTTATCCTGCCAAGCAGTATACATTAAACTGGCACTTCCAGTTAACTTGTTCTGGGGTATTATACATTAAATTGGCAGAGTATTTATAATATATACAGTATGTTATGGTCATTCTAAACTGTATCTGGAATTGGCACTGTATTTCTTCTGCCATGTGTTCCGATGTACCATATGTGCAATTTGCCCCGGGATCTATGAATAGTGATGGGCGAATTTATTCACCAGGCGCAAATTTGGGGCGAATTTCCGTGTTTCGTCACCGGTGAATAAATTCACAAAATTGCCGAAATTTGCAGGCATCAAAATATATTACAATTCCGACGCCGGCGTCAATTCTAGGCGCCCATTGACTTTAATAGGCGTCAGAATTGTCACCAGCGTCAGAATTGTCGCTGGTGGTAGAAAATATATTTTGACGCCGGTGGTAGAATTTGCATTTCACAAATTTTTCGCCGTTTTGCGAATTTTGCAGGAAATTTGGGAATTTTTCGGCAAACCGCATTGGGAGAAATTTGCCCATCACTATCTATGAAGGAATCGAGGTAGAAAATGTCTATAATTAGCCAACCAAAACACAAAATCCACCCTTCACCTATGATGAGTCATCTCGTGAATGTGACCTTTGTGAGGTCCTGGGAGATATTGCAAGTAATTGTGTAGTGAAACTTAGTAACTCAGTAAGTACAAGGAGTTGGGGGAGGACAAGCATGGTATAAAAGACTATTAAAAGAGGGCTAGTTGCTGAGAAATTAGATTGTAAGCATGGTTGTAGAGGTAGGTTGAAAGTGAAGGACTGAGAGACTCTTGCAATGTCTAATGAGAGAGGGAAAGGAATTCCAGAGCATGGACCCAGCACATCTATAGCTCTGAATGTAAAGATGCAATATTGAGGAGGAGAGAAGAACATTGGGCCAGATTCAATTCAGTGAGAAAAAGGTGTATCATGTGAAAACTCATGGGCAAGATTCAATTTGAGATGCAATTCAATTCAGAGAAACTTATCTCACAGTTTATCACCTGAAAACTCTATTGCAGTCTATGGGGAAAAAATGAAACTGAATTAGGAGAAAAGTTTTTTCTCCTCGATTTGAATCTAGTCCATAAGTTGTCACACTGAATTGAATCTGGTCCATTGTGTGCATTCAGAAGGTTACAGTTAGAGCTGAGTTTTATAATTAATGAGGTTATGTACATTGTTGCGTGCTATGTTACTAATTTAGTGCAGGTATGGGACCTGTTATCCAGAATTCTCAGGACCTGGGGTTTTCCGGATAATGATTCGCCGGCGTCAAAAACGGGCGCCGGCGTAAAAAACGAGACGCCGGCGCCGTTTCGCGCAAAATTCGCGAATTTTTCGGCGAAGCGAAACGGCGCAAATTCACCCATCACTAACAAGCACACGTGTGTAATGGATTTTCTATGTCCATTTGCCTTAGAATAAGAAGCAAAGTCAAGTGACAGCTGTTCCACCCATGCAGTTCCTCTGCTACCCCCCTGGTATTGCATTAATTCTAGTACATCATACAAGTTGCAACATGCTACCCTTGATGCATTTGTTGGACATGGGACAGGAACTCTATGACATGCCAGGGAAGTCAATTGATATTCCAAAAAATATTCAACATCCTGGACCTGAAAAGCCTATAGAGTACATAGAGCACAGTTCATAAAGGGCAATTATTTTCAATGTGGACATTATCTTTAACTGAAAACTCCTGGCCTGATGACACCAGCTTCTACTATAGGTAGACTTCTATTCCTGCATTAGTGATGTGCATGTTAGGGAAACCCACAACCAACCCCCTTAAAAGACTTTAAAAATATTTTCATTGTAGGACCTGCTCCCAAACCGTACCCATGTCTTGTTGCTCCGCACAATAGAGAGGTAAACTTCAGGATCAAAGCAGGAGTGTACATTCCCAGTCTAACCAGCACCCAACCTGAACCTGCAACGATTGCTGAAATTTCAGCGTTAAATCCACCCAACCAGATGGTTCTGATGCTTCGCCCACCTTCAGAGACCAAGGTAAAAGTCAATGATTTATACATGCGTGGCTTAGTGGCACCATACTCCATGTTTTCAATTTTTAAATGACTAGAAATAAGTAGTGGGCGCAAAAAAGGGGCACATCCCGTCCCATTAAACAAATAAAATCTCACTCATTATATTTTCAAATTTGGTAAGACATTAGACTCATCTAAACATGATCTGTTTAATTCTAGTAGAGGTATAGGATCCCTTATCCGGAAACCCGATATCCAGAAAGCTCTGAATTATGGAATGGCTGTCTCCCATAGACTCCATTCTATCCAAATAATCCAAATTTTTAAAAATTATTTCCTTTTTCTCTGTAATAATAAAACAGTAGCTTGTACTTGATCCCAACTAAGATATAATTAATCCTTATTGGAAGCAAAACCAGCCTATTGGGTTCATTTAATGTTTAAATGAATTTCTAGTAGACTTAAGGCATGAAGACCCAAGTTATGGAAAGATCCATTATCCGGAAAACCCCAGGTCCCGAGCATTCTGGATAACAGGTCCCATACCTGTATCTCGGAGAGTTCTTCTAGCATCTGCTTCTGTAAGATAAAGCAAAGACAACCAAAGCCAGTATTGACTTGGGGACATATACGTATATAGTACAGAGGAGCCATAAATAACCTGTAAAATATATGGGTGTGGGATCCGGTTATCCAGAAAGCTCAGAATAACAGAAAGGCCATCTCCCATAAACTCCATTTTATCCAAATAATCCAAACTTTTAAAACGTATTTCCTTTTTCTCTGTGATAATAAAACAGTACCTTGTGCTTGATCCAAACTAAGATATATTTTTTCCTTATTGGAGGCAAAACCAGCCTATTGGGTTTATTTAATGTTTGCATGATTTTCTAGTAGACTTAAGGTATGAAGATACAAAATTACAGAAAGATCCATTATCTGAAAACCCCAGATCCCGAGAATTCTGGGTAACAGGTCCCATACCTGTACTAATTATTTGCACATGTAATTGTACTGAAAATCTGTTTTAAAAATAAATTTAAATCCACAAAAATGTTTTCGTGAATATACACCGAAAATTGTCTCAAATGTATATTTTCTTTTATTTTTCGATGGAGATCCTCTTTAAGATCTTTATTACATTACTCCAGTCTGATATCTAATACAGCAGAAAGGAATTTGTTCTCCCATGCAAAGATGCCCAGAGGAGGGAGGAATATATGAGTTTAAAAGGACACCAACATCTGTAAGCAAATAAATCTTCCATTCTATGGGTTATATAATTGTACTTTTATAAGTGGTTGACAGTGCAACTCTTTGGGATCAGCTTAAAAGAACGTTTTCTAAGACCTATTTTTCTAGCGTGTAGCGGGCATAAATGTATTACTAAATGTTCAGGTTTCTCTATTCTCACTATCTGCAGATCATGAAATATTTTCTGTCCCAGAGGGTTCATGCTCACAGTCTTACAATTGTACCATAATTGTCTGCAAATTCTCATTGACTTGAATTGCAGTTTGATTGCTTGCTTCAGATCACATCAAATTACTCTTTAAGTCTCCCGACTATATCAAAAAGTGAACATTTCAGTGTACTGTAAACGGATACCTTGAAATAGAGAGGCTTGTCATTCCAAGCAATGTTGCCATCTTTTGGGCTGCCTCTGATTCCGCATTCATATCCACTGGTTTTTTTTAAGTCCCTTAAAAACATAAGAATCTCTACAATACTTCACTTTATGTATATCAAGACAAATATTTTAAAATGTATTTTATTTTTAAAACTAAATTTACTGTTATTTTTGTAGGATGCAATCAACTTTCCTCCAACTCAATAGCCCATTATAATAATAATGAAAGGAAAATGAGTCCACTATATAAAGTCTACCTGGGATACACAAACGTTCATTAGAATCCTGAAGGACTTTCGGTTCATCCTCAAACGAGAGGAAGAGAGGGTCTACAAATTACAAGAAGATTTGGTATAACTTCTGAAAAACCAAAATAAAGTAAGGAAAAATCTCACACTTCTACTTCTAAGATCTATGGAGAAGGGACCTCTTTTCTCTTTAACACTGTGCACTTGATCTTAAATATGTGTTCTGTTTTTATTTGTATTCTACTACTGTATTGACCCCCTGTCTGTTTTATTAATGTATTGTTCTACTGTACAGCCATACATACACAAGTAGCATTATACAGGTATGGGATCAGTTATCCAGAAAGCTCAGAATTATCTCCTATAGACTCTACATTTACTTGATCCAAACTAAGATATAATTAATCCTTATTGGAGGCAAAACCAGCCTATTGGGTTTATTTAATATTTAAATATTTAAATGATTTTAGTGGACTTAAGGTATGAAGATCCAGTACCTGAAACCCCACCAGGTCCTGAGCATTCTGGTTTGTTTGTAATGTAGTTGCATTTAAATGTAAACTGATAAGAGGAATGTAAAGCAAAGTAAAGGTGGATAGGAAGTAACGTGCTAGAGATGAGCTAGCTAGCATCTAATAGATGAAAATGAATCCTGGTTATTTGTGTAAAGAAAACAATTCATAATACAATTTGTAAAAGAAATCCTAAGAAGCATCTTTAAGTTCATTGCCTCTATAAATTTGTTTATATGAGGGTGCCTGTTGATTTGAAGATTATGAGCTTCCTCTGTTATATACTATTAAATTATGTTATTAAGTAACATAAAGGCTCCTTATGAAAGTTTTCATTCATCCAGGCCATGATCCACAGTAAATTGTGGAGAGTAGTCTAAAGCAACTGGACCTGAGTTTTTTTTTTTTTAAATTCGGGTAGTTTATTGAGTGTATAAAAATAGCAGTTTACAAAATAAAGTCAAAACAAGGAAGAACAATGTATCACAAGTTACATGTCATAGACAAAAAACATTGCAGAAAATATAACGTGCCGCCATCACTACTAGGCACAACAGTTCACATCTGTATTAATACAACTGTCACCTTCCCTGAAACCTGACAGATTAAACTGCTATAAGTTGTCTTGGGTGCTGGGGGTAAAGGTCGGGCCAGGGCCCCCAAATTTTTTGAAATTTGATGGGGACTCCCCTTTTTAGGTACATTAAGCATTCAGTGTTACAGGTATCCTGCATTATTGCTTTCCAGGAAGAGAAGGTAGGAGGAGCCACCGCTCTCCAATTCTGAGTAATTAACCGTTTAGCTAGTAGTAAGGCCTCAAGAAGGAAAAACGATGAGTCAGCTTTAAGTCTTGAATTATGGCCAGGATGCACACCTGATAATGGTCACCTGGAGCACCGCATCTAATGTGTCGAGAATTTTCCTCCAGTATGTAGAGAGCTTAGTACAGCTCCACAGCATGTGTAGCAAAGTCCCCTTTTCCAAAGCACATCTAGTGCAAACATCCGGGGTGCCGGCACTAATATAATGAAGTCTGACAGGGGTGTAGTAAGCCCTATGGAGAATATACAGTTGAATTAGCCGTAATCTATGATTGGGGGATACTAACTGAGGGGATTCCTGCGCTTCCTGCCACTCCTCATCCATGATGGTGCCCACATCTACCTCCCATTTTGACCGTAGCCCATCTAGGTTGTTTTTGTGTACTTCTTGTAGCAACTTAGCATATAGCACTGTGACCAGACCTTTCGTATGCCCTCTCTTAATGTACAGCAAAAGGGGATGCGTGGACAGCGATAAGTCATGGTGTTTGTGTGTGGCATTGAGAGCACGGCTGAGCTTGTGAAAGGTCAGCCATTGGGTATGTGGGACCTGAAATTGGTCCTTTAAATGCACAAAAGAAATTATTTTGCCATCAAGCCACACATCACCTAACGTATTCACGCCACGGTCCGACCAGAGACTCATCGGGCCTAGTTTTAATAGGAGGGGGTAACTGGACCTGAGTTTAACTACTCATCTGAATGGCTTCTACAGTGGTAGGAAATATCCCAGTATATTAAACCCTAAAGTGTAATACAGTCACCAACATTGTATCACAATGGTTCCATTGAACTTATTCAGGTAGGTGTTAGCTGAAACTCATAGAGGTATAAAGGCATGGACTGGTCACAACGTTTCCAAGAAGACTGTAGGCAGTTTATTGACCTGCATATTGTAAGCAACTGAAAACCGTGTCTGCGACTTTCCACCACCATCAAGAGAAACCACCCGAGACTGATAGTATAGGCAGTTCTTGTTCTTGGTTTCAGCCAGTTCCAGTAAAGTCCCGCTGAAAGGTGGCAAAAGCATCGGAATTGCACCAGAAGAGAAAAACAGCGTCTGTCAGCTTTAAGGTCACTTATTAACAACTTTACATCGTCTGTACAAGAGAGGCTGCAGAAAGAGGGGAGAAACTGGTAACCCCACACGTAGAAAGAAGAATAAGGCTGCCCAAACATCAATCACTAATTTGCCATCTAAGGCACAGTCCTGTTTAATTGCTACTGTCTAGACTTTGTAGACTATGTACAGCATTCTTGTTTAGATGAAACTCGCAGACATGCAAGTCAAATGTACTGAAGAACATATAGTCGTGTTATTGATATTCCTCTTTGGCCATAACGATTCATTTCAGGATCAGCTTTTCTCCAACAAGGTATCAGGGACAATGTGCTGTTTGAAATGTATCTCTTGGGTACTGCAATCCTTGTCTAATTTCATATGACTCGCTAGCTATTTACTTTGTCCAGAACCCTAGAGAGTTGACATGGTGAATAAAGCCATTCTTTTAATCTGCCATGAAAATGCCTTTCCCCCCATTGAGATAGCGCTGATAAAAATAACAGCTAAATCCCATTTGTACAATTGAATAGTTTGATATGCAAGAGTTATAAAAGATAAGATGCCTCCAATTACTCCAAAGAGCCCATATTTTTAGAAACACCTGAGAATACATAAAGGAATGTCAACAATGCATCCTTTATTTTAATTAATATTTGCAGTAGAAACCATATATCTTATTAAATTTTATTATTAGTATTTTTTTAAGTCACTAAGGGGCACATTTACTAAGAGTGGAATATCAAGGGTTAATAAACCCTCGAGGTAAAATCCTACTAATTCGAATATCAAATTCGTAGGATTTACCGCAAATCCTACGATCCAACGATCGAAGGATTTTAATCCATCGATCGAAGGATTTTCCTTCGATCAAAAAAACCTTAGCAAAGTAATGGGGAAGGTCCCCATAGGCTAACATTGTATGAAGTCGAAGTTTTTTTTAAAGAGACAGTACTTCGACTATCGAATGGTCGAATAGTTGAACGATTTTTAGTTCGAATCGTCGAATCGAAGTCAAATTCGTAGTCGAAGGTCATAGTAGCCTATTCGATGGTCGAAGTACCCAATAAAAACCTTTGAAATTCGAAGTTTTTTTTACTTCTAATCCTTCACTCGAGCTTAGTAAATGTGCCCCTAAATGTTATTTTTTAATGCCACTTATTACATAAACTAGTAAGTGGGGAAGACTGCATTAAGGTCACTCCCCAGATTCTCACCAGATTTGTACCCAGTGCAAACTGTGGCCCCCCAGTTGTCATCATGGACCTGCTCTTCAGCAATGGTTGGGAGACCATAAATTGGATAGCCCCTACTTTATATTAATGGAGCCATACAAAGTCCATTTTAACCAGGAATCATCTGTCTTTACAGACCAACCCTCATTTTTTCATTTTTTCAAGAAACAGAAAAAAATAGTGACATAAAATTAGAAATCATTCATAAAATATCATTCATAAATTCTTATAAAAAGTGTGCATTGTTATACAAATTTTACCTTGGCTTTACCACTGCTTTCCATTTATCAGTCAGCACAAAGTTCTATGGTTGGAACTGTCATGTTGGATTAGCAGACCCACATCCCCTTGGGGCTACTGAAGCTGTAATAAGTCTTATTGCAGGTGGCACATTTGAAAGCCACTGTGGATTAGAGACTAGATTCACTTAGATACTTGTGCCGGACTACTGACTTGGGGCGTTAGTAATATAGTTTTCTCACTTTAGTTCTCAATTTAATAAGATCTAGGTAATGGTCTGAAAATATTAAATACAGATAATAAATAATGAGTTGATAAAATAATGGTTGGGTTTACTTAAGGTGGCCATACATGGGCCAAGAAAAGCTGCCAACAGACAAAGGCGGCAGCTTATGGGCCAGTGTATGATTCCCTCTGATGGGCTTCTGTGAAATCTGGCCAAAAATGTCCAGATGTCAATCAGGCAGGCTTAAAATTCCCATCAGATTGAGGACTGTATCTGTTTGTTGATGTGGTCCTCGGTCCCTTCACCTGCATTCCTGGCCTTGTGATTTGATCGTTGGGCCCTAGGGCCCATGATTAGATCAGCCCGATATCACCCACTTAAAGTGAGCATATCAGTGCAAGATCCACTTTCTTGAAAACTTCTTCAAACAAGCAGATCTATCCAGGTATGACCACCTTTAAAATTCAAATCAAGTCAAATTGAGGGCCGCATTGGTTCGCTGATGTGGTCTTCGATTCCACCGCCTGCATTCCTGGTCTTTGGAACAGCCTTATATCGCTCCCACTCCCCGGTGGGCATATTGGTACAAGATCCTCTTGTTTGGCAACCTCTCCAAATGAGCGGATCTGCCCATTAGTGATGTGCCTGCTCACCCTGCCCCTTTTGTGACATCATCGGTGAGGAGGGTTGGCATGGGTCTATAAAAGGAGCCCGGAAGTCGTGCGGGATCGGGTGGTCGGATATCGGGCGGGTGTGGGTCGGGAAAAATGCGACCCGCACATCATTACTGCCCATGTACTGTATGGCCACCTTTACACTTCTAATAATCAGCTTACCCTATTATGGGTGGTAGCTCCCTAAAGCAATGTACTCTAAGGATAATTACATGTACTTTGGTAAAAAAAAAAGAAAGACTTTCTGATCTACAGTCATCAGTAGACAACATAATATTAACTGCTGGACCACTCCTTTTGCAGTCCACCTTCTTCAGTATAAATCATGCCATATACAATGTTTTGGGAAATCCTATCACCCCTTGCAAAACACAATTAGGGAACATGACCAGGGGGCACATTTACTAAGCTCGAGTGAAGGATTTGAAGTAAAAAAACTTCGAATTCCGAAGTTTTTTTGGGGTACTTCGACCATCGAATAGGCTACTATAACCTTCGACTGCGACTTCTACTTCGATTCGAACGATTCAAACTAAAAATCGTTCAACTATTCGACCATTCGATAATCGAAGTACTGTCACTTTAAAAAAAAACTTCGACTACCTACTTCGCCACTTTAAACCTATGGAGCTACAATGTTAGCCTATGGGGACCTTCCCCATAAGTTTTCTAAGCTTTTTTTTAATCAAAGGAAAATCCTTCGATCGATGGATTGAAATCCTTCGAATCGTTCGATCTATCGATCTAAGGATTTAATCGTTCAATCTATCGATTTTTCCTTCGATCGTTTGATCTATCGCTTTTTCCTTCATTCGTTCGATCTAAGTATTTGCGGTAAGTCTTTCGACTTCGATATTCGAAGTCGAAGGATTTTACTTTGAGGGTCGAATATCGAAGGTTAATTAACCCTCAATATTCGACCCTTAGTAAACGTGCCCACTAGCGATTAAAAGTAAAGTTACTGATTCCAATAAGGCCAAATATTTTTTGAAACAAAATGAAGGACATGTCAACAAATTGTGATTGGAATTGTGTTTGGAATTGTGATTGGGGTGAAGTTTGGTTTGGATGGATTCTTGTTCTGTAGAGTTGTACATCTAGTGACTATGGTGTCACCTGTTATTTCTCCTAATGGTTCCCAGGGCCTTGTGAATTGGTTTAATAACCATTGGCCTGGTATGTCAGGAAAATAATTATTAGCAGATGCCCAACAACTTTCTATAAAATCCTCCATGCTTTCCCTGTCCTGTATTCCATGGCAACAAGATTTGTGTACCATGTACTGTACACTTTTCTGTCAAGTAAACACCATATATATCTGTGGGACATACCGTGAAGTCATTTTCTTTATGTTTATGTTTTTTTTTTTGTCCTGATATGTTGTTTTTGAATACAATTACTGGCATTTAGGGGGATTCTATATATATATATATATATATATATATATATATATATATATATATATATATATATATCCTTATGTTATTAGATATATCATCTCACATTTTCCTTTCTCAGGAATTTTTGTTGAGTACAAAGTGACTGGCACATACAAGCAATGTTTGGTTTGGACACAGCTCATTTAAAAGGAAATGTGCAGGATTATCCTATGATTAAGTGGCCATTTAGGTGTGAAACGCGCTAGGCTTTTTTTAATGTCCAAATAAATTATTCTTTTAATTCTACAAGTAACTGCTTTGTCATTTTTTGTGATGTACCATCCCACTTGTAAATATTACTACTCAACTGAATACTACTACTTAATACATATAATCACTTTGGTAATGGCACTGCTTAAGGCTGTATATATTATACATTTTAAACTGTGTATACTACATATAAAAAAATCACTGCCATCAAAAATTCATTTAGGAACACTAAAGAAAAATAAAGACAGAAGGAGTCGTTTACCAAGGTGCAAGCCCTAGGCAATTTCAGGAACATGGCATGCTGAAGTACATTTTGCAACTAGAAGTGTGCTAGTCATAGGTGTGCCTTGGCTTTACATGATTATTTGTGTCACCAGAATCATGTTCAAAGATTTTTGCCCAATGCAATTACATTTAAATCATGGGAAAACAAACTATAATGTGGACAAAACACTTAGGGTGTTATTTACTAAACTCCGAATACAAAAATCACAAAAAATTTGTGATTTTGTTTTCTAAAATCTGAATTTTAAAAAATCACAAATTTTTCAAAATTTATTAAACCCTGAGAATGGAAAAGTCAGAATCAGAAAATCTGGCATCTCAGACCTGTCGAGGTTGCATATAAGTCAATGGGAGAAGTCCCAATATTTTTTGATGTGGGTTTTGTACAGTACCCTGAGGTTTTTACAGTTTTCGGGCAAAAATATGAGTTTTCGGGTGAAAAATACAAAAAGATTGTGAAAATCAGATGAAAAACCAGAAAAAATCTTAATAATCGGATTTTTTCCCCGCAAAGCAAAGTTTTGGGAAATTTGAATAATAAATAAGCACAAAAAAACAGAGTGGATTTGATCGGAGTTTGTAGCAGAAAATATTGACATAAATTCAGACTTTGATAAATAACCCCCTTACTGTAAGGAGCAATATAAATATAATACACAAGAGTCATAAATATCCTGTGAATTATATCCTTAAAAACAGTGCTTAGTGTTCGGCCCTCGTGCTTTTATGTGGTCATGTAACTCCTAGGCAACTTACAATATTCTTATATTTTATAATAGGGTGTACACTATACACTCTGTACCCAAATACCATTATATGGAATGGCATTGCTTGTTTCAGCCATGACTTCTAGGGCAGTTATTTCAATTCTTTAATTTTTTAAAAATAAAATGCATGCACATATCCCCTACATTAAAAAAATGCATTTGGGCTAAATACTACTAAAAAAGCAATAAACTTTTCCTGACCTCAGGTAACTCTTTTTTTTTTTGCTCATTCATTCTTTTACCTCTCACCGGCGCTTGTACCACATGGGAACAAAAGTCCCGAGAACATTTGCTTTCAAAGGAAATGAAAAACTGCAAAGGGGCTGAAGAGAACTTTATAAACAGGGATGGGCAAACCGGTTTGTAAATAATCTGTCTAGTCTATGAAAGGAGTCACTTAAAAGACACCCAGGCAGTAGCTTTGAATGCAATTTCACATTCTGTTCTTGCCACCTATGATTGTTTGTAAATACTCGGAAATTGGCTTGTCTACTGATATGTGTTAAAGGGAAAATTATGCCCAGTTTACAAGTGAGTTTTATCTTTCTTTCAAACGGCATTACATTTAAATGAAATACAAGAGCTCAGCTGACACAGATATTCTGTCTCTAAAGTCATGCATTGTAAATGAAAGTGGAATCTGTTGTATGTGTCCTTATCTGTTTAGACAGCTATAGCACCATATAACCACCATTAATGGAGATGTTTTCGTGCTGTCTCTGAAACAGTTTAGCACACTTACAATGAAGGTGCAAGTAGGGAATAAAGTGGACTGAGAGGACTATCTGCATCAGGTTAGTCTTTGTATGTGGTCAACATGATGACTTTGCCAGTCAATATCTAACCAGGGCTCATTCTAAATTTGATTGGGAAAGTAGGAAATTCCCAACCTGAAAGGGTCAAATTGGACCATGAATGCAGCCCTGTCTCTAGCCCTCATGCTGCTGCAGTGATCAGACCATCCAAAATTTGGCCAACATTTCGGTAGTCAGATCAGGCAAAGATCTACTAATTTAATGGCTGTCTAAAATGAGCAGATGTTGCATGGCCGGTTTGAGACCATTACATAGAAGACAAAGACACAGGTGATGCTCCAATCTCTTACACACAACAGATGCAGTCAGAAAATACAAATTTATTTCAGCAGGACATTTGGCCTCCCATGAAACACCTGGGCCAATTTCTAATCTAATTTTCAAGTCCCTGCTCTAATGATCACTGTCTCTGAAATTCTTCTAAAACTCTTGGGGGATTGAAGCTTCCAAGCTTGTTAGCCCTCTAACTCACTTGTGTTGGTGGTGGGGCTGGGCAGGTATCCCAAGTTACATCCCTGGGACTTAACATTCTGAACTGGATTAATTACCCTTTATCTGAATAGCTCTTTAAATGTATATCCCTGGCATATTAAAGGGACGCCAGACATACCCAGACATAATATGTTGTATAATAAAAGCTGTTCATGTAAGATATAAAATACTAATTATTTTTAGCATCCACACCTTTTATAAACTTATTTAAACATCTCGGCTGACATTCATATGTTGCCTTCCCAACCTACCACACCAACCCCTTCCGATACTGCACTTCTCTTCCACTTCTCACATTACCCCTTCTATATCACTGTCTACAGTCTTGTGTGTGTACTTGGGCACATGGATCTGGTCCACTTTTCTTGCACATAAACCCTTGTCTTACCAACAACTTCCACAAAATAGTTCCTGCCTGTTTGTTGTGATCCTGGATTCCAAAACAATAAAGGAAACAAAATTTGACTTATTCATTAAGTATAAGTCTTATTGTTTAGTCTGTATATCACCCAGCTGACATGACGTGTGCATTAACTTGCCATTCAAATCAAAATAAGTCTCTTGATGCAAGTTGATGGTAAGGCCAATGGGACTGCTGACGATATTCTAGAAATATTCCAGTTTGAATGTCAGTTATGCTTTGTGTACTATGCGACCACCTCACTCATGCAGCTGTTTGGCGCTCATATCATAATATTACAAATGGCATGGTACTGGGTGCAACATTATAGCATTTCAGGAAAGTTACAGAAACAGGATGAACCAGCTTGAGGGTAGGGATATCCAACAAGGAAGGCCTGGAGCTGCTGAAGGACCACAGTCTACGCTTCCTCTATGGTACTGCATAATCATTAATTTGTTTTCATCAGGGCTGCATGTTGCCTTCTTTATAGCATCAAAAAGAAGACTTTTTATGAAGTCAGATCTGATATAAGCTTAACCTGTATCAGAAACAATTAATCATTTGAGCCAATGTTTCCTGAGGACTCAAATGTGTAATGTGTATTTATTATACATTGGTCATGCATTGTAATGCATTTATTTCTTGTCATCCAAGTCGATTTGTCCTCTTTCCTTGATGCTAGATTAATCTCAAAACTGTAGAAGGCCAACTTCCCGTCATTCTAGCCATTCCCATTCTAGGGTTACAAATGCGATATTCTCTATCAAGTAATCAATGGAGAACACCAAAGAAGATGAAGAACGCACACTCTTCATTCTTCATGCTTATTATTTTTCCATTGCCACGTCTTTCTTCTTGCTTCAAATAAGCTCAAACTCTGCGATTCCAAACTTTAAAGGTGTACCATACATCACAAAGGCTTATCAGCAGCCTATCTGACTGAGATCATCATCTGTGATAAAAGGGAAGCTTTTTTTACTATAGGTTTTAAGGAAATTGGTTTAAATTATTTAAATTAGAAACATATGATCATATGTGAGAGTAAGTAAAGTGCTTAAAATGACATGATATAGACATAGACAGAAAAAGTACTGCCCTTTCATAGAAAAAGGGTTAAAAGGGCTTCTATTGTGTAAACTTTTCCTGCTTAATTGTGCTTAGTACAGGGTAATATCTATGATAACATGGTTTTATGGTATTTTGTAGGCTGTTGGAATAATTTAGGGATTATATATGCCTGTATAATTCAGTTAATGGCTAACCATGGCCTTATGATGTTACAGCATGGCACTGCTCTTAGGCCCCACTAAATGCTGCCTTTTTGCAGGGAATTATGATACTTCTGGAGGCCTATGTGGGATGATTGTTGTCTACCAGTAGAGTATATTGTACTCCCAGTGTCGGACTGGCCCACTGAGATACCAGGAAAAGTCCGGTGGGCCCAAGTATCAGTGGGTCCTCATGTTGCTAAACATTTGGCTTATTTAAGTCATTCCCTATTTCTATGAGAAAAAGAGGCTAACTGGATGGAATAATGGATTATAGTATTATAGTATGTAAAGAAAAGAGACCAGGAGAATAGAGGTTGAGTGAGGAAAGGAAGAATAATAGAACTGAGAGTGGGCCCCTGGTCTAAGGTTTTTGGATGGGCCCCTGGTGTCCCAGTCCGACACTGTGTACTCCAATAGAAACTTGGGAAAACAGAAAAAATTTATTAAAATGTGTAAATTACTACCTAATTCTGCATTTAATAACCATTTGTTACTCCCCAATAGTAGGAAAGCCAGGGCTTCAGTCTCTAACTACCCCCCCCCAACTTCAGAGGTTGAAACGTAACTTGTAAGCATTACTGCAAATACAAAGGGTTAGGCATCAATAATACGTGGGTTTTTAAGAGCTGCAGCACTTCAAAAAGTCATTCTTCTGACTTCAAAAGGCATCATAACATTAAAAACAAGCAGAACTCACGCAAACAGTGACTGTTCCCAATACACAGGATTTCATGTGTGACAATGAGCTGCTTAAGCTTAAGGTATTGGCTATTAACTGCTTGTGTAAGCTCCATTTCTCACCTTCTTATGATTCTGGAGAAAAATATTCAAAAAATGTTACCCATACTCTTTTTCATAAACATATGACTATAATATGACTCAAGCCCCAAAGAAATAAGATATAGTTTGCTTGTGTATATATTATCTTGAGATGGGTCCTTAGGTAAGATGTAATGCTCAGGGAGCAAGCTGGGGTCTCAGGAAGGAGGACATACAGCTGTTTAGTTGCTCTGTCATAGTTGTTTACAACTTCCAGATCCAGTATAGGAACATAGAACATGGATCTATCAGGTGGGGCTCATATCGGAGGAAATTTTTGCATTTTAAATTCCCTGACTATAAATCCCCATACTCCATTACCAGGAATATATCTTGATGCACACTGGATACAGAAATCAGATACTGAATTGAGGATCCATGGGTTCTTTCTGGGCTGCTTAAGCATCCCAACCATGTTCATAGTGCTCAGGTTATCTTCAAGTCTTACTTACATTTGTCAGATGGAGATTCATTGTCCTGTAGCAGTATATACATATACAGTATAGCATGTGATCCATTGGATTTAGATTAAATGAGGATGTATGTTCTTTCTCCCCTTTGTAATGGGGGAGAGAATTGCCAAAATTAACCAATCCAATGATATTTTTCATTGACTAGGAGATAATATGGTAGAACAAGAGCTGTGTAGAAAGTGCTACCAGGGAATCTCCAGTGAGTGGCATCAGTTCTGGGCAGAAGACAGAGGAATATATTTTGAGGCTCTCCCTTAAAGAATATGAAGTGAGGACCTCAGAGAATCATAAGACACTGGTGTTTATTACTGTGATTAGTGATGGGCAAATTTCTCCCAAACTGAATAATGCCTTCATAACCTTTTAGTGTTCTCTTTATTACTATACTGTTCAATACAGGTTTCAGCAGTTCTAATTCCCAGCATCCATGGATGTAGCCTAAGTTTTCTGCTTGCGCCCCTGAAGGGGTATTTAAGGATAGGATTGTCACCAATAGTGTTTCACTATATAATTCTTGGAAACTGATTTTCTAGTTTTGTTTTTCCCTTTTTCTAATGCAAGATCTTAATTTGGCAGTTACTAGTTAGCCTATGGGCAGTAAATACACTGTACACTACATAACTAAAAACAGTCATCACCAAATAATGCTTGCAGCCTTCTAGAGGAACGCGAAGGAATCAAAAGCAAATCCACGCATTAGTAATGTGCTTAAAGAGGCAGGAAGGACCCTGACACATCATTAGTCATCCATTTGTGGGGCTGAGATTGTGCTCTGTTCACGCTCCAATTAGGAGTGCAGTGCATTGTCCCCAGTGGTGCCATTAACTGGTTTCTGGATCATGGGCCATTTAATTACAGGTCATTTGGACACCCACTAGCACATAAGTAAAGGAATAATACCAACTAAATATGCAATAACAGTTCATGTCAAACTTGTAGTTCTTAAGAACATTTACTGTCTGGCTCACTAAGGATTCAGTTGGAGGACAGCCTGTCTGAGACATAACCAGCTTCATGCTGGAACTGGGAAAACCATTATTATTCTATGTGTTATTAGTAGAAATGATTTTGTTTAACTGATATAGTGGAACTATAGAGACTGTTCACCATTTGCAACAATCTCTGTACCAGTGGAGCTTTCAATCTAAGTTCCTTATCCCATAACACTCACACACAACACTAGGATGCCATAGGTTACTTTTAGTTGGTAAAAGAGACGTGTTGTTTAAGTTCAATATTACCAGGGAACCCAGGCTATCTCACTTTAAATAGGCCTGTCTAATTGACCCCACTCAATGTAACCACATGATGAAGCAGTGGCTTATGTCACTTTAGGTTCAACATTTGTTCAAGACTTAGCTACGCTCATAATAAGGCTTCAAATACATGACAATTATTTTTTTACCAATCAGACTACATTTCTATGAACTCCTAGGGCAGAAACAATATGTACCCATAATCTTACCATAACTGAACTTCAAGTCATCATCCATGTGTATTTATTCTGAAAAATAGGCATTTCTCCCTATATCTCATCCTAACTGGCCTCCAGCCTTAGACTACTCATTTAATGATCTAGGCTCATTTTTTAACAGTGAGCAACATTCAGATATAAAAAGTCGGGGAGCATGAAAAATGTTCCTTTTTGGTGAAACCATTTGGCCATTTGGTAGCCCCTGTGTGGACTCTGTTTGGCAGTTTTTATACAACCAAAACTCGCTTCCAAGCCTTGAATTAAAAAAGAAGCACCTGCTTTGAGGCCACTGGGAGCAACATCCAAGGGGTTAGTGAGCAACATGTTGCTCACGAGCCACTGGTTGGGGACCACTGCTGTAGGCCTTCCATAAAGGAGCCAGCTCAACATTTTGGGAACTTGTACTGAAAAGAGGTTTAGGTATTTAAGACATATTACACTCCATTTAGTATATTAGAATATTCTTCATCATGAACACATTTTCCAATCATTTCCCTCCCCACCTCACCTAACTATTTTTTTTCATATAAATGTCTGAATTAGTGATGGACAAGTTTCTCCCGTTTGTCTTCGCCGAAAAATTCGCGTATTTCCCTTGAAATTTGCGAAATGGAGAAAAATTCACGAAAATGCAAATTTAGACCAATTTGCTGCAATTTCGATGCTTGTGTCAATTTTAACGCTGGCGTTAAAGTCAATGGGCGTCCGAATAGTGTTGACATGTGACAGTTTTGACGCGACGGACTTCGCTGCGAATTCACGCCTGACAAATTTATTCGCCCATCACAAGTCTGAATATAATACATATGTATGGGCACTGTAGGACAAACACCAGGTAGATGATACATCCAGCATAGGGAATATACATGTAGTATACTGTAGTACAATGCAGATGTTTTCTATTACATTGAACATTTAATGTTTTCCTTTGGTCTATAACTTCACATATGTTCTTAAGGTGGTGACAGAGTGAATCGCTTTAGGGCACCCCCCTCCAGAATCTCCCTTCCTAGAAGACTCAGAAAACACCATTTGACATCATAAAATATTTTAGTTCAATAACGAGGGAGTTCCAAGGTACGTTGTGCAATATCCTTTTTTGTGAGTTTCCTTTTGATGCCTCACTCTTTCGTTATTGCATAGGTTTCGTATTTAAAAATAAAAACATACCGTCAATAAAACGATATATTTACCTCAAAGCAAATGTCAGTGGCTAACATCTGTATCTCTAAAAAAACCTATTGCTTAATAACTTCCTCCAAACAGATTTACTTGTTGTTCTAGATGCTACGGCCATTAAATTTCATACATGCATACATCCGTCAGCTGGGGGCTGGCCGACTCAATGTACCCAATGAACCCCATGGAGTTAAAAGGTCACTTCCTTTACTTTCCTTTACTTTAAAATGCCAAAGTGAGTCCTTTTGAGCAAGAGGTCTAAATACAGGGCCCTTTCTACTTCGGTGACATATATATGCCCCCAGAATAATAAATAATGCATCAGTCAAATAAAGCTGATCTGATCATTTGGCCCATGGACAAACAACAGATACTTAACAGGGGTCTATGCAGACAAGTTTGGAGAGGATGGCATGAACAGCCTGATCAACTGTCAACTCAATCTGGAGTGGTCTGACAGGGGGAAAATACTGGCACTAGTCACCTCTAAATTGTACATGGAGATTGTATATTAAGATCCCAAAGAAAAAAGGGGTTGACCCATTTGAAGTTTTGTATGCCAGCATAATGAATAAATATATAAAATACAAGGTAAAAGGTTTATACATTGTAAAAGCAAAACTGCCAAATTAAAAGATGTGCAAAACTTCCTTGATTTGCAACTAGTGATGGGAGAATCGGACTCATTTCGCTTAGCCTAAAATTCACGCAACAGTGAAAATGTGCCCAAATGCATTGAAGTCTATGAGCATCAAAAAAAACCTAGGGGCCGACAAACAAGGGTCGAATATCAAGGGTTAATTAACCCTCAATATTCGACAGGGAATTAAAATCCTTCGACTTCGAATATCAAAGTCGAAGGATTTTAGCGCAAATAGTTCAATCAAACGATTAAATCCTTCGAATCGAACGATTTGAAGGATTTTAATCCAACGATCGAAGGATTATCCTTTGACCAAAAAAACTTAGGAAAGCCTATGGGACCTTCCCCATAGGCTAACATTGACTTCGGTAGCTTTTAGATGGCAAACTAAGGGGGTCGAAGTTTTTTCTTAAAGAGATAGTACTTCGACTATCGAATAGTCGAATAGTTGAACAATTTTTAGTTCGAATCCATTCGAAGTCGAAGTCGTAGTCGAAGCTCGAAGTAGCCCATTCGATGGTCGAAGTAGCCCAAAAAACACTTCGAAATTCGAAGTTTTTTTTTAGTGAATCGACCCCCTAATGTTTTCACCCATTAGAATCTATGGGTGTCCCATCATTCCCGGAGCATCCAGGAGAGACAATAGCATTCATTTACCCAAAGCTTGGTTCAGAGTGAATTTCAGACTTTACTGAAACCCATCTAATATGCTTTCTTGTTGCTACTAAAAAATAAAAATAAAAACATGCCATTATACATTTTATTTGGGCAATGTTTTGTGCTATCATTTTGCTAACAGATAATTCATTTTCACTGGTTGATCATTATTGGATACTCCTCTTTTGTGTATTATATTGAAAGCATACAAAAGAAGATACAACTTTTCAGGCTTTTGTTCAGCTTCTAAGATCCTATGCCTAAGTGTTTGGATCAGCCAAACGGAACCTTCATCTTTCTGACCCACTGGTGGGGTCACTGGTTGGAGCACAAAGACTCACCTAAGTAATGTGAGATTTCCCTTCCAACTCCTTCTTTGATTTGAGTTTCACAGGCCAGTACGTTTTATTTCTTCTCATCTGTCTGCTATCATGTTAACAAGCAGTAGAGGATCTCAGCAGTTCATTGACAACATAATAAAATGGGACTTAAATTTCACTGTTGAAAGAAAAGGTTCCTATCGGCTTAAGCCTTTTGTATCTGTATGTGCTTCACTAAACAGGACACTGAACATATAGTAGGCTGTACTCCATTGTACTGGAGTATATCCGTGCACTTTTGATGTTTTTGTTAAGAGCGAGCCCTTCTCCACTAATATATGATTAACTGTAAATTACTATTTGCGTTCAGCTCTCTTACTATATTGTTTTTGGGAATATTTGGTTCTTAAAAGAATTATTCTGTCAATTTTGATTTATTATGTCAATTCATTTAAAATAAATACAATAAAAATTACGCAAAAAAAAAAAAATCACTTACTTGCCCAAGGAATTTCATAATTTATTTAAATATCTTTTTTAATGGGTTTTTACAAAAATTGTAACAAAATATCAAATATATGGCAGCAAAAAAAGAATCCCTTCACTGTAAATTTCCCCGTATTAGACCCTCTTTGTGCCAGTTAATAAGCAACATCCCATAAACAAATCAAATAATACTGGCTTTTCTCCTACCCAAGAGAATTGTGGGAGCTGTTAGAAAACTCTGATAGAGTGGCGGTTCCATTATTACAGAGGTATAAGAGCAATGGCAACCATTGTGATTTAAGTGTCTTGCTGTTCCAGCATTGATTGCTCTGACTCACCAATGGTACCACTTATATAATGGCATCCATTTCTTTACAATGGCAATTGTTATAGAATTACACTCATCATAGATCTGGCAACACATTATTAAATAAGTGGCATTATTTCCAGGCATCTATCTCATCCTTACATAATTTGCAGGGTTTTGCTGGTAAAATTCAGATAAAAAAACTACAACGATGAGTTTTCAACAGGGAATTCAATGATTACTGTTGGCATTCAATTGTGGTAGAGAATAAAAAAAATGCAAGGCGTTTCTTCTTGTCTCCAAATTCTGTCAAATTCCAGACTACATTTTATTATAATTTAACTCAGAAAACCTTGTATATTGCATTTTGCATAAAATATAACTGAATGTCATTTGCCTTCCAGATAATAGGATACTACCAATATATCCTTATGCCCCTATATTGCGAAGGGTTTACAGATCGATTTGATTTATCAAACATATTGTCAGATTATTCAAGAGCCATATTTATCCTTCTTTATTCATATGAATGCCATAGTTGTTTGAAAGAGGGAAACCTGATTCAAAGGTTCTGGGAAAACTGTGATCCCCATGGTCAAATTATCAGTAAATATTGTAGAATGCTTACTTAAGTTTACCGGCAATCATTTTTTTGTATGAATCTCTCATTCAGGGAAGTCACATGGATTTATTAGTAAATAACCCCCTTATTATTGCTTAAATCCTGTCTGGTCCCTATAATTTCTCTTAAACTTGAAAAAACCCTACTTTTTAGGCATGTGCAGAGAACCAGACACACGTGTTACACATGATACATTTGTGTCCTTTGGACCTCTGTTTGCACACTGCAGTATGGTCATGAATGACCCATTTACCATTTGAGTGATGCAACTTACCCGCAGCTTTCTTTCCATACAATATTGTTTCACTTGTCAGTAGTTCAGTGGACCCAGTGCTCTAGTTAAATGAAACTTTCACATTACCAGGGGATGAAAGTGAACCATAAACATTCCAAGATATGGCAGCAGAATTGTCCATCTGAATTTTCTACTTACTGTTTGTACAGATTCCTTTGCTAAATGTAAGTAAATACCTTCCAACTGTTCCCAGAATAGTCCCAGATTATGTGGTGGAGAAGGCGCTGGGTTTACCAAGAAGGGTGGATCAGGATGTGGCTTGGATGGATTGGGCCATTATCATAAATATCCCGAATTTCAATTGAAGAAAGTTGGCAATGTTGTAAATACTTCTAATTTACTTCTGTTCTTCTTACACACCCAACGTCTCTTGCTTATCAATCAATTACTGTTTTAATAAATTGTCCACTACTGTGAGTTATTCCTGAATCTATATTTACTACACAAAGGACAAACGTGTGTGTGGTCTCGCTGAGCCGCACATGTTCACTAACAGAAGATACAATGTGCACACAATACTGTCTGGAACATTTTGCACCTGATCTTTTCCAGAATTATCACTTCAAACTTTACATAATCCTCATCATATCATAAGCAAACGCATCAACCCAACCGTCTGTGCCTGTTACTTTTAACACTTCAGCATGTCCTTTTTATTAGCTAATTAGTACTAGCTACGTAATGAAGCTCCCCAGTTCCTCAGACTTTATGCCAGATGATTTTAGTTTGATGTTAAGTTGGTTCTCATTAACTTTATGAGAAAGAAAAGTCAAGAGAGTAGCAAACTGCAGCAGCTCCTCCTTTCTGGCTTTGCTTATAAAACTGCGGAAGTCTTACAATGCCGAACAATGCTTTCTCCAATTCCCTTAGGCAAAACCTTAAAGTAATTAATTACACGAGTGTTAGGAGTCATTCCTTGGCTGCATGCATGGCACTGAATAGCGCAGCAAACTTCAGCACTGATTAGCAAACTACTTAAGACAGAACCCAGCTTGGGAACTCTGCATTCTTAATCATTATAGACAAAAACAATCACAGAAAATGGAGATTAAGCAAAGTTTAAGAAAAAATTCTAAACAAGTAATCACTGGAACAAAGAAAACATTCAGATTAGAGAGATGATATATAGATGGATTTTTTGTGTTATATTCAGAAATACGTTTTGTGAAACATTCTTACGCCTTTCCAAAAATTAGGATTTCTGCACAGTTTTTTTGTAATATTAAGCCATTTTATTTGGCAGTCCAAATTGTCTGGCAACTTCTAGAGTGAGGTCAAAGGAAAATTATTTCCTATTTGTTGCAAGTAATGTTCAAGAAATTTGAAATATTTTGATTTGCAAGATGCGTAACAGGGTCTATAGTCTGGGTAGAATTTTGCTTTTGCTCTGCTTATACGGCTGTATTTGGTTAAATATTTATTGGCTAATATAACAGAGAGTGTGATACATACAAATCAAAGCTTGTCATACATAGGCTTTTATAAGCTACTGACTCTGCCACTCCAGACCAAGCCAGAAGCTTACTGATGCATGTATGTGGCCTTCTTGGCTGGTGTCTGGCTGTGACTGAATATGACCACAGTATGACCTGATCATTGGCCTGGGTTCCACAAGACCAGATTAGCCCAGTAAGGCCCAGCATGTGGTTGGTCAAATCAGGAAAATACATTTTTGTTTGGTAACCTCATAATACAAGCAGATCTTCACATATGGTCAGCTTTAAAAAAAAGTCAGAAAATTTAAGTTTGATGGGGCTACTAATCATCTAAAAGAAGAAGTTCTGAAAGCGGATATGAAGCTGGAAGGAGGACAATAATAAAAGAGGCTTCTTCTGACAGATTTAAGATGGTCATAGACGTAACAATTACGATCTTTCTAAGAAAAGATCTTTCCTAGAAAGATATACACGTGTAGAGCTAAATCATCAGATATACAGGTAGAAACAATAGAATTCTACCTGTATCTGGTGATTCAGCACTAACAATGGCCAATGTTTGGGTGCCTTCAAAGACACCCAATCAAAATTTTCCGTTCAGCTTGATCGACGAGCCGACCAATATCCAAGCCTTCAGCCAATATCGGTCGGCTCTTTCCACACCATACATGCACAGAATATCGTACAAATATGTGTTTCAAACAAATATATCTGTGCATATGCTATGGCCACCTTTACCTGTGAGGGACAGAATAAGCCTAGTCTGGTCACTGCTAGAGGTAGGACTGCATTGGCTGCTACGATTACCTTTATTAAACTACAGTTAAACTGAGTAGACTTTCCAAATTCTTAACAAATCTCATGGGACAGCATAAAAAACTTCTAAAAAGAGCACAAAAGGTGATAAGTCTGGGATACTGTCCAGGCCCAGACTGGCCATCTGTGGGTTCTGGCAAATCCCAGAGGGACTGCTGTAAGGTCCTATAGACAATCACTAATTAGTTGGCTGGTGGAGGACTATTTGGGCCTCTGAGTATTCAGGGCCTATTTTGACTCCAGACCTGCTACTGTCTGTTAGAGCAGAATAACTAGTAGTTTTGAAGAAAAGAACATTTTTTCAGGGCTGATCCACAAGTTCTAAGCTCAAAGGAAACCCAAATGTGTTGATCAATAAAGAAGTATATATCCTACAACTGGTAGCACCCTGCAGGCATTAAGTTGAAAGGACAATGATGCAATTGTGATCACAGTTCAATGATGTCTTTATGCTTCACAATCTGTGCCAGAATATACAGACAACTACTACTTTCAACAAAGGTAAGAGGAGAGGTGGGGACCAAGACAAATTACTAAGACACACAGACAACTGCTTACTTCTAACAGATGTAAGAGGAGAGGTGGGGACCAAGGCAAATTACTTCTAACAGAGGTAAGAGGAGAGGTAGGACCAGAGACAAATGACTTGTGATGGAGTCCACCTCATATCTTACCATGATTACAACTAAAAAGTTTCCAGTCTGGCAGTATTATCTTTTAACTGCAAGGTGGTACTTTTCATGGTGAAAAATATCTAATTTTGTGTAGCAGAGGTAACAGAGCAATAATTGATAGAACTGGGGCACTAATATTGGTTTTTTCATGGAGTAACAAATTAGGATATTTTAGAATATGTGCAACGTTCTTTTTAGTTTTTTTCTGGCGATCACCTGCAATGTCTTCACTAATACTAGTACAGTATACAGGTATGCGACCTGCTATCCATAATACTCGGGACTTTGGGTTTTCCGGATAGCGGATCTTTCCATTATTTGGTTTGACACACCTTACATATACTAAAAAATCATGTAAATATTAAATAAACTCAATAGGCTGGTTCCAATAAGGATTAATTATATCTCAGTTTGGATCAAGTACAAGTTACTGTTTTATTATTACAGAGAAAAAGGTAATCATTTTTTAAAATTTGGTTTTTTTGGATAAAATGGAGTCAAATGTACTAAAGGGCGAAGTGGCTAACGCTAGCGAAAATTAGCCAGCGTGACGTAATTTCAGCACTTCGTCAATTTACTTAAGGGAGCTGGCGTAAATTCGCTAGCGAAGTGGACCTACTCTAGCGCTACTTCACACCTTTACACCAGGCAAAGTTGTGCTATGGTGAAGGGACGTAACTACGCTAATTCACTTAGTTGCGGATTTTCGTGAATGTTACCTCTTGCGCCAGACTTTACGTCGCCACTTCAGACCAGGCGAAGTGCAATAGAGTAGATAGGGATTGCTCCAAAAAAAGTTTAAATTTTTTCGAAGTGCCAAAAAACGCTGTCGTCTTTTATTCTGGGTACCCTCCTTCCCCCCTACATTTGATAATATATGGCACCTAAACTATACTGTGGGCACATGTGTAGGGCATTAGAATACATTTATTAAGGTTCCCTGGCCTTGTGTAGTGTAATGTGTTTTCTGCTGCATATACGGCCATTGTACTTTTAACTGAACGCCGTATGCAAATTTCCGATCGCTAGCATAACTTCGAACCGCTGATTGTAACATCGCTAGCGCAACTTCGCAAATGATCGGTAACTTGTGCGCAACTTCGGATCTTCGTGAATTTGCGCAGCCCTGTGAATCTACGGCTAGCGAAGTGCGGCGAAGGCAACAATGTCACAAATTCGAAGGTGAGTAAACTTGCCCCTATGAGAGATGACCTTTCCATAATTTCCGACCTTATTCTGGATAACAGGATCCTATACCTGTATTAGGCTGTACTGTATACGATGAGGCAAGATTTAGCAATTTTATGATTTACAACGTTAAATAGCCTTCTGCTGTACTAAATTAATTTACAAACTTCTTTGCCATTGTATACAGTGCAATACATCTCTTTCATCCATTCTTTGAAGAAAAAAAAACCCCATAACTTATAACACATTTATGGTCACCATGGCAATAAACGTACCACACACAATCACAGAAAAATGGCTTTCGTTTAGTAAGTCATGCAATCAAGATGCAAACTGAGTGTGTGATATCTGATCTTTCCCTATAAATGAAAACTTTTTGAGCAATCAGAGAAACTGAAATAAAGTATAAGTGTGGTCTGACATGGAACTTTATTATTGAATATTCAATCTTTATTTATGTATTAAACATATTTCCAGAAAAATTGATCTGCACTCAAAAAAGTAAATTTTTTAGTTCAGGAAGAAAGAGAATAAAAAGAAAGAAAAAGAGAGAGAAAGAAAGAAAGAAAGATTAATGCAAACATAACACAAGCTTCCAGAAGGTGTTAAGGCATTGTGGTTTAGGCACACTCTCACAATCCCTGAGTATAATTATTACAAATTGATTTTATAACACTCGGCATAAATAAACCCACTTTTTTTTGTATTTGCTTATTCACATCCTTCCCGCAGTCTGTTATAATGACCAACATGCAAATTTCTTTCAACAAACCTGCCAAGATGTTTCCTCTAGTCATATTTGGGAATTGGTTGCATATTGGGTCAAAAATGTTACATTTCTGTGAATGACTGCACATGTAGTATGACTAACAGCTTCTCCTCCTGTGTTTGTACTTGTGTTGCAGAGAATCCATCATTTTTAATTTCGTTTGAAAGTCAAATCCATAGCAAAATAATTGCCCAAGTGCAAAGTTTAAATCCTAATTTAATATTGAAATATGATCATTGGTCTTTAAGTGAAGAATAGGCAACTGGAAGTCCTCAAGATGATGTCAAATTATAAATTCCACTGACATTCAAAGGTTTGGCTTTTGCTGCTCTAAATACTTGGGATTGATAATCCTCCTCAGTGAAGGTCTCTAAAAACAATGATTGAAATATGCTTCTGCCTAAGGATGATCCTGTTCCAAATTTTGCCTAAAAATGCTGGAATTTTGTATAAGATGAGATTTCAGTGCATCCTTTTTGTGTATTTGTAAAAGTGAATCACATTGCTCAGGTGTGCCATGTAGAGCAGGTGTAGCAAGTGAACAGGTTTTGCAAAAAACATGGACCACCTCTGACAAGAAGAGGCCATAGCAGCAGAGGACAAGGAGTGACCACTAAAATTGCTATTAGGGTCAGGGCACACGCTCAGATTGGGGGAGATTAGTCGCCCAATTCTCCTCTTCTCCGGATATATCATCATCATCATTTATTTATATAGCGCTGTCAAGATAAGCAGTGCTTTATATGTTATTTATACTATATAAGGGTCAGGGCACACGCTCAGAATCGGGGAGATTAGTCGCCCGGTGACAAATCTCCCCTTCTTTGGGGCGACTAATCTCCCTGAACTGCTTCCCGCCGTCTAGAATGTAAATTGCAGGTGGGATGGCACTCGGAGCACATCGTTTTCTGAATTAGCCTTAAATTTCCTTGTGAGACAACTTTGGGCGACTTCGGAAAATGAAGCATTCTGAGTGCCATCCCGCCAATGATTTACATTCTAGCCGGCGGGAGGCAGTTCTGGGAGATTAGCCGCCCCAAAGAAGGGGAGATTTGTCACCGGGCGACTAATCTCCCCGAATCTGATCGTGTGCCCTGACCCTTATATTGTATATATAACAGCCATCTTGAGTAGATCAGAAATGCAACAGGCAAGTGTGGAGTATTTTTCCTGTTAATTAACAATTTTTTTTCAATTCAGTCTTTTTTTTATATATATACTAGCAAGTGAGAGAAAAAAAGCTTGCAAAAAAAAAGTATGTTTGAGGTTAATTGTGATTTTTTTTTTTTCATTTTTTTCAGTATGCATATAAGTGATGCTGGGAGATATGAAGAAAAATTGAAAACAATGGATAGTTGCCTTTTTTCACTGTATCACTGGGGCTCAGGCTAGAAAAATGGATTCACACTGTGGGTTGGTCACGATGCAGATTGTGCATGACTTTTGGGTTTGGATTCCATCATTAAAGTAATATATTGTAATGTTTGTATTATTTCGATGCACTTTGCTGGTTACATCCAGTGACAAATATAGCTGATCATTAGGATTGGAAATTTAGTAGCAAAATATCACTGAGCTGCTCCTATTTAGGACCGTAGCAACCAGATGGCTGAAATTGCAAACTGGAGAGCTTCTGAATAAAAAGCTAAATAACGCAAAAACTAGAATAATAAAAAATGAAAACCAATTGTAAATTGTCTCAGAATATCACTCTCTACGTTGTACTAAAAGTTAATTCAATGCCGAACAATCCCTTTAAGGACTAACTAAATTATTGCCAAATACCTGTAGTACAATATCAGTGATATCTTCTCTCGTTTTTCCCACAAGAATTTCTTTATCCTTCCACAGGAAATGATGAAATTACCCCAGTTCTACTATGAAGCCTTAACAATAGGTCTCTAAATCTAAAGCTTCTCCCCAGCAGCTTGACAAGCAAGTAATTCTTAAGCTGGCCATAGATGCAAAGATCCAAACGTACGAATTAACGTACGATCGGACTTTCCCATCTCCCGACCCGCCACTAACCATTCAGATCAAAGTCTTACCAGTCAGATTAGTAAAAGAACAGATCAGCAATGTTCTGCCCCTGACAGCAATCGTACGATATCTATGTCCAACCAAAGCTAGTGACAGTCTCCCACTGAAAATCGTACGATCGGCAATACATGCAGAGATATTATTGGCAGCCGACAGAAATTTTCTAACCTGTCTGATCGACCAAACGACCAATCTCCGCCGGACGAAAAATGTCGGGACTCTCCACACACGGTTTGAAAATCGTACGAATCCTTGATTCGTACGATCAGATCTTTGCGTCTATGGCCAGCTTTAGAGTCGGACTTCAGCCCTACCTACACTACCCAGCTCAACGCCCTCCTTGGTCTAATTTTGTATTGGTTGAGTGCTTGTTTGATGACTGACCAGGTTCCTGTACCAACTGGTCAGTAAAGCTGGCCATACATCAGGCAATAAAAGCTGCCATCATGGCCTCTCTAGGCCGCCACATTAGCATGATGATATGGTTCTCATCCATCAGGTCTCCATAAATAAGCCCCCAAGAATGATCTGATCATTGGGCCAATGCTTGTATCAGCCTGATTTGAACCAGCATGGGTGTGGCCAAATTAGGCAGAGATCTCACCACGTTCATCTTAAAAGTGATATACAGTAATGCTTTGTAATCTCAATGCAGAATGTCTGTATATGCTATATAGATAATCAATAATAATTCTATAGACTGTGAAAGGTACATTCATAATGACACATATTCCATTCAAAACTTTCTTTACACATATGAAAAGCCCAAAAATTGTTCTTTGTAAACATTGTCATTTATTTTTGGATAGTAGACTGTAATAGTACATTAATATAGCATATTTTAAAGGGGTTGTTCACCATTAAATTAACGTTTAGTATGATGTAGATCAGTGATCCCCAACCAGTAGCTTGTGAGCAACATGTTGCTCTTCAACCCCTTGGATGTTGGTCTCAGTGTCCTCAAAGCAGGGGCTTATTTTTAAATTCCAGGCTTGGAAGCAAGTTTTAATTGCATGAAAACTAAGTATAGTGCCAAGTAGAGTCTCCTGTAGGCTGCCAGTCCACATAGGGGCTACCAAATAGCCAATCACAGCCCTTATTTGGCACCCAAGGGACTTTTTCATGCTTGTGTTGCTCCCCAACTCTTTTTATAGTTGAATGTAGCTTACGGGTAAAAAAGGTTGGGGACCCCTGATGTAGAGAGTGATATTCTGAGACAATTTGCAATTGGTTTTAATATATAATATTATTTGGGGTTTGGAGATTTTTTATTCAGCAGCTTTCCAGTTTTAGCAGTCTGGATGCTAGGGTACAAATGACCCTAGCAATCATGCATTGATTTGAATAAGATACTGGAATATGAATAGGAGAGGCCCTGGATAGAAAGATGAGCATTATAAAAAAGCATTTGTTTTTAGATGGGTTCAGTGATCCAAAATTTAAAGCTGCAAAGTGTCAGCAGAAAAAGGCAAATAAATTTAAAAAAAAAAGGATGACCAATTGAAATGTTGCTTAGAATTAGCCATTATATAAGATACTTAAAATCAACTTAAAGCTGAACCTCCCCTTTAAAGATAAGAAATATAATAAGGAGTGAGTTCATTTTAGGGATTTTTTATGCCTGTTTTGAATCTTTCCTTGTTCCTCTCCTTAAAAAAAAAAAGAACCAAAAAAAAAGACCTGCAGTAAAACAATTGTATAAATATTATCCTTACCTTACATAACATTTCTATCTCTGTACAAAATGTGCAGAAAATTCAAAATGTGAATGAAATGCATTCACTTGCATAAATTTGATAGCAATCACATGATTAGTTTCAAATGTCTCTGACTATATATCAGAGGCCACATTTCCTTGCTCATGAATATGCATTGGATTGACCTTATAATTTCAAGCGTGGTGATAAATGAACTTGCCCAAGGTCATACACTGTTTCGGTCTCTAATGCCTCTCTAACGCTTTGTAGACCTTTCGTCTTCAGTGCGAGGCCACCCCTACTCCCTTAACATACCAACGTCAATAATAATGTAAATATTTATCTTTCAAATAATCTTCAATCCAAATACTGTATCTAGCTTCTGATAGGCAACATCTGCATCGTCTCACATTGTGAATGTATCACACAGAAATTTAAACTTTTGATCGTTTTATTTATTTATTTAAAAAAAAAACATGTTTCTTTTTGACCTATAAAAATTGTGAATTTTATGGGATATCAGTTAAATGGGTTACTGCTGGTATACTAAATTAATCGAAGTAATTTGGGGAGTTATTTATCAAAGTCCGAATTTATCTCAATATTTTCTGCTATAAACTCCAATCAAATCAGCTCAGGTTTTTTACGCTGATTTATTACATTTTCCCGAAAATTTGCTTTGCGGGAAAAAAAATCAGATTTTCACGAATTTTTCAGACTTTTTCATCCGATTTTCAAGAGTTTCAAGATTTTTTCATAATTTTCACCCGAAAACTTCGGGGTATTGCCGGAAACCCAGCGCACATCACAAAAATCATTGGGCCTTCTCCCATTGACTTATGTGCAACCTCGACAGGTCTAACATGCAAATCAGCAAATACATTCTAAAAGCACTTGGGTCCAGTGTCTGGCTGTGCTCTGCATTGGTCTCTGGATCAGGGTCAGACTGAGCCGGAGGGACACTCAGGGTGCCCTGCCATCCTAGACACGCTCCATTGAAGCCCTGGGTGCTGCATTTAAGAGGTTCCAAGGTACGTGCTGGGGCAGGGGGGCAGCCGCGATTGGCCTAGACCACCCAATACGATGCTGCTCCAGTGCAGAGCACATCAGCAACAGGTCAAGACAGCCCTGACCTTAGCGAAATTTCACATTTCCATTAATTCCCTCCAGTGAGTGAAAATCATAGGTTTTCTGCATAAGACTGCTCTATAAGTGTCAGGGAGCCGGGAGCTCCCTCCAGGGAGGTAGTCAGGATCAAGGAGGAAGCCCTCTTGAGGGAACAAGGTCGCGGTGTCCAAAGGGTTAATCAAAGAATAGTCAGGATCCAGGCAAGAGTTCACAGGCAGGTATATATCAACAAAGTCCAAAGTTCAGGCAAAGGGTCAGGAAACAGGTCAGGAACAAGATTAGGCAATAAGGCACACAGGAAACCCAGGATACACTTTAGGGAAGTAATCCTATTCTTGGGCGCCATTCTGGCGTCTAGATGGAGTTTTTATTTGAATTTGGCGCCATTGACGTCATTGACGTCCTTGCGCCGACGTCGGCGCACTGACGTCATCGCGCCGGCGCCGCTTACCCACGTGGCGGCCATGGGCGCCGCCATTTTGGGAGCGACGCCGGCAGGAAAGGACGCGCCGCCCGGAGCTCCTGGACCTGCTCCGGGCGGCGATCGCGACAGTACCCCCCCCCTCACGGGGGGCCTCCGGACCACCAGGACTTGGCTTCTGGGGAAATTTGGAGTGGAACTCCCTCACCAGACGAGGAGCATGGACATCAGAGCGTCCCTCCCAGGAACATTCTTCAGGGCCAAAGCCTTTCCACTTGATGAGGTACTGAAGAGATCCCCTGGAGATTCTGGAGTCAAGGATCTTCTCCACTTCATATTCTTGTTGACCATCCACAGAGATAGTAGGAGGAGGAGGCTGGGCAACAGAAAAGCGGTTGGAGGTAGCGGGTTTCACCAAGGAGACATGAAACACGTTGGGAATTCGCATCTCAGGGGGAAGCTGAAGTCTGACAGCCACAGGATTGATCACCTCCAGGATGGAAAAAGGACCTACGAACCTCGGACCCAACTTAGGAGATGGTACCTTCAACCGAATGTTCCTGGAAGACAACCAGACTTTATCACCGACCTTGTAGGGAGGAGAGGGTCTACGTCTACGATCTGCAAATGTCTTATGAACCAGAGCACTCTTCTCCAGGTTGGACTTGGTTGCCGCCCAAATAGCAGACATGTGGGCTGCATGGTCATCAGCGGCCGGAACATCGGACAACACAAAGTCTTGTGGGAAGGCTTGAGGATGTTGACCATACACCGACATAAATGGGGACCTTCCAGTGGAAGTGTGGCAGGCATTGTTATGAGCAAATTCCGCCCACGGGAGAAGATCAGACCAATCATCTTGACAAAGGGAAACGTGGTTTCTTAAGAACTGTTCCAAGGCTTGGTTCACTCGTTCATCCGCTCCATTCGTCTGGGTATGATAAGCTGAGGAGAACTGAAGATTAATACCCAGATCTTTGCACAGGGAACGCCAGAATTTTGCAGTGAATTGGGACCCTCTGTCAGAAACGATCTCGGCCGGGAAGCCATGCAGGCGAAAAATAAACTGGATGAACAACTGTGACAACTCCACTGCAGATGGAAGCTTCCGTAGAGGGATGAAGTGGGCCATCTTACTGAAGCGGTCAATGACAACCCAGATCACGGTGTTCCCACTGGAGGGAGGAAGTTCAACAATGAAGTCCATTGCCAAATGCGTCCAAGGACGAGAGGGAACAGGCAACGGCTGTAGTAACCCGCTAGGGCGAGAATGGCTAGACTTGGAAGTGGCACAAACGGTACAAGCAGCAACAAAGTCTTTGACATCTTTACAAATAGTCGGCCACCAGACTAGACGTCGTAAAAGTTCAAGAGTCCTAGCAGGACCAGGATGTCCCGCCTGCTTGGAACTATGAGTCTGTTGCAGGATAGGCAGACGAAGTTCAGGAGGTACGAATGCCATTCCAATGGGAGTATCAGGAGGGGCAGCAGATTGACTAGCCAGGATTTGATCAGCAAATTGAGGGTACAAAGAGGCGATGATCTTGACAGGAGGAATAATAGGCTCTAGTCTTTCAGGAGTACGATCCACCGGAGTGAAACTTCGAGACAGAGCATCGGCTTTCCGATTCTTGGAGCCAGGGCGAAAAGTCAAGACAAAGTTAAATCGAGAGAAGAAGAGAGACCACCTTGCTTGTCTGGGATTCAGCCTCTTGAGAGATTGGATAAACTCAAGATTTTTATGATCCGTGTAGATCGTGACTGGGATCAAGGAACCTTCAAGGAGGTGACGCCACTCTTCTAAGGCAAGCTTAACCACCAGGAGTTCTCGATTTCCTACATCATAATTTTGTTCAGCAGGGGAGAATTTTTTAGAGAAATATGCACATGGGTGCAGTTTCCCATCAGAGGGATGTCTTTGGGACAGGATAGCTCCAGCTCCAACTTCAGAAGCATCTACCTCGATGAAGAAAGGTAACTTCGGATCAGGATGGCGGAGAACCGAAGCAGAAGTGAAGGCATCCTTCAAGGACTGAAAAGCTTCTATAGCGGGCGGGGGCCATGAGCTGGGTTTACCCCCTTTTCGGATGAGGGCCAGGATAGGAGCAATACGAGAAGAGAATCCCTTTATGAACTGCCGGTAGTAATTGGCAAAACCAATGAATCTCTGGATTGCCTTAGTGCTCAACGGTAGGGGCCACTCTTGAATTGCAGACACTTTCACAGGATCCATTTCGAAACCCTCTGGGGAGATGATATAACCCAGAAAAGGGATCTTGGACACTTCAAACACACATTTCTCCAGTTTGGCAAAGAGAGAGTTCTTCCTCAAACGAGAGAGTACTTCCTTCACCTGGGAACGATGGCTTGAAAGGTCCTTGGAGAAAATCAGGATGTCGTCAAGGTACACGACCACAAACTTTCCCAAGAGATCCCAGAAAATGTCGTTCACGAATTCTTGAAAGACAGCGGGGGCATTGCAGAGACCAAAAGGCATTACGAGGTACTCATAGTGCCCATCCCGAGTGTTGAATGCTGTCTTCCATTCGTCACCTTCCCGGATGCGGATAAGGTTATACGCCCCACGGAGATCCAACTTAGTGAAGATTTTAGCCCCCTTCAGTTGGTCAAAGAGTTCGGCAATCAAGGGCAAGGGATACCGGTTCTTAACCGTAATTTTATTAAGACCCCGGTAGTCGATGCAAGGACGTAGGCCTCCATCCTTCTTTTCCACGAAGAAGAATCCAGCCCCGGCAGGAGAAGTAGAAGGGCGAATAAACCCCCGCTGGAGATTTTCTTGGATATACTGTTTCATGGCAGTGGTCTCCGCTGGAGAGAGAGGATAAATACGACCTCTAGGGGGCATGGTTCCAGGCAGGAGATCGACAGGACAATCGTATTGTCGATGTGGAGGAAGGAATTCTGCAGACTTCTTACAGAATACATCAGCGAATTCCTTGTAAAAGGGGGGTAGAGTCTTCAGATCTGACAAAGAGATATTCACCCTCTGGAGGGGTTTAGCAGGAAGACAATGCTGCTGACAAAATGGGCTCCAACGGGAAATCTGTCCTGCGGACCAATCAATGGTGGGATTATGCAGGCGCAGCCAAGGGAGACCCAAGACAACAGGAACGGATGGGCAGGAAATAATTAGGAACGATAGTCTTTCTTTATGCAGCGTCCCAACCTGCACAGGCAATTCCCCAGTCGTCTTAGAGATGAATTCAGCCTCCAGGGGTCTGTCGTCAATGGCAGTGACACTGAGAGGAGTAGACAATGGGAATAAGGGAACTTCCATGTGTTTGGCGAATTGAGCGTCCATGAAGTTCCCAGCAGCTCCAGAGTCAATGAACGCAGAGCCGACAATTGTCTTAGTGGCTAGGCGAATCTGTAATGGAAGGAGAAACCTGTGAGTGTTCTCTTGAGACTTCGGAGTAGTGCCCCCTACATGAGTTACCCTAGAAATACCTCGGGGAACAGAACTCGTGGGCTTCACTGGACAAGAGTTCGCAAAATGAGACTGTCCGCCACAATACAGACATAAGCCAGCCATTCGTCTACGGAGTCTTTCTTGTTCGGATAGACGAGCCCTTCCAACTTGCATTGGTTCCTCCGGAGGAGAAGGAGAGGCTTGAGTAGCAGGAGTATGCAGGAGAGGTCTCTGGAAGCGAGGTGCCAGCAGGGGTTGAAATCTTTTACAGCGCTCCCTCTCTACTTGATGCTCTCTGAGCCGAGTGTCCACCTTAATAGAAAGTGCGATCAGATCCTCCAGCAGGTCAGGGAACTCCCTGGAGACAAGATCATCTTTAATGCGAATAGACAGACCTTGATAGAATACGGCCTTATAGGCATCGTCATTCCAGGAAGTTTCAGCCATCAAAGTTCTAAAGTCAATAGCATAGTCACTGACACTGCGGTTACCCTGCTGGAGTTGCAGAAGACGAGAAGGGGCATTAGTGACCCGACCCGGGGCATCAAACACAGTACGAAATGCTTGAAGAAAAGCCTTGGCATCAAAAGTCAGTGGAGAATTCTTCTCCCAAAGAGATGTTGCCCACTCAAGCGGTTTGCCCACCAAACGAGACATCACATAACCCACCTTGGAACGTTCATTGGGGAAGTGCGAGGGTTGAAACTCGAACTGGATCTGGCACTGAGTAGCGAAACCTCTGCAGGCCTGTGGGTCCCCACTGAAGCGAGGAGGAGGCGGAATACGAGGCTCACCAGACGAGAAACCTGTGCTAGACAAGACGTCCGCCATGGGAGGATTTGCAGCCGCTTGGGAAGCAGGAGGCGCTGGAGGCACTCGGGAGAGAAGGGTATCGAGTGCCTGTCCTATGCGGTACTGCTGGGCTTCATATTCCTCCATGCGGGATGCCAGTCCGCGGAGCGCTCGACCAACATCAGGCGTAGCTTCCTCAGTAGGATCCATGGCCCAAGAATAATGTCAGGGAGCCGGGAGCTCCCTCCAGGGAGGTAGTCAGGATCAAGGAGGAAGCCCTCTTGAGGGAACAAGGTCGCGATGTCCAAAGGGTTAATCAAAGAATAGTCAGGATCCAGGCAAGAGTTCACAGGCAGGTATATATCAACAAAGTCCAAAGTCCAGGCAAAGGGTCAGGAAACAGGTCAGGAACAAGATTAGGCAATAAGGCACACAGGAAACCCAGGATACACTTTAGGGAAGTAATCCTATTCTTGGGCGCCATTCTGGCGTCTAGATGGAGTTTTTATTTGAATTTGGCGCCATTGATGTCATTGACGTCCTTGCGCCGACGTCGGCGCACTGACGTCATCGCGCCGGCGCCGCTTACCCAGGTGGCGGCCATGGGCGCCGCCATTTTGGGAGCGACGCCGGCAGGAGAGGACGCGCCGCCCGGAGCTCCTGGACCTGCTCCGGGCGGCGATCGCGACAATAAGTAATTTAGTGCTATTGTACACAAGATAACCAAGGGGCGCTCATTTTAAAAGCACTTGCGCTTGGGGTTTGAGTCTGCTCTGCAAAATTGGAAATCCATCACCAGATTCAGAAGGCAGCCCTATCCTTGGAGCAGTGTCGGACTAGGACACCAGGGGACCACCCAAAAACCTTAGACCAGGGGCCCACCCAAAAACCTTAGACCAGGGGCCTACTCAAAAACCTTAGACTAGAGTCCCACCCAAAAACCCTAGACCAGGGGCCCACTAAAAAACCTTAGACCAGGGGCCCACCCAAAAACCTTAGACCAGGGGCCCACTCTCAGTATTATTATTCTTCCTCTCCTCAACCTCTATTCTCCTAGTCTCTTCTCCTTACATACTATAATCTATTTAGCCTCTTTGTCATAGAAATAGGGAATGACCATGAAATAGGCCAAATGTTTAGCAGCATGAGCGCCCACTAACATCTGGGCCCAACAGGAGTTTTCCTGGTATCCCTATGGGCCAGTTCGACACTGCCTTGGAGCACAGAGCTACACTGTAGTCTATGCCTGCGGGTGAATGAGCAAAATGTTTTTTTTTGACCCTGCTCCCACCTTGATCCCTCCTTGTGTTTTCTAGTGGTGAGCTCAACAGCCCATTTTTAAGCCTACTAAAAAATAATTTAAACAATAATTAAACCCAATAGGATTGTTTTGATTCCAATAAGGATTAATTATATCTTAGTTGGGATCAAGTACAAGATACTGTTTTATTATTACAGAGAAAGAATTTGGATTATTTGGAGAAAATGGAGTCTATGGCAGACGGCCTCAGTAATTCAAAGCTTTCTGGATAATGGGTTTCCAGATAACGGATCCCATATCTGTAGTTTCAAAACATTAATTTGAGCCCCTCAATCTATGTAAGCTCTAAAGATCTTATGTTTAATTGTGTATATTTATATTTTTTTAATGAAATGACGATACTTCTTTGTGTGCATTAATGTATTATAAGAATGTTCATACACGTGTCATTATATATGCAAATACGTTGTTTATCAGTTTAAACTCTCTGCATGGAGAAAGACGTAGTACTGATACTGTGTTAACAACAAACAGAGATAATATACAGAATTATAACTTAGTTGTGTGTTTGCACTTACACATACTTCTGTTTTAGGCATCTAACAGTTCAGAGGGACAAAGTTGAATGACGCTATAAGGTATCTTCCCTATTCACTAACCTCACCTGTTTAAGCAGGCTTTTAAAGTAATAAAGATGAAAGGCATGCTTGGCCACAATGGGGACACTAATTGAAAAGGAATAGGATTGCTTTGTGTCTGATGTGGTTTAGACAACTGTAATTTTGAGGGTTTTGAACAAATACTCCTAAGAATAATATTTTTTTCCATTTCCTCGGTTGGAAGTGCATTGTATAGAAAAATGCCATTGCACCCATGGAATGTGCAGTGATCAGATACGCCACTTGTTCTCTAGGGATTTTTATTCCTTTTCAAGGCACAATAAAATTAAAGGGATAATTACCCCGTGAGCATATTTCATCTTCCATTTCTCAGGCTATAAACAGTTAAAAGAAAGGGGAAAAACTATTGTATGCACATAACATTCAATCTCCTCATATCAGAGTGGGAGTTTACCTTGGCCAAGACATTTTTTAGTTTTCAGTCATCTGATTTAATATCAATAAGGAAGGCTGGTAAATATCATTGGATTGTGATCACATCAGGCTGTAGATGCAAAACTTTTCCAATGGGTCTGCATAGCTCCCCATGTGATCCAACTGGTGCAGGCTAAAGACAGAAAAAAAATCAAAAAAATAGGTTGAGGTCAGTACCAGGAGGTCAACAGTAATCAGTCAAGCATCAGGAACAGGCATAGGAACAAGGCAAAGACTAGGAGCTCATGAACCTGGAACAGGAATCAAGGCAGGAACAAAAAGCAAACCAGGCAGGGGTCAAGCTGGATCAACAAGGTAGCAGACTGGATCAGGCTTGGGAGCTTCAATGATCAAGCACCCGTGGTTGCAAGAAGCAGTTGGGAACACTGGAATTTAACAAGGTGGGGGAGGAGAGAGTGTAACAGGGAGAGGTAATATCTAGCTCAGAAAACCTCCATTGGGTCAGTGGATCAATGCAGATATGGTTCAATACATAGCCCAGAGTTTGATTCCTGACACCACCTGTCATCTTGACTAATGGGCAAATCTATATGTGTATGGCAAGCTTAATGAGTGTGTTAATTAATTCTAAATAGATATCTGTTAAAGTAACCAATGGCAGGATGATTTTGGTGGTGCATCAGGCCAAATGATTGGATAACACCAGTGTGGTCAACCACTTGTCACCTTGACTAATGAGCAGATCTCTATGTGTATGGCTAGCTTATAGAGTGCATTTTGATCATTGAGCAGTGCAGGGTTCAATATCCCAGACCAGTGCAAAGAAAGACTGGTCTGGGATGTCCAATATCAATAAACACTATAGTCACTGATCATTTTTAAGTCAATTTTATCAATATCGGTATTGATTAGATCCACTTTCCTGGAAATGGGTAAATGCTTTCCAGATTGATAGTTAAAAGTCGATCGGTTCCAGACAAATTGATCCCATTAATTATGAATCAATATTAAAAAAATCATCAATTCTTCCTATTTTTCTGAAATGTGCATTTCTTTTTATATTGTTGGCTTTCCTTAAATCATTCCACAGTTACTTTTACTGTAAGAGGCACATTTACTAAGGGTCGAATATCGAGGGTTAATAAACCCTCGAATTCGACCCTCGAAGTAAAATCCTTCGAATTAGAATATCGAATTCGAAGGATTTTGCGCAAATCCAACGATCGATCGATCGAAGTAAAAATCGTTCGATCGAACGATAAAATCGTTCGAAACGAACAATTCGAAGGATTTTAATCGATCGAGGGATTTTTCTTTGATCAAAAAAAGCTTAGAAAAGTGATGGGGAAGGTCCTCATAGGCTAACATTGTACCTCGGTAGATTTAAACAGCCTTTATGTAGTCAAAGTTTTTTTTTAAAGAGACAGTACTTCGACTATAGAATGGTCGAATAGTCAAACGATTTTTAATTCGAATCGTTCGAATGGAAGTCGAAGGTCGTAGTAGCCTATTCGATGGTCGAAGTACCCAAAAAAATACTTCAAAATTCGAAGTTTTTTTCATTCGAATCCTTCACTTGAGCTTAGTAAATGTGCCCCTTAGTGTTTGTGTCTGAGTATACAAATATGTGGAAGCTAAAATATAGCATAATATCCATTTCTTTGATGTCAGTAAATTGACTCTGGTTCTGAAAAATATCATACTGAATGCTCCTCCTTTAAAGCAAAATCAGTCTTGTTAGGTTGGGAACAAAGCAGAGCAACTCTATGAAAGCTATAGAAGCAAGAACACAGCTTCAGACTTTTGTGTTACCTGAACCATATCAGAACTTGTTTTGTGGTTTCATGGCTCTAACCCTTTACAATCTCAATGAAAAGAAAAGCCAGTGCTAATTCAGGATGAGTGTAAAACATCATGCCCTCGGGGCACATGAAGCAGTCTGTGGAGCATTCTATGTTATATTTAAAGGAAGGCCTTTTTCTTTATTAAATATGCAGTTCCTTTGATACATTCAGATGACCTAGCTCTTCCTTAAAAAAAAAAAAAACATGTGATGGAGGCTTCATTGTCCTGTAAATGAGCTCATGGACATACAGAACTAAGAAAGATTGTGTAACCCAGGGTTATTAATTACCTCCATGCCCTTATTAGAAGTTCCAGTTTTCCTCTTCCGTGGTGCTTAAATCATAGTTCCTAGAAGAAGGGTTTTGACTAAATGTTACTGACATAGTATGGGATTTTTAAAGGAGATCCCAGGGACTGAGGGAAATCACTTAACAGGTGGTGAGTTTATTATAGGTAACAGTTAGGGTCCAAAAGGGGACTAATGACAGATGAAGCAGGATGGATTGGGTGTCGAATATGAAAGGCTAGAACAGGACAGAGTGGGTGGAAAACAGGACAGAGTGGGTGGAAAACAGGACAGAGTGCAAGGCAGAACTATAGCACAGATCAGACTAGATGGGTTCTAAGACAAGGCTTCTCAGGCAAGGCAAGGCAAGGCAGAAGAGGCAAGAGATAGGGACAGTCCATAATATTAAACAGAAAATAGTAACAGGTATGTTCACAGCTTTACTATCTGCATAGGCAGTGAGAAAGAAGAAGGATTTATATAGTGATTGGCTGGACTGGAATATGCAGGTGATAAGTCCAGACTCACATGAACTTTTCATACACTTCCCATGCTAATTGACTAGAGAATCAAAATCTGGGAGGGTCTGGTTCAAATCACAGACTTACATATAATAGGTGAAATCAAACGGAATATATCCTGGTATTCTACCAAAGAAAGTCTACCTCAGATATGCTTCACTTGCCCTTTGGTAGAAACATTACATTTATGGTTCTCCATTGCTTTTGATTTCCATCTCTCTCAACTACAGTAAGGACACTGGAAGTTTTCACAAATTTCAAAACGATGGAGCTGCTGCTAGGAGCAACCCAAATTACTGAGCCTTGAGGCAAACGATTTAGAAAAAGTCAGTAAACTGGTATCTGGCATTTTGGGTATTTCTTAAGCAAAAGTGGGTGACCATATTTCCATATATAAGGAACCTTATCTTAAGCTAAAAGGAATGTGATAAATTATTGGACTGAACTAGAGGAGTTGAACCCCAAATATATTTGAAAATTGCTGGGTAGATGCTAAACTATTGACCACATCCATTATATTTTGAGCTAGACAGTGCAATTTTTATTATAAGATTTAAATCTATGGAAGGTGGGAGATCAGTCACTGTGTCTCCCATGACTTACAAGAGAAAAGTGGGTGAACATATCATAGAAATATTCAAATATATGAAGAGACTAAAAAGAAAACATTACATTCCAGAAACAAGAATTGGCTCATGCCATTCCAGCAGATGTAATAGGAAGTAATTCAGCACAGGTTTAAAGTTTCATAGTTAGGTGGTGTATTTGTCCATTATCTAGCCAAAATTGGTCTATTAGTACACTATGGTCCTAAAATGTTTTGTGATCAGTTTAGGCTTCTATTGCTTGAAGCATACAAAGCTACTGGGGGAGATTAGTCGCCTAGCAACAAATTGTTTATTCTTCGGGCGACAAATCTCCCTGAACTGTGTCCCCACCGGCTAGAATCGAAATCATTATTGGGATGGCACTCGGAGAGCTTCATTTCCGAGGTCGTTGGAAAACGAAGTTCCATCCCACTGGTGATTTAGATTCTAGCCGGTGGGAAGGCTTTTCAGGGAGATTAGTCGCCCGAAGAAGAGGCGATTTGTTGTCAGGCAACTAAATCTCCCCGAATCTTAGCGTATGAACCGTACCCTTAGTCTAGTCATACACCATTCAATTAATAATGTTTTTTTAACTATCAAGGTTTTTGTCATTGTATAAATATCACTTTCCGTCTGCCTGAACCTTACAGTGTCCCTCTCAGTTGGAAATGAAAGGTATTATTTTCAGGATCATTTTTCTACAACAGGAATTTTCCAGCATTTGTCTTTCTGCCTGTCCCAGTAATGTGCTCTACTTTATGTCTGTCACGATGAGAAACTGCTAAGAAATCACTATAAACAGGATTTCATTAAGTTCAGTGATAGAATACATTTATTATAGGGTTTCATTAGCTCAATGAGCTCTGAAGCTTTTCTGTCTCATTGCCAACAGTGCATGTGATTGGGGTAGGTCAACTGGGTCAATAAGCGGATGAGTAATTCTGACATGTCTGAAAGTGCTACTGATTAATCCAATTTGGCTAGAGTTGAGCAATGCCTTAATGCTGGGGGTGGAATGAGATTCAGAATTCTAAGCACTTGTCAAACTGTTTGTAGAACAGAGTGTGGGATAGGCTACTAAAGAAACAGCTGGTGCCACAGAAAGCATATTTATTGGCTGTCCAATAAACAGCATATACAATACAGAGCATATACCAGGTGACTCTTCTCAGAGACTATCACAAAAATAAAATTTTAATAGAAATAATAAGTATAATCACATAAAAATGATGTACCATTTCTGAAACAATCAAGTTACTCCTCCTCTCAGCAAACTCTCTACATGCAGCTTTGTGTCAGAGTCGGTTATTTTGAAAGACAGTTAGCTCTAACACATTGTTTAGGCATTGGAAACACACAACAATGTATTTGACCTGTCAATTAAAATCTGACTACTGCATGAAGAAAGAAAGATTACTGAGAGGAGGATACTGATAAGTAACTTGATTTTAGAATTATAAAGAATTTTTAAATGATAATTTTTATAAATTTTTCATGAAATTAAGCTAGTTATAAATTCTCATTTTTATAAGACTTCCCCTTTAGATATTGAGTATGACATGCAACCATAAAAAATGGTTAACCCCGTCTGGTAAAGTTTCACCATAAAAATGGCTACCCCCATTTCATAAGATTTGTAAGATGCTGATCATAATGATGGTGCTGCATAACTCATTCTGATTGGATGACCCAGATGTGAGTGCCACAGAGGCAGGACATAGAAAGGCTATGACTTTTGTTCCATACAGCAACTCATGTTGAAATCCTGAAATCTGTGGTCTAAAAAAGAGCGTGGCATTTTTAAACAAATATTTATATGCACCTGACTATTGAAGCATAAAATTATAACATAAATAGACAAAATATTTAAGAAAACGTTCAATTGTCACGCATGAGAACTTAATATTATTATGTTATTTTTCTTTATTGTTAAAAAAAGAGAAGGAAATATATGAATCATCCACAGTCTGGAATGCAATACAAAGTAAATGGGAAACAGACTACAGACAATGAGGCCAAGTACATCATTACACAATGAGTAATGTGCACATCTTGCAGAAACTGTTGCACAAGCTTTAATTTCTACGGAAATCAAAACATTTTCAATGCATTGGAAAAAAACCCATATTTTTTGCTTATTCACTGACAAATAATTAAAGAAATTTTTTTTTGGTAGGATGTTTAAGGTGCTTGAGTAGGTAGGTTTCAAGCCCATCCTCTCATATTGGTCAGATCATTACACAGTAAATGGTCAATTTGTTAACACTTATACTGTTTCATTCTCTGGATAATATGAAATATTTTAAGAATGTGATGGTTAGGTTCATGCCACACATAGGAGTAGATTTATCAAGGGTCGAGGTTAAAATTTGAATTTTCGAATTCGAATTTCTAATTTGAATTTTCAAGGTTATATTTGTGAAATTTGACTACAGAATAGATAAAATCCTAAATCGATTTTCGAAATTTATTGTGTATTGGCCCGTTAAGAATTTGAATATTCGCCACCTTAAACCTGCTGAATTGTTGTTTTAGCCTATGGGGGACGTCCTGGGATCAATTTGGAGTTGGAGTTGTTTGCAGCCTTCCTAAAAATCAAGGTTTTTTTTTTTAGAAAAAACTCAAATCGAATCCGATTCAAATTCAATTCGAATTTGTGGGTGAATCCCATTCACCCAAGTTTGACAAATTAGAATTTTTTGATAAATTTTGATTTGTCATTTTTTTCAAATCTCAAGTTCATGAGAGTTTATTGGAGTTTTTAAAAACTCCCGTGAACTCTAAATTTGACCCTTGATAAATCTGCCTCATAGTATTTCATCTATGGTGTATATCAGCCAATAGAGACACACCTGATACCTTTAGTACCTTCTGTCATACATACATGTAACAGTCTGCTGCTTTTAGCCCATGCTAATATAGAACTATATAAATTTTCTGAGATGACTGGATATAGATGGCAAAAAATGAAGTTAGAGGGAAAAGGAAAGTCTTGTAAGCTTGCTCTGTTTAGAACTGACCAAATGACATCAGATGACTCTGCTCTCTAATACATTTTCTGAGCAGTACAACATTACAAGACTTTTCGATTTTATTTTTTACTTGATTTCCAGTTTTATTTTTTCAAACTCAACATCTAAAAGTATAAAAATTGGTAATATCTTGAAAACTAGAAAAAAAAAAACAATGAACATAGAATGCAAAAGTTTTCAGAAGGGAATTTTACATTAACTTGTTTTGAGGGTGTACACTTTCCAAATTTAAAAGCAAATTTATTTTCAGTTTTTGGTACTTGACCATTTTCAAGGATATAACATGATCTTTTCATACATAAATAATGTTCTCCATACGTAAACAACATAAAAAATGTCACCAACTTTTTTATGCAGCGTCAAATAATCATTATATATTCCGGCAACTGGCATCAATACAGAACAAGAACATGTTTTTTTTGTTTGCAAAGAAGATGCAAGATAAATAACATTAATATAGAAATCAACAGGAAAACAGTAATTCTTTGTAGTATTTGCAGTTACCCTTCATCCCTAAAGGGTTGATTAATTAAGGTTGGAATGGTAAATTTGAATTTGATTTGAATTTTCTGGCTGATCAAATATTAGACAATAACGTTTTTTCATAAAGAACCTCCCATTCGAGTTGTGAGTAAATTAGAATTTCTTAGAGTTAAAAAAATTCACATAACTTCGACCCTTTGATAAATCTGCCCCTTAGAAAAGTGATCTGTATCTCATACAGAATATATGTAATATATGTTGGTAAGTTTTGTGGGAAATTTTCTTTTCACACTTTAATAAATACGTATGAATAAGCAGACCAATGTTTTTTATTTTAATACTGAAATCGCCACAGTTTAAACTCACATATTTTTAGCAGATTGCAGGTCTTGGCATCCAGTCTTTGTACAGTGTGCTCTGCATTAGCTCCTTCCACATTTTTAAACTAACGTGAGAAAAACACATAAGCTGCTCTTGCTGTTTTATACATTTAGCCATATGTGCTGTAGTACTCTCATTAATTACGTGCACGTGAAATATCTCACTGTTAAGCCGGAAAGTGGACTGAAACAATTTTTTTGTTGATGGATACATTAGGTAACGGAGAATAAATGATTTTAGATTGATAAACAGACAGACTGACAAATGGATATGTACTATGTAATGTTCCTTGTATTTGCCTAAGTAACTATCGTTAGAATTTTTTGTATTTTGTCAGCCATTGCACTGGTGCAAATATGCCAGCTCCCCACCTTTTGATCAGATTATTTTAATTGTTTTTTCTTATTTTGTTCATTTGAAACTTGACCCCCACTCCTAATTTACTATTGTCCAAAAATAAATACTACACAGTCGTTATACTTCTATGTTTGAAGAGCACATTCATAAAGAACAATATAATTTAATTCAAAACTTGAAACTTCAACATTCATTGAGCACAAAAATTCTAAAAATATTAAGACCATGGTGAGTTCATGAAGCAGAGTATGAGAGTTGTATTTTCAAATTTCAAGCTATTTGTTGCTCTAAAACTTACAAATTAAAGTTTCCAAAAACTTTAATGTTCAAGATTCATTAATCACAAAAAACCTAAAAAAAACAAGAATGCAAATATTCAGTATCTAAAAGCTGGTGAGTTCATGTAAAAGTCAATGAGAGTTGTATTTTCAAATTTCAAGCTATTTACAAATTAAAGATCTAAAACTTGAATATTCAAGATTCATTAAGCAAGCAAAATGAAAAAACTAGAATGCAAATATTAAGCATCTAAAAGCTGGTGAGTTCATGTAGAAGTCAATGTTAGTTGTCTGAAATTTTTTTTTTTTTACATTTTCTTGAAAGTTGGTAGATTGAAAATAAGTGATTTTACTGCCATCAAGGTTTTGCAACATTTTTAATCAATTACGTTTCTTAAGGTTGGATTTTTTTTAATAAATAAGTGCACATTTAAGTTTTGTGAGTTTTTTTTTTAAAATGAACTTGTTGAAAAAAAAGGGTAGAATGAGATTTCACTGCATTTGAGTTGTTTTATCAACTCATTAACAATTGAGTTTTTGAGTTTCAAATGTTTCATAAATAGCATAGATTTGAAATTGAAAAAAAAAACGTAAAAATAAAAAATCTATTTTGATAAATCTGCCTCCCCATATTCAAATATTAAAGACATAAAGGCATTATTTAATGCATCTAGGATGTTTTCATTACATTGACTTAGCAGCTGGGCTGTCAATATGTATTGCAAGCATTTTATGGTAGACAAAATCCAGTTTTCTGGAAATATAAAGAACATAAGAGAACGTGTATGCCTTAGTACTGGCTGTTCTGTAATATGGATTGATATCTGTTGGAATAAACTAGGACAGTGCATGTATTTTAAAATTAAACTTAAGGGCCAGATTTATTAAAGGTGAAACAAACCCAAGTCATCAGGAATTCTTTACTAGAAGAGATGTTGAAAAATCAGGATTGTAGAATTTTTCCAAATACTTGCAAGTTTATTATGATTTATTATACCAGACAAGGCTGGGACGTTTTTAGCCTATAGGATAAAATTGTTTTCATCTGCTCAAAGCTGCTCAAAGCTGAAAAAAAATTCACAAGTGCAAGTGGTGAAATGAGCCAGATCACTAAAATGTTTACAATTCTATAGAAAAGTCACAAAAAGTTTCAGGAAAAGGTGAAAATACCAGCAAGAAAAATGTTAAAATTCTACCAGAAATAATTCAAACTTATAAATCTAATCCTTAGGTTCTGTGTAGGAACTATACTATATATACTATACCTTTGTACTGCTATGCATTCAAAATGCACTTTGGACTCGAAAATGGAAGAACTAATCTATAAGGACTATAAGAGGCAGATTTATCAAGGGTCGAATTTCAAAGGTAAAAATACTTCAAATTCAACCATCGAATTGGAATACTTCGACTTCGTATATCGAAGTCTAAGTTTTTTTTTACCGAATTTGACCGTTTTGAGGTCGAAGTAAAATCGTTCGATCGAACAATTAAATCATTCGAATTGAACGATTCAAAGGATTTCAGCGATCGATCGAACGATTTTTCTTCGACTTCAAAAAACGTAGAAAACTGCTCTAGAAGGTCCCCATAGGCTAACATAGCACTTCGGCAGGTTTAATTTGGCGAAGTATTGAAATCTACATTTTTTTAAAGAGACAGTACTTCGATTATTGAATGGTCGAATATTCAAACTATTTTACTTCGAATCAAATTCAAAGTCGAAGTCGTAGTATCCTTCGATGGTCGAAGTACTCAAAAATGACTTCAAATTTAGAATTTTTTTACTTCGAAAATTCCCTCAAATTCACTTTGACCCTTGATAAATCTGCCCCTAAGACTGTCAAGGTTGGGGTTGTTGGAGAAAAGGCATTTGCGAGGGGATATGATGACTCTTTAGAAATACATTCTAAGACATTAAGGACAGATAGCGGGGGGTCTTTTCTCCAATGGAAAGAATGAAAGAATGAGAGGCCATCCCTTTAGGAAATGGACTTTCATTTGAAGCAGTTTAGGTTGTTCTTCACATTGAGGGCACTGAGGTTATGATGACAGGTTCTATCAATGTCTTTAAGGGTGGCTTGGATCACTTCTTGAACAAGCATAATAACCAAGGCTATTGTGATCTGAAAAACTACAGTTAGTTAGAAAATTATATACATGTGAATGTATAGATAAGTCTCTTTGTGCGTGGGACACATGTGCGACGGGGTGCACTTGAAGGAGTTGAACTTGATGGACATTTGTCTTTTTTTCAACACAAATAATCTGCAAAAAATGTATAAACATTCTGTACATCTATCTATCTATCTATCTATCTATCTATCTATCATCTATCTATCTATCTATCTATCTATCTATCTATCTATCTATCATCTATCTATCTATCTATCTATCTATCTATCTATCTATCATCTATCTATCATCTATCTATCTATCTATCTATCTATCTATCTATCTATCTATCTATCTATCTATCTATCTATCTATCTATCTATCTATCCTCCATACTGTTAGACTGCTGACATTGACTTAACTTCTAAAGACAACACATTTTCTTGGAAAATAAATGTTAATCTTTACTCCGTAAGTCTTGGAGCAAAACACAGGCTGCTATAGGGGGGATTAGTAATATATACACTGTGGCTTATTTGCGCCAACAATTTTTATTAAGACTTCAAAAAGCAGTAATTTATCTGTAATATAAACCAGTTTGACTTTTATGTCACCAATCTGAAAGCTACTGCGAGCTTTTCCATTTCTGGCCTTGTTTGTTTATCTTAACACTCTTGAGAAATACTTGTCCGAGAACTCAAAGACTCATACATTTTGCTTTGTTTAAAAAAAAAAAAAAAAATGGCTTAAAAGTAAAAGCCCCCTCCTACACTTTTAACACTACATGACCTCTCGATGGCATGTCCCATGGTAACTCATTTATTAGAACTGGTCTCGATTTTCGTTTTCAAGGGAAATGCCATATCACTAAGAATGGTACAGTAACCCCTTAACCCGTTATCCAGAACGCTCTGAATTAAGGAATGGCTGTCTCCCATAGACTCCATTTTATCCGAATAAGCCAAAGTTTTAAAAAAATATTTACTTTTTCTCTGTTATAATAAAACAGTAACTTGTACTTGCGCCAAACTAAGATATTATTAATCCTTATTGGAAGCAAAACTGGTCTATTGGGTTTATTTAATGTTTAAAGGATTTTCTAGTAGACTTCAGGTATGAAGATCCAAATTACAGAAAGATCCATTATCTGGAAGACCCCAGGTCCCGAGGATTCTGGATAACAAGTTCCATACCTGTACCAAGACTTATGCCAAAAACAGCCAAATAAATTGCCAAAGAGAGAGATGAAGAAAGGTTTCTAACTGCTACTATACAGTATATTGCCCTTAACTTACAGGAGCCTGTGATAACATTTAATTCTTCCATGCTGCAGGCCCATAATCAGTTATAGGACCACATTACATTAAAATTGTGATGTCATATGTCTATGGAATCATCATCAGCCTGAGGGCCATATCCAGCTTATGTCCTTTAGTTAGATAACCCTGTGATGGTGGAATCTCCCAGATCTTTCATGTATACTGGATATTATAAAGCCATTTTACCGTTACTCTTCCTGCATCGATCCATACAGTATGTGCTATGGTGGCACCACACTACTATAATAGCATCATTTCCCTCTCCCTAAATCTTTAGCCTTAGGGTGAATGTCGATGCTGATTACCTACGTAACACTTATCTACGATTTTCCCAAATTAAGAACAGATTTTAGAGGTATAAACAGTAAATTAAAGTGGATTCATTTCATAAAATCGTTAGTAAACACTGACATTATTGTTGTGCTGGATTAGCTAAAAATGATACATTTTGTTGAGATGTAAGTGCCTGTTGCTGTTGTTTAAGCAGCTATGGGTAAACACAACACAACTTCAGAGGAGACCAGTCATTAAACCAATGGAGCCAAAGTGAAGGAAACAGTGACATCCATTGGTCAATGTTTTACCTGCAGCTAAATTATCCCATTGGCTTAACATAGAACTTCATTTCAAGAAGCTGCAGAAAATTGTTGTGATACTTTTCAGATGCACTTTCTCTATTATAGGAACATTTAGGGACAGGTTTATTCATTTTTGTTATTGCATTATGTCACTTGTGTGTAAATCTCAAGAATAACCTAAATTTTATAGTACAGGTATTGGATCCGTTATCCGGAAAACCGTTATACAGAAAGCTCTGAATTACGGAAAGGCTGTCTCCCATAGGCTCCATTTTATCCAAATAATTAAAAATTGTAAAAATGATTCCCTTTTTCTCTGTAATAATAAAACAGTAGCTTGTACTTGATCCCAACTAAAATATAATTAATCCTTATTGGAGGCAAAACCAGCCTATTGGGATTACTTAGGGGCAGATTTATCAAGGGTCGAATTTTTGAATTAATGGGAGTTTTTTTTTAACTCCCACAACTTCAAAATTCAAAGAAAAAAGACCAACCAAAAATTTATTAAAAAAATTGAAGTTTTTTCTGAGGGTGAATAGGCTGCATTCGAAACAATTGCAAGTTTTACCGCATTCGATCAAATTCGAATCGAAGGATTTGCCCCAAAAATGTAGATTTTTCACAGTCCATGAAATTACCCCAAATAGGTTCTAGGAGGTCCCCCATAGGCTGAAACAGCAATTCAGCTGGTTTTAGATGGCAAATTGCCGACGTCAAAGTTTTAAAGAGACAGTACATGATAAATTTCTATATTCTAATAATCAAATTTTTTTCAAATTCAAAATCAAATTTTGGCCTATTCGATAGTTGAAGTACACAAAAATAGCTCAAAATTCTAATTTTTTTCTTTGAATTTTCAATTCGACCCTTGATAAATCTGCCCCTTAATGTTTACACTATTTTCTAGTAGACTTAAGGTTCAAAGATCCAAATTAAGGAAAAATCCGTTATCTGGACTACCCCAGGTCCCATGCATTCTGGATAACAGGTCCTATACCTGTATTGAGTCTTTTGAAAAAAATATTGAAATCTCAACAGGCTTTAGATAGCAAGATTTTTCATTAAAAGTAAAACATTTTTAAAAATTGCGATTGAGAAAGAAAACAGAATATCAATCAAGATATATTTGCCACCGTCTATGTGAATTGCGGCAAAACGTAATTCAGACAATTGATAATTATGTGCCTTATAAAGGGAATTATCCATTTTCATGTTGTTAAAAAATCTGGTAGCAAAGCAAAAAAAAAAAACTCAGAAAAATGAATGGAAAACATGAATGGAAATTGAATTGCTCAGTTGATCCAATCCAGTTTGCTGCTTTTTGGAAACAGTTAGGGCAATCGTTGCTGTTTTGGGACAAGACAATGGTGCAGTTCGGGATAGGTTGAGGGTAGCGTCTCCAAAAATCAGAACACAGGTTTCAAATTAAAAAAAAATAATCTAATCCCAGCATGCTTGAATGTTGAAGATACGTTTGTCATTGACTTTTATAACATTTTGTTTATATCATAAATGGAGATATTTTTTAACTTTAATAAATCTTAAAAATTAAAACTTTAACGGGCAAATTTACTAAAGGGCGAAGTGGCTAACGCTAGCGAAAATTCGCCAGTGTCATGTCATTTCATTACTTTGCCGATTTACGTCGTTAATTCGCTCGCAAAATGGACCTACTCTAGGGCTACTTCGCACCCTTACGCCAGGCGAAGTTGCACTATGGCGAAGGGACGTAACTACGCTAATGTGTAGATGGGTATTGGGCTGTGTTAAGAGCAAGAACCCTCGTGTAGATTTATTTTACCTGAACGATACAGCAAGATCGAAAGGAGCAGAGAGTAAAAATTATTCGAATTGTGCTTCATTGGTCAGCGCTTAAAAAATATTTTAAAGGGTAAATATATCCTATATGTATAAATCTGGTATACTTTCTCTTCATCTTTATATATTCAGCAAAAAAAACACATTATTTATTACAGGTCTGAACACAAGTGCAAGTGCTCATTTAAATAGGTATTGCTGCTCTCTGTACCTTGCACTGGATGCAAAAATTGAGTAGTAATGATCCAGGACTTCAAACTTGTCACAGGGAGTCACCATCTTGGAAAGTGTCTGTGACACTCACATGCTCAGTGGGCTCTGAGCAGCTGTTGAGAAGCTAAGCTTAGGGCTCGTCACTAATTATCCAGCAGAAAATGAGGTTGGTCTGTAATATAAGCTGATGCTACAGGGCTGATTATTAAATCCTGATGCTAATTGCACTGGTTTCTGTGCTGCCATGTAGTAATTATCTGTATTAATTACTAATCAGCCTTATATGTGACATTTCTATTCTATGTGCAGCGCCGTTTCTGTATCCATTGCCGCCTGAGGCGGCTCCAGTAATGCCGCCCCCCAGCCCGATTCACGCTAGTGCGGAGAGCGCAATTGCGCTCTCTCGCCCTAGTAAAGCCGAATTTCCGGTTCAAAAACCGGAAATTCGGCTCTTAAAGGCACCAGGAGCGGCTTTTTGCCGCCCCTGGAAACCTAGCTGGCGATGCCGCCTGAGGCGAGCGCCTCAGCTCGCCTCATTGGCGGATCGCCCCTGTCTATGTGTACTGTATATTGTGAGTGGGTCCCTAAGCTCAGTAAGTGACAGCAGCACAGAGCATGTGCAGTGAATCGGCAGAAAAGAAGATGGGGAGCTACTGGGGCATCTTTGGAGACACAGATCTTTACTGCTAAAGGACTGTGATTGCCTTGGGCTGGTGCAGAAGCACAAAACAGTTGTTCGAAATTGGCTTCCCTATAAGCATCACCAGTTGCTGATGACCTACATTTTGTTTTTGCATTACCGATCATATTCATTAAGCATAACTGAGACACCAAAAAATGTGCCTCTAGGGTTCTGCACCCATCATGCTCCTTCTCCAGACCACTCCTAATACTCTGACTAAGCAGCGGGTTTTACTCATCGACTACAAAGATACACGTTGCAGAGTGTAGCACAGCATTCAGTCATCAAACCCTCAATTACAACACCGGTGATATCAAATGCTCAGAGAAATTGGCTGTGCCACAAGTGCTCTGGTGCTATTGCAAAGCATTTCCCAAGTTGCGGTACAACAAGTTTATAAGCCAAGCTACTTAGATGAAGAACATATGTTAAAAGTGGCTCTCTTATTTAGGAACTTTCCACTTGATCCTTAATCAGTGCTCAATCCGCAAATAATGCTAGTGAGTGCCCAAACTATCATTGGTGATAATTTTCTATTTTCAAACTAAAAAAATATTCTTGAATATACGCGGCTCAGATGGCATTTAGACAAGCCAGCAGTATATCTTTCACACAGCGCAATAATCTGATGAGACATTTTGACAAATATGGCAGGAAACAAAGTGTGTTCTTGGCATTATATAAGAGGAAGAGTGGGGAATGCTTATTTCCTTTAAAGCAGGTGACACATTTGTTGGAATGTGTCTCATTTATGTTACAGTTAATGAGTAATGCAAACAGTAAAGCTTCAGCAGCGACTGCCAACTTGAGGCTCTGCCAAGCTCCAGTATTGGCCGCAACAAGGCTCGGCAGTGGTGTAACTACAAATTCTGATTTAAAAATATTTAGGTTTACTGTACCTCCAAACATTGGGAATGTGGCAAATGTGTGGCTATTAAAAAGTAAAGACACAGGGCAACAAGTGTTAAATCCAGACACATCCAAACTGCAACCCTAAACTTTAACCCTCAGGATTCTCTGACAAGCCTTGGATGCTGAGGGCTGTAATTCAACAGAAGCCAATGGGCAGCTGGATTGTCATCTTTGTTTTCAAATATGTCCAGGTTATAAAAAAATCCAGACGCGGTAAAGTAAACTGAGCAGGATAGTGTGTCTGTCACCATGCGTTGAGTGACAAGGCGTGATATGTAACATCAGCCTGGCGTAACCTCAAGTGACTATTTTTAAAGGAAACAGTAGCAGTCAACACCCGCTGTGTTATGGGAAACAGCCTGAGCATCCCGTGCTAATGCACTAAACATGTGCCAGGGCTGCAGGATCAGCTTAAAGAAAAACATTCGAGCAACGTCGGGAAAGTGCGCTGTTATAAGTGGAGCAGGTTATCATCAGGCACTTGAAATGAACGGGATATATAACATTTCCCAGCTCCCTTTTCCCAGAACGCTGAATGTAAGCAGCCAAGTTAAACCTCTTAGATGGAGCCTTAACAGGTTTAAAGCTGTTCCATTATTTTTTTGTGTTTTTATATACATGAAACATAAATGTTGAGTGGTAAGACATTTACAAAGATAGGTGCACCAGTGACCAATGACATCTCTGCATTCCTTTTTCATACTGACCGACCAATGATGGTTGCTGCCTTCTCTAACTAGCAGTAGACTGACTATCGCTAATAGGCAACTTCACTTGTGCAATTTAGCCCCTACATTAATAAATGAGCACTGTACAGTAATATACTGTAGCCCTATGCAACTGATCCACCCACTAGGTTGATCCATACAGCAGAATCTTGACAAAAGAAGAAAAAAGACCAACCAAAATTTATTTAAAATATTGAAGTTTTTTCTACAGGTGAATAGGCTGTATTCATATCGTTCAAAATTCGAATCTAAGGATTTGCCCCAAAAAACTTTGATGAAAAACAAATGACTCCAAATAGGTTCTAGGAGGTCCCCCATAGGCAAAAATAGGAATTCAGCAGGTTTTAGATGTCGAATGGTAGAAGAAGTTTTAAAGAGACGGTACATGATATATTTCGATATTGAATAGTCTAATTTTTTTCAAATTTTAATCTAATTTTGGCTTAGTCATAGTACACAAAAATAGCTCGAAATTCTAATTTTTTTCTTCAAATTTTCAATTAGACTCTTGATAAATCTACCTCTTAATGTTTACACTATTTTCTAGTAGAGTAAGGGGCCCATTTACTTAGCTCGAGTGAAGGAATAGAATAAAAAAAACTTTGAATTTTGAATGTTTTTTTGGCTACTTCGACCATCGAATGGGCTACTTCGACTACGACTTCGACTTCGAATCGAACGATTTGAACTAAAAATTGTTTGACTATTCGTCCATTCGATAGTCGAAGTACTGTCTCTTTAAAAAAAAACTTTGACCCCCTAGTTCGCCACCTAAAACATACCGAAGTCAATGTTAGCCTATGGGGAAGGTCCAATAGGCTTTGCTATCTCTCGAAAAATCGATGGATTAAAATCCTTCGAATCGAACGATTGATGAAATGATTTTTTGTTCGATTGTTTGATCAAACGAATTGTGGTAAATCCTTTGACTTCGAAGTCGAAGGATTTCAATCCAGCAGTCGAATATCGAGGGTTAATTAACCCTCGATATTCGACCATAAGTAAATTTGCCCCTTAACGTACGAAGATCCAAAATAAGGAAAAATCCGTTATCCGAGAACCCCATGTCCCGAGAATTCTGGATAACAGGTATTATTAACATGTATTTATATAGCGCCAACATATTGCATAGCACTGTGTCCTATACCTGTATTGAGTCTTTTGAAAAAAATATAGAAATCTCAACAGGCTTTACATAGCAAGATTTTTCATTAAAAGTAAAACATTTTTAAAAATTGTGATTGAGAAACCAAAGAGAATATCGATCATTGCTCTAGGACCTTTGGATAAATGTGTTCCAGTGAGCCATTCTGTTTGTTAGAGCTCAGCAGACAGCTCTGAGCTCTAACAGCCACTCTGAATCATTAATTCCCAGTACAAGTTGTAAGGGGCTAACAATTCTGGCAACTCCTTTTCTGTGATTCATATCAGCACAGACAAGAAACTGATCAATCTGAAAGCACTGGTACAGGTATAGGACCTATTATACAGAATAGTTGGGACCTGGGGTTTTTTAGATGGATCTTTCCATACTTTGGATCTTCAAACCTTAAGTCTACCTAAAATCGCGTAGACATTAAATAAATCCAAAAGGCTGTTTTTTCTTCCAATAAGTAATTATATCTTAGTTGGGATCAAGTACAAGGTACAGTTTTATTATTACAGTGAAAAAGGAAATAATTTTTTTTAAAAAAAATTGTTTTTTTTGGGAAAATTAGCCTTTCTGTCCTTCTGGTTTCTGGATAACAGATCCCATACCTGTATTTGTTTACCACCCAATAACCCATTACTACTGCTATTCTGCCTTGAACATCGAAAAAAACAAAAAACAAAAATAGAATTTAGTTATAATAGACATTCTAGCACACGGAGCAAAAAAGATTAGCGTGAGGAACACTTCGTAGCATTCACTTATGGGCTGGGTTCAAAGGCAGTTTGTAGCGATTACAGTGGTTTAAATGTCTAATCTCTAAAGCTAATGAAAAACTTTAAGTGCTAGTTATGAAATGCCGCTATCTGGAACGTTGGGTTAAAGCGACTCAAAGTAAAGGGTTTTGTAAGTGGGACTGTTTTCCAATAACATTCTCAAAGCTTCAGTTGAGTTCCATGGTTGTTATACAAGTCCTTTGGGCACACAGGCTCTTTAATGCAGAGCTGAGCTTGAGGGATTCCTTTCTACAAAGCAAAGCCATGGACTGACAGCATATTGTTTTGTCCAACGCTCAATTCCAGACATTCCTTCCGATCCCCTTTAGTCGCCCAGAGGAAAACAGCCCTTTTATCTGATTCTGTCATCTGTACATAATTTTATCTCCCCTGTTAAAATTAGAAAGTAAAGGCACGATAATGTGGCCGGTGTCGCTCCCTCTTTGTTTATAACTGTTACTATTTTTATACAAATATTTCTATGCACCTCACGTGCAGCGAGGCCATTCTTTCCTGCATAAGCATCTTTCAGAACATCTGAACAAAATAGGACATACTTTAATGATTACTAATACTCACAGAGGTGTTATGTAGCACACAGAGGTGTCTCTGTTAAAGCTTTCATGTCTAGTCACATTAATACTGATCTTTATTTGACGGCCAATGGATTTTAATACAAACAAACACTGGCTAGAGTTGCACAGTCTGTTATGCATGAAAATCGCCAAATTCTTCTTAACACGCTACCATATGGTGGAAAACTTGAAGTCATCTTATGTTTTCTTTGCAAGTACTTTTATCAACATTTAAGCTCTTTTGCAAATTTTTTTAATTTAGTAAAATGTCTCTGCAAAGAGGCAACATCAAGCATGGAATAATTTTGCCCAGGATAGGTTTTGTGCAAGAGAAAGAAGAGCCATTTATGAGCAAATCACCATAATTACAAATTCAGCTTCACTATTGGAGAGAATAGTTCTGTATATATATACTGTGTGTGTGTGTATATATATATATATATATATATATATATATATACATATATATATATATATACATATATATATATATATATAGGACGGCTTGAGTTAGAAGCCGACAAGTCAAAATAAATATGATTTTATTTTTTCACCTTAAAAGACCTGGAGTACGGGTTCTTTGCTATTTGGTTGTATATTATATAACCTGCACCCAGGCGTTTGACATATGTTTGGAGTGCTCCAGGTGGATAGTGTTGTTTTATATATATATATGCTGCGACCCTAGGCCTCATGGTCCTAGCGCCCACCTGCCTATGCATGCTACCAACCCACCCATGCACGAGCATACACCGGAGCACTGGGAAGCTGTGCATCCCCACTGCTGCTTAGGATGCAGCTGGGCAGCATGCAACCCCTAGAAGTTTGCTGCCTGAGGCTGGGCCCCTTGCCACAGATCTGGGCCTGTATATATATATATATATATATATATATATATATATATATATATATATATTTAACCATCCATAGAGGAGTCGGCACTCTCGATACTTAGTTCAAATGTGCAGAAAAAAAGGCATTCATATTGTGCTTTTCCATACTTTAAGAAAGCTGAGGCCAAAACGTTAGTCATTCAATAAAACATTTTTATTCAAGACCTTTGAGTGCGGACCTTCTCTGTGTGATATATATATATATATATAAATAAATATATACACACACGCATGTATGACATCCCTGCACAATATGTTGGTGCTCATTCATATAATCAATGTACTATTGTACTTTTATTTATTTATATTTGTCCATCTGCCTATTTATCTAGTCAGTGTAGATTTCATGGCTTGAACCATTGTGCCATCTAGCAAAAAGCAAGGGAATTGCAGTTTATCTCTAGGATAAAACAATGACGAAGTAAATACACTAATGCTACATTTTAGGACAGGACACAGAGGTCATTTGCAATGTGCCCCAATGTGGTAGGCCACTTAGGACACTAACACATTTGGCAATAGTACAAATAACATATCAATACATCACTAATAAGCTCCGAGCATTAAGCTCAAGATTAGTGTCTGAGAAATGTAATTAGTTAGTACATGTATCGGATGTATTATCCGGAATGCTTGGGGCAGGGGTTTTTCAGAGAAAAGGGAAGCTGGGAAATTGACAAAATGTCTAGCCCCATGTCAGATTTCAAAATTGAATATAAAAATATCTGTTTGCTCTTTTGAGAAATGGATTTCAGTGCAGAATTCTGCTGGAGTAGCACTATTAACTGATGTGTTTTGAAAAAAACATGTTTTCCAATGACAGGATCCCTTTAAGAGGGATATAAATGAGCTGGAGAGAGTGCAGAGACTAAGTGCAACTAAATTGGTTAGAGGGATGGAAGACAAATTATGAGGGTAGACTGTCAAGGTTGGGATCGTTATCTCGCACTTGCGAGTGGACATGATTAGTGATGGGCTAATTTATCCTGTTTTGCAAATTTACAGTGAAATTCCTGAAACGGCGAAAAAGTCATGGGCATCAAAATTGAAGTCAATGGGCATCAAAATTATTTTCTCAATCTTTATACGCGCACCTATTTTATCCAAATGCATTAAAGTCAATGGGCGTCCAAATAATTTTGACACGTGACAATAATTTTGACACGGTGGACTTTTCGCCAGCAAATTTTCACTGCAGTTTCGAAAATGTATTCGCTGGCAGCAACACATGGAAATTCGCCACAAATTCATGCCTGACAAATTTATTTGACCATCACTGGACATGATTAATCTTTATAAGTACATTAATGGGCATTGCAGACAGCTTGTGGGAGATCTATTTTTCCATAAAATGGATCATCGGACCAGGGGACACCCCTTTAGATTAGAGGAAACAGTGTAAGTGGTTCTTCCCAGTGAGGTTCTGGAATGCACTGCCGGATGTGGTTGTGACGTCTTTTAATACCTTGGTTGTATTAATCAAACCCCCCAGTGTGTTTGTTCTTTGAACTGGTTTGCAAGATTCAAAGGTGTTAATTTATTATTTATATCCGTTAACCTTGTGTTCCCTTTCATTGCCTCCCTTGAAGTATACAAAATTATACATTTTTGGTTTCCTCGAATACATGAAAAAAAATGAAGGTGTCTTAACATTAAAGCTGACTAGGTGGGCCAAGTGTTTTCCATCTGTCATCAGATTGTATGTTTCTATTGTCCTGGAACAAACAGTGACCAGATGGGAAATGTTTTGCAACATAGGGTGTTGGTGCAGCGGTGTTCAGGACCTGAAATTCATCTTATCAATTATGACTTTAGCAATTACGGGGGAGAAAAAAAACTCTTACAACATGATCTGAAAATCTGAAACAGCTGGAAGGTTCCAGGTAAGATGACACCACACTCTCCAATGTGTAACTGAAATGCAACATTCCATGGGCCGTCTCCACTATGAGTTTCAGCTAAAGATTTAGTCAAAGATATTGTTCTGTTGAACAGCAGAGTCGGGACAGCTGTGGGGCTGTATACTGGACCTAATTAAGATATCAGGACATAAGAAGACATATTGGTCTGGATCAGCAGGTCATCCTATACCCATGGATAAGCATACAAAACTTTACATATCATTCTACATGTGTGTGTTTGGCCGCCTTAAAGGAGAAGGAAAGCTATGGAGGCATTTTATTGCCAATAGATTAGCTGCAATAGTGTAAGCTAGAATGCTATATTTATTCTGCAGAATCTTTACCATACCTGAGTAAAAAGCTCTAGAAGCACTCTGTTTGTTTAGGATAGGAGCTGCCATTGGTGTGACATCACTTCCTGCCTGAGTCTCTCCCTACTCACTTATAGCTCTGGGCTCAGATTACAGCAGAGAAGGGGGAGGGTTGGAAGAGGAGCAAACTGAGCATGCTCACGCCTGGGGCAAGGAGGTTTAAACTGAAAACAGGAAGTCTGATACAGAAGCCCATGAGTACACAATAGAAGGAAAGAAATGCTGTGTTTCTTTTGACAGAGGACTCAGCATTACTTTGAGGGTTTACTGGTATATTTAGGTGGACCTTTCTGATAAAGCTTACTTAATTTTAACCTTTCCTTCTCCTTTAAGAATTATTTTTATAACCCCAAATATCTACTGTGGATGTGTGTGATCTCTTGCACAGCTTGCTTTGGGTCTTCATTAACTGATTAATTAGCTGTTGCCAATATATGGTATGGGTAAGGTACTAGTGCTAATGTTTCCAAAGTGATTATATTTCATACAATTATGGGTTGACAATTAAACATGGCATTTTGACAGGGAAGGCACAAAATGATCCTCAACATGGACCAAACTAGAAAAAATCGACCCAACTTTCTGCACTTTGTAAATATGAGAACCCAGCATTTATTAATATTTGCAAAAGCAGTGGACACCAAACTGTGTTGTTGGAACTCATACATGATCAGAAGGGTTCATCCTGATAATAAGTTGGGGAGAGCTTTAAGGTAAAAGCTTCTTTGCTATCCTGTATGTTCATGAATAAATGATACACTAATGTTGTCCAATCTCTGTAATATTGTTATGACTAAAGGTTGGACTACCAAGGGAAAAGTCAGCACTGTTCCAAAGCATATTTATTTTCTCTTGTTCCTCTTTGCACTCTCCCTGCATATCCTCCAACAACTCACAATGGCATAGACATGTAAGACATTTTGGTTCTTCAAATCCCAATCTCACCTAATCTGTCTTTTACCTTCTCATTACTGACAGGTAGGACATCTCCCAGCAACAGTTTTCCTTACCAATTCTTGTCCTTTAGCTCAGTTATCTTTCTGTTCTCTTGTGATGCACTCAGGGGGCGTAACTACAGAAGAAGCAGACTCTCCAGTTGCAGGGGGCCAGAAGGGTAGAGGGCTTAGTAAGGCCCTAATTAATAAGCATTTTAATGTATCTTGGTAGAATAAGTCAACGTACCAATGTTTTTGGGCCCTAAAGTACAATATTCAGTGCCACATATCTTCCTTTAATGACTTCAAAATTTTGCCAAACCCCACACCATGTGCTTCATATCTACTTGCTCTAGTAATAGGATCCTCATTACCTCCTGTATCATTTTTTAACATGCGTCATTTTTTTACTTGTAAATTATATTAATGAAATAAGACACAGTAAAAGTACAGTGTTACTATAAAGGTAGCCTTAGCAGGATGAAAAGTGGAGCAGTGAAGAGTGTAAAAAAGGCATTTATGGGAATGTCAATGGTGAGAGTCTGAAAAAAGAACATAGGAGCATACAATTGGATAGGAAGGAAAACAGAGGTGAAAAAGAAGATGGCATGTTGTGGGAAAGACATCAGAGCAGAGAAATAAAGAAAAGAGAAAATGGCACAAAAATGGGGAGAGTATTGAAAAAATTAAATCTGGAGGAGCCCCTAAATGGAGCAGACGATAAAAGGGAAAGAAAGAACAGATGAAATGTATACTAGAGCAATATCCAGTGTTGTATTTGTTATTTTCTTTATTTTTTTCCCTTATGAAAGTGTAAGCTCCCCTCTCCAGTGCCAGTTCCAGTTGGGTTCATTGGCTTATGTTCCACTGCCACTCCCTGTGCATATTGCAAACTGTGATATAGAATTTCACCAGGGTCTGTTATTATTGTAGTGCGGCATGATGCCCAGCTTCAGTGGTCACTGAGAGACTTCTGCACCCTGATCTGTTAGGCATCATTAGGCTTGTTGAAAATTGCTTGGACATTTCATAAAAAACTAGTTCTCAAAATATATTGGAAGTTTCAAATTATTCCTATGGACTATTGTATCAAGAAACAAAACTTTTATGCAAAGCAAAAATTTATATAACACCTTCTAAATTTCCTGATGATACAATTCCTGCTGTGGAAACCTTGGAGCTACTGCCTGGTTCAAAGGTGTAGCTCCATGGTACCCACAGAAAAAATGTGCAACACTGCTTGAAATGGAACAGGAAGGAGGAGAAACACAGAGGAACTCAGTGCAACTATACAGATTTACAAGGAGGGCATGTTGGCACAAGCACCTTAAATAAATGGAGGGTTTTCTTGGAGGAAATTTGTTCTGGCAACTTTTATAGTTTAAAAGTCCTTATTCCTGCATCCACTTCCTGAGCTATATTCCTTGTCATGCCTGTGTTACTGTCAATTCTGTCTTGATTCTCAGCTTCTGATGGAGGAATGGCTAGATACACCTGAAGCAAGATGGCATCAACCAACTCCAAACATTCATACCAGGAGAAGTGCTTCATGATTCTTTACGTGCAAGTTGATATTCCCTGTTTGTGAGTACCCACCTAAACAAGTACTTAAGGAAAGTTTTTTAACCCTTTGGTGGAGGATAATACTAAATGAGGGTAACATTTATAAAGTGAAACCAGTTGGTTTGCTTTTCACACAAGAGGTGGCAACATTGTAAAACAATATTACCATATATTTTGTTTTGTTTGTCTCCTGTGCCTTTGGCGCTGGCTTTTTATTTTAGTGACAAATTTGCGGACTTGGAGGGATACAAGTGGGAGCCGGCTGGGATTTGTGGACACAATTGAACCTTGGGCCTTTTTTTCTTCTAGGATACCTACCTGGCAACTTTTATAGTGTTTAGAAGGTCAGTGAAATATATGAAACTTATTGCGCCCTAGGGACACAAAGTTATATATGGGTTCGGCTGCCAATACTGGTAGACCTGCCACCTTGGTGACATTAGCTGCATTATCTCTTCACTTCAGTGAAGTACACTGTGGTTTCAGGTCAGTGGTGCCCAACCAGTGGTTTGTGAACAATATGTTGCTCACCAACCTCTTGGATGTTGCTCCCAGTGGTCTCCAAAGCAAGTGCTTATTTTTGAATTCCTGGTTTGGGAGAAAGTTTTGGTTGCATAAAAATCAGGTGTTCTGCAAAACAGATCTTCCTGTAGGCTGCCAGCTAATATAGGGGCTACCGTTAATCAAGCCCATCATTGGCACCTCCAGGAACCCTTTGCAAGCTTGTGCTGCTCTCCAGATTTTATTAACATTTGAATATGGCTCATGGGTAAAAAAAAAAAGGTTAGGAATCCCTGGTTCAGGTCATTGGAAAAGTGGAGAAATGTGGGTTTGGGTGGAAAATAGGCTGGTTGCATTGCAGCCTATTTTCATAGCTTTTTATAAATACCCCATATCAAATTCCCCACTAATACAGAACTTTGGAATGCCAGACTGTATGAAATGCTACAGTAATATACTGTATACAGTAATTTGCCATACGCTTACATCTGATAGAATTAAAGCCTAGAATAGGATATAGGAGAGCTGAGTTTAGTGCCAAAGTTTTATCCACTGGCAGATGCCACCACATAGGGAAGCCAACCCTGGATCAAAGAAGAAATGGTGCTTTTACTTAGCTGGTTCACATAAACCAACATGTTAAAGGTGATGAAAATCCAATAATAAGATTCTGCCTTATAAAAGAAAATTTAAATTCCAGTAATTATTACAAATTCTTAAAGTTATTTGTAAAAGTAGTTTCTATTGAAAGCAGTAGGCTTAACAAACATGAAAAGCACGCAAGGAATTGTGGGGAAAGAGTCTTTAATGAAGGAGCTAGCTTCTGGGGGTTCAGCCTGAAGGCCAGGTAGGCTAAGAATTTGGGGAGAATGGCCAGCTTGAAGGTCAATTGGGGTGATATTTGGGGTGAGTATGAATCTGCTATCCTAGATATTCTTGAAACTTTTACTGAATGACGGATACACCAATATTTAACTTTATATTTACTCAATTCATAAGATAGGAGGTCCTAGCTGAAGGTTGGACCTTTAACAGGGGGCCTTGGCCAAAGGTCCAAGTTGAGTCGCATGTTACTTGGAAGGCGTCTGCAGTGTTGGACTGGGACACCAAGGGCCCACCAAAAAACCTTAGACAATGGCCCACCAAAAAACTTTAGACCAGGGCCTCACCCTCAGTACAATTTTCTTCCTCTCCTCACTCAACCTCTATTCTCTTAGTCTCTTTTCGTTACATACTACAATCTATTATTCTATCTATTTAACCTCTTTGTTCTCATAGAAATAGGGAATGCCCATAAAATAGGCCAAGTGTTTAGCAGCATGAGAGCCACTGAAACTTGGGCCCACCAGGAGTTTTTCTGGTATCCCGGTGGGCCAGTCCAACACTGGGCGTCTGCTATTTTTCTGCACTTTGAATTTTAAAAGATAAAATATTTCACTCACATTTCGTTTCTATTCATATAAACACCCCTAAGCAAGTTTTCCAACAGGTCGCCCAGTTGGATCGGGGATAAGAGTGTTGCCGGCATCTCCTTCTCCCTCATGGCTTTCCCCTGCAGCTTACCGCACCGTCCCTACTGCCTGACGCATTTCGCTGAGCCAATCAGCTTACTCAGATGCAATTTTTTAATAAAACAGTACTACGCTATAGAAGCTTTGTTTTCTATGTTGGGGCATATGGAGTGACGTAGGAGGAGGGGAACTTAACGATTATTCTACGCATTTATAAAACTACTATCTTGTAGTAGGCATCTCAGCCAGATCTGGTGGAAGCTTTTGGAGTAAGCACACATGCATGCCTGGAAGATTTAATGGTCAGCTAAAGGGGAAACCACATGGGATTTTCTCTTACAGTCTGAAGGAGCGAACTGTTATTTAAAGGGGAAGTAATATAGGACATCACCTTTTTCCCTACTTCAACACATGGTGTCCAATTGGAATATTTGAAACTATATTTTGGTTTTGTTGTTTTTGTGCAATGTATATACCGATTTACTGGGTACAGGACAGTGGAATATGTTAGCAATTTGTATTTATTGATGCCAGGGCCAGATCTAGGGGTAGGCATGCCCAGGGCATAACAATAGGGGGCGCTGGGCAGGTGCCTGTTAAAGTATCTTCTGCCTTCCCCTAGTCCATGTTCACTTCCCTCTGCCGCTCGCTGCCCCCAGGGGGGGGGGGCAGCCCTACACTTATCTGATGTATTGACGTGTCACTGGTGATATTATGCAATTTGTGGCCATTTGGTTTATTCTGTATCACTAAATGACAACTAAATCTTTAGAATTTTAAGTTTTTTTAATGATTTTTTCTTTAGAATTAATTTTTTTTTTAAATATAAGTTATTGCAGTTTTAGACTATTCTGTATTTTGGAGGACGACTGGCACAGCTCGCTTGAATGATCTGATCGAAACAGTTATATGAATTGTGTTCTGTTCTACTTCTTTGTGTCGGCCAAAATATTTTGGCTTGCCAATAAATTGCTATAGATAGTACTGTGACGACAGACTGATCTGCGATTGAGATTCTTTGAAGTTCAGAAGGTTTTTTTTTTAAATTTGTATGTCTCCATACAGGCTGATGTTTTCCAACTTCGAAAATTGGCAAGATCTCTAAATGGTTTATGTACCGTTCAGTGATTTCATTATTGCCTATATATATATAAATGTCCTAATATTCCATTTGTAGCTTGTTTTTGTATTTAAAATTAAAATACAAATATTAGAAAGAAATATTTATAATAAATATTTGATGTCAACTATGCTGTATTCTGTACTTTTTTGTGAATTCAGTTCTTCTTACAAAAATAAACGAAGCTTGCCAGGTTTAATTAGCATACTTTTTTATTACCGGTATGGGATTTGTCATCCAGAAAACTTTGAATTATAGGAAGGCCGTCTTCCATAGACTCCATTTTATCCGAATAATCCAAATATTTAAAAAATTTAAAAATGATTTCCTTTTTCTCTGTAATAATAAAACAGTAGCTTGTACTTGATCCCAACTAAGATATAATTAATCCTTATTGGAAGCAAAATCATCCAATACATGATTTTCTAGTAGACTTCAGGTATGAAGATCCAAATTACAGAAAGATCAGTTATACCGAAAACCCCAGGTCCTGAACATTCTGGATAACAGGTACCATACCTGTACTGATTTGTTTGAAGAAAAAATGGAATCAACAAAATAGAAGAGGACGAGGTTAAAAATCCCCCCAATTTCAAGCAAGATAAAGAACGCACTTGTGGTTTTGTTTGCCTCGTTTTACCCAATCCGCTTAATTGAAAATTATTTTATCAGCTCCATATATAATAGGATTATTTAGGGGTAAAACATACTTCACTTACAAATAGGATGCATTTTCTTCAGATATGTTGCAAAGTGTGTGATTATAATTTATTGTGTGCACAGAACAATCATTTTCTGTATATTGGTATTTATACATAAGAGACAGCTGCTATATTGTTTGCAAAGACATTCTATATATCAGCGTTGTCCAACATTTTCCATGCGGTGGGTGGATTAACGTCCAAGGCCAGATGTTAGCAGCCTGGAGCTGATTGAAACAATAAGGTGGTACAACTGAAATACAGGTATGGAAGCTATTTCTGGAATTCACTGAACCTGGGTTTTTCCGGATAAGGGGTTCCATAATTTTAATCTCCATACCTTAAGCTTGCTAAAAATCATTTAAACATTAAATTAACCCAATATAATTGTTTTGCCACCAATTTGGTTCATGCAGCTTAGTTACCTTCAAGTACAATATAGTGTTTTATTACTACAGAAATAAAGGAAATCATGAAATGTCTAAGGTAGATGTGGCCTTCTCTTCATCTGGAGCTTTCTTAAGGGAAAATTTTCAGATAAGAAAAAGTATATGAGTTATACAGTTAGTTTGGGGGCCATAATGAAAACCCTTGGAAAACCAAATGTAGCTCAAGAGTCTCCAGTTAAAAGCATTTATATCCAGTACAAGTAGGGGATCTATTGTCCAGAATATATTATCCAGAATACTCGTGACCTAGGGTTTTTAAGATACATTTCTGTAATTTGTATCTGTATACCTAGGGGCAGATTTACATATGGTCGAATATCGAGGGTTAATTAACCCTCGATATTCGACTGGCGAATGTAAATCCTTCGACTTCGAATATCGAAGTCGAAGGATTTACCGCAAATAGTTCAATCGAACGAAAAATCGTTCTATCGAATGATTAAATCCTTTGAATCAATCGATTCAAAGGATTTTAATCCATCGATTGAACGATTTTTCTTCGACCAAAAAATTGTTAGAAAGTCTATGGGGATCTTCCCCATAGGCTAACATTGCACCTCGGTAGGTTTTAGGTGGCGAAGTAGGGGGTCGAAGTTTTTTTTAAAGAGACAGTACTTCGACTATCGAATGGTCGAATATTCGAACGATTTTTAGTTTGAATCGTTCGATTCGAAGTCGAAGTAGCCAATTTGATGGTCGAAGTAGCCAAAAAATACATTCGAAATTCGAAGTTTTTTTTATTCTATTCCTTCACTCAAACTAAGTGAATGTGCCCCCTAAAGTCTACTAAGAAAATGTTTAGTCATTAAATAAACCCAATAGGCTGGTTTTGCCTCCAATAAGGATTAATTATATCTTAGCTGGGCTCAAGTACAAGCTACTGTTTTATTATTACAGAGTAAAAGGAAATCATTTTTAGAAATGCTAATTATTTGTTTAAAATTGAGACTATGGAAGATGGCTTTACTGTAATTCAGAACTTTCTGAATAATGAGTTTCCATATAACAGATCCTTTAACTGAATATATTGCAATAGAACAATGCTCTTCAGTGTCCTAAGGAGAGCAATGTCAATGGAGAAGAATCCAAGCAGGCATGCTATCTTGCATCTTACTTATTTTATAAAAGAAGATATACAGACAAATTTGTCGCATTTTGATATAGTGAAAAATTTGTAAAACACTTTTTTGCTTAGCCCACTTTTTTTGTAGCCAAATGCATTGGAGTCTATGGGCATTTTTTTGACGCATAACTTTTTTTTGACGTGCGTGTTTTTGTTTTTTGACTCAAGTTTTTTTTAATGTGCGAAACTAAGGGGCCCATTTACTTAGCTCGAGTGAAGGAATAGAGGAAAAAAAACTTTGAATTTTGAATGTTTTTTTTGGCTACTTTGACCATCGAATGGGCTACTTCGACCTTCGACTACGACTTCGAATCGAACGATTCAAACTAAAAATCGTTCGACTATTTGACCATTCGATAGTCGAAGTACTGTCTCTTAAAAAAAAAATTCGACCCCCTAGTTTGCCACCTAAAACCTACCGAAGTCAATGTTAGCCTATGGGGAATCAAATGATTCGAAGGATTTAATCGTTCAATCCAACAATTTTTCGTTTGATCAAATGAATTGCGGTAAATCCTTTGACTTCGATATTCAAAGTCAAAGGATTTCAATTCGGCAGTCGAATATCGAGGGTTAATTAACCCTCGATATTCGACCTTAAGTAAATTTGCCCCTAAGTGTTTGGCTAATTTTTGTCACAATTTCATGAAACTTTTGCCAAATGCATTGATTTCTATGACTGGTTTTAACCTGTGTTTTATTTTTCTACCGTCAATTTCATTGGAATTCATTTGCATTTTTTTTCAGTGCAAAAAAATAGTGGCGTTTTTCCTATCAGAAAAAAATGCATGGAGAAATAGTAACAATGCTGTTGCAATCTTTCCCGGCATCCTTTCTGGTGAAAGAAAATACATGACATAATTCTAGTGCAAATTTGAGAATTTCACCACAAAACTGTATCAGGCAAAAAAAAATCATCCTTAGTAACTTCCCCAGCCACTGCAGATTCTGACTTTACGACTTATTAATTTGGATTTGTGTTTTTTCAACCTTGACCAGTGGCGTAACTAGATATTACTGGGCCCCCACAGCAAATTATTTTTCAGGCCCCCAAAATGTTTAGAGGTTGACTTGTTTCTCCAATATTTATTGAAATTGTATATGAATTAGGGCCTCATGGGGCCCCTGTACCTCCTGGGCCCCCCTGCAGCCACAGGGTCTGCTTCCTCTATAGTTACGCCCCTGACCTTGACTAAACTCACATTTTAAAAAAGCACTCATTTAAAAAAATCTGAATATTAGAACATGAACATATAAAAACGCTGAATGAATATGACAACGAAAACCTTGAAGTTTATGTTTTCATAAGAACTTTTGTGAAAAAATAAAAAAAACTCAAAATAAATAAAGATCTTACAATTTTATAAAGATAGCTCCCATTAACTTAAACATGACCCCGGCCCTCAGCCTTTAGTTGGTGAAGTTATTTATTAGAGTTTTTAAGGGTTTTAATAATTACTAAGCAACAATTATTTAATTACAGGTATGAGACCTGTTACCAGAATGCTCGGGACAGTTGGGTTTTTCAGATAAGGGATCTTTCTGTAAATTGGATCTCCACCTTAAGTCTACTAAAAAATCATTTAAACATTAAATAAACCCAATAGGCTGGTTTTGCTTCCAATAAGGATTAATTATATCTTAGATGGGATCAAGTACAAGCTACTGTTTTATTATTAGAGAAAAAAGAAATAATTTTTTAAAATCTGAATTATTTGATTAAAATGGAGTCTGTGGGAGATGGACTTTCCATAATTTGGAGCTTTCAAGATAACTGGTTTCCAGATAAATTATCCCATACCTGTATGTGATTTTTAGCACTAAAAAGTTTGATTTGGGGAAATGATACAAATACAACATAAATACAATAAAACGGCCACCTTAATATACAATTAAAACAACAAACCAATAGTCAGATCCTGCCCAATAAAACTCCAGTTTGCACAATGCCTTTAATGTTCTGTGATTCTCTGTCCTCACAGTTCTGTAAATCCCAACACATTGCATGGCATTCTGGCAATTGGAGCCATGGCTGGGGGAGAGCTCACTACTAAAACATTGTGGGGCACATTTACTTAGCTCGAGTGAAGGATTAGAAGGAAAAAAACTTTGAATTTCGAAGGTTTTTTTGGCTTCTTCGACTATCGAATTGGCTACTTCGACCTTCGACTACGACTTCGATTCGAACTAAAAATCGTTCGACTATTCGACCATTCGATAGTCGAAGTACTATTTTGGGGGCCTTAAGTCTACTAAAAATCATTTTAAACATTAAAAAAAACAATAGGATTTTTTGCCTCCAAAGAAGGATTCGTTATATCTTGGGATCAAGCACAAGGTACTGTTTTATTATTACAGAGAAAAAATGAAATTACTTTTAGAAATGTACATTATTTGCTTAAAATTGAGTCTATGGGAGATGGCCTTTTCGTAATTCAGAGCTTTCTAGATAATGGGTTTCTGGATAATGGATCCCATACATACCTGTATAAAAGTGTTATACAGTATAGTGTGGTATTCCATTGAATGGGCATAGTATTAGTTGAAGATATGAATTAAAATCATATTAAATACTAATGTTATGAGTTATCTGAGCCCATGTAGTTGTAGTTTATAGTATAATGAAACCTTGGATTCTATACGTTGTTATTGACTCCATAGAAAAGTTTTGTTTTACAACTTAAATAAATATATTCCAAAACTAACAAACCTAGAAAAAAAAAAAGCAGTTTACCCACAGATGACGTATTCCATATAAAAGGGAAGGAGGAGGTGGGTGAAACACTTGGAGCCTGTGTACCAGCTGGGCTTAGGGAGACATTAATTATGTGTGAAGTGGAGCCAGGTGCAGGCTCGCTGCCATTCTACACGCCATGCCTTTTATACCTTCTTCTTCTTCTGGAGGCTTTTCAGCTAGTGCTCTTGTTTTGTAAAGACCAGAGGGCAAATATTACTGTTATAGAAATATTCCAGACCGGGTTGGAACAGGAAATGAATAAACAAAAGTATTTAGAAAGGTTCTGTGTAATGTGATCTGGTCCTGCAAATACAGGCTAAAGGTGGGCAAGGCTGTCTGGTTTCCAGTAACTAAAGTTACCAAATATGTTGGTCTTGGTTCCAGAAGGAAGTTAGTATATGTAAAAAAGGTAGACGAGAACAGGGCTATCCAGCACTAAAGGGGCCAAAAAATATAAAGTAATAAGCTGTATTTATTATTATTGAAGTTAATAATGTCACATCTCCATAGGTCCTACTCTTTTCGTATAAACACTGCGTGGGTGATGTGATCCTTAGTTATCAAGTGTACAGGGTTCAATTTCCGAGTCAGGTAACGCCAGACCTTCCAAACTTTCACAAATTGTAGATAATATCTCTCTGGAGAACCAATTGCATCAATCAGTAGTATCTTTTATTTAGGACTCTTACTGACGAGCGGTTGAAGCTGCGCTCCCCTGTGTTCCGTTTTTCTGCGTTCAGACGCAGGGGAGTGCAGGAATAAACGCATTAAGGAGTGCAGGAATAAACGCATTAAGCAGCTTGAACCGTTCGTCAGTAAGAGCCCTTAGAAATGCACAACATGTTTCAGATCAATAGATCCTTCCTCAGGTTCTTTATACAAGTACCTGAGGAAGGATCGCTTGATCCAAAACATGTGCATTTCTAAATAAAAGCCCAATTGAGTGCAGGATAGCCCTGTTCTTCTTCTTTTATACACATACTGGTTTGCCGCTCCTTGAAGCTGGGGCATTGGGACATGTGTAACTGGACCACCTGATTTACTTGGTGAGCAATTTGCATTTATATCTATGTTGATATTCTGGAGCACCCTCTTGTTCCAGAAGAAAGTTTCCAAACTTTCTTTCCAGTTTAGAACACATGCACAGCTTTGTTAAGGAATAGGCATCAGGTGCGGGGCTCCCTTGGGTCTGCCCAGTGCATAAGTTATATTCATGGGACCTATTATCCAGAATGCTCGGGCATCAGCAGTTGGGGACTTCAGCCAGTGTCTTAAGTCAGACACATTTCCTGCTGGTGCACTTCCTCAGTGTGCATCAGCATGAAACACGTCCGACCCCAGACACTTTTTATGAATATAAATAAAGATTAGAAATCATTTTAATTATGTCTGAAGTCTCCGACTGCTGTTGTACTCTGTTAAAATTGGATTACTGTGGATTGTGTCCCCTCCTTAGCTACGGAGTCGGGCAGCTGCACCCGGGTCAGAGTACAGATCGGGTAAGCGAACTTGGATATTTTACTATTATGAAGTCTTTGGAAGAGCGGTTTGTAGGGAGTGCGGGATCAGGGGCTGAGCGCACCCAGGCCACAGGATAATTGTAGCAAGCTTTTTATTCAGTCCCGTGGCCAGAGCCTAATTATGATGTGTAGTCCCGCTAAATGGAATGTTTATATTTTGGATCGCCTTAGTTATTTAGTATTTAGTAACCACTGTGGATATTTAACTGATATCGATTATTGGGGTTCAGTGATTATAGGTCTAGAATGTTCGGGACCTGGGGTTTTCCAGATAATGGATCTTTCCATAAATTGGATTTTCATACCTTAAGTCTGCTAAAAAAACATTTAAACATTAAATAAACCCAATAGGCTGGTTTTGCTTCCAATAAAGATTAATTATATCTTTGTTTGGATAAAGCACAACGTACTGTTTTATTATGACAAAGAAAAAGGAAATACTTTTTACAAATGTGGATTATTTAGATGAAATGGAGTCTACGGGAGACAACCCTCCCGTAATTCGGAGCTTTCTTGATAACGGGTTTCCAGATAATGGATTTCATACCCGCAAATTTGTTTCTTGCGTATTGGGAGAACTCAGTAGAACTAATACAACTGCACACATCAGAGGTGAGACTACAGGGCTTATTTATGGATGCAAAAGTAATGTGCTTGAAATCCAAATTGAGTCCACATTGACACTATTCACCTAGTGTTTGCCATGAATGTGAAAATGCACCTTCCCAGACTGCTCTGATGATGAGCATTGCATACACTGGATTCAAGACAAACTAGGAATTACAAGTAGCCTGGACCTGCCTATAATTCCCTTAGCAAGTCCATAGTTGCAACTGACTTATACCAAGTGAATCAGAGCTAATGCTGCTATTGAAGCTGCACACAGGAACTTGCAATTTGCACTGAAATGCAGCAATTTTGCATTGTGAGTAAAACATGGCAATTTGTAACCAGTTTTGCACATGGAACTTGCTATAAAAAAATGACATATCATTATAGTGGGAAAAAAATTGTTAATTTTCAATTTACATCCCCAAAGTACTCTCTTTTCTAAAAGTATACTGAAAATAATTTTGCCTCTGTATAGAAAGAAAGTTGTTAATGAGCTGGAGAAGTGCAGAAATGTACAATTAACCCAAAAGTACCCAAAGTTCAATGGAAGATATATTGGGCATGCACACTCAGAAAAGAAAATTTGCAAACAAAAGGAGGTATGAAAAAAATATCTTTATTTTTCAAAATAGTAGAACATACATCAAAACATAAATCACTGTTAAGTATAATATATATACAACAATTTAAACAGAAATATACATATCACCTAGCAATATACTTCAAGGCAAAAAAGAAAACCACCAAGAGACGGATACACTTGCCAAAGATGAGAATACCCCAACCTTTTGGCACTATAGCCTTTTTCAGGGGGAATTCCCCTTGACAAAGCCTAAAGTGCCGAAACGTTGGGGTATTTTCATGGTATTTTCATGATCTGTGCTGGGTTTAGCCTGATAATCTGATTTTTTGGGGGTTTTCAGCCAAAAACTTGAAAAAATAAGAGCGATTCAGGAGAAAAGCCAGAAAAAATGTGGGTTTTCGCTTGATTTTATCGAGATTTTCAGCGATCCGATAAAGAATATGGTATTGTTTTTATATACACCGGTGAAGTAACAGACCATTTGCTATGTATATCTACACACTTGTGTTAATTTGTGCTGTTATACACTGTACTTACTGTATTTTGGGAGTTAGGGCCCCCTTTGACCCTGCAGCATGGCCGACAAAGGCTAAAGTGCTGAAAAGTTGGGGTATTCTCATCTTTGGCAAGTGTATCCGTCTCTTGCGGTGGTTTTCTTTTTTGCCTTGAAGTATATCGCTAGGTGATATGTATATTTTCTGTTTATAATGTTGTATATGTATTATACTGAACGGCCATTTATGTTTTGATGTATGTTCTACTATTTGAAATATAAAGATTTTTTTTCATACCTCCTTTTGTTTGCAAAAATTTTTTTCTGAGTGTGCATGCAAAACAGGCCAGAACCCAGCTGTATAATACAATCTGGAAAACCCTGTAATTTGGGATGTATCACACATGTTTCGATGCATTGCTCTTCTTCAAGCGTCATTTTAGATTCCTCAAAGTATTTAAAGCTCCTCCCACCTTACATGGAGGTAAAGGCCCATCTTAAAGTAACAGACCTAAAGGAACATAGTCCATTTCATAGACCATAGTATTGTGCCTTTAAGACTTTTTTTTCTTTTTTAGCATCAACTATTCCTAATGGAAATATGCTTACGGGAAGCCTATTCATTGCTCTCAAGTCTGTCTTGAGTTGTGATCTGAAACCAACAAGAAATTGTTACCTTTACAGTAATGCAGTAACAGTATCCTCACATTCAATCATATTCCATCAATGCTAATATAACCTTGAGAACTGGCACACGTGTAAGGTAGAGGATATTAAATAAGTCCTTCTGTTATATAGAACTATTCAAGCTCAGCATCAAATTGGAAGTGCAAAATAATTTACAGTGGCCACTGCAATGTTTTACTGATTGGTATATTATTTTCATATTTATATAGCTGGATATATACATTAAACATATGTTCTCTAGAACTTATATTATATTTTCAGGCAAGAGTTTGCAAATTGGTCCATGGGTAACACCAGCTATGTGGGGCTTTAAAATCTTGAAAAAGTAAATTTTTCTATTTATTATACCCCAATGCTGTAAAAAAAAGCCAGAATCAATGGGAGAAGCGCCTATAAAAACTTGATGTTTTCATGGTCTGGGTTGGGGTTTAGCATGAAAATCAGATTTTTTGGGGGTTTTCCCCCGAAAAATTAGAGCAATTCGGGGGAAAAAAGCCAGAAAAAAATCTAAAAATGTGGGTTTTTGCTTGATTTTATCATGTTTTTCAGCGATCTGATAAAAAAAAATCTGGTATTGTTTTTTACATACTCCAGTGAAGTAACAAACCATTGGCTATGTATATCTACACACTTGTGTTATACACTGTACTTACTGTATTTTGGGAGTTAGGGTCTAGTTTGGCCCTGCAGCATGGCCGTTTCTTCAATTATATAATTCCAATTGGATTACTATCTATCTGGGTCGATTCAAGTGGGGATTTAGTCTCCTTTCAGGAACATAATCACTCCAGACAATTCATAGTTCAGGTATGGGACCTTTTATTCAGAATGCTCAGGACCTGGGGCTTTCTAGATAACAGATCTTTTTGTAATTTGGATCTTTATACCCTAAGACTACTATAAAATCATGTAAATATTAAATAAACCAAATAGTCTGGTTCTGCTTCCAATAAGGACTAATTATATCTTGGTGGGTATCAAGTACAATCTAATATTTTATTATTACAGAGAAAAAGGAAATCATTTTTAATATATTGGATTATTTGGATAAAATGGAGTCTATGGGAGATGGCCTTTCCGTAATTCGAAGCTTTCTGGATAATGGGTTTCCGGATAACGAACCCATACCTGTACTCCAATATTCAATAACATTATTATGTAGCAGTAGCTTCCTATAAGTTAGGTTCAATACATGTTCCACCAACCTTTTGAGATCACTATCCTAACCTGCCCCCAGCAATCCGGCACTCTCCAATAGTGTCCCTTTGCCCTTCCCGAACAGTAGGGATGTAGCGAACTGTTCGCCGGCGAACTTATTCGCGCGAACTTCGACCGTTCGCGTCCGCCGAATGTTCGCGAACGTCACGCGATTTGAATACATCGTTCGACCATTCGACCATTCGAATTCCTTCGACCGCTAAAAATCGAACGATTTCCATTCGTTCGAACGATTGTAAGCATTCGATCGAATGAAAAACATTCGATCGAATGCTTCGATCGTTCGATTCGAATGAAAATCGTTCGATCGAACGATTAAAATCCTTTGATCGTTCGAATCGAACGATTTTAGCGGGTGTTCGAAGTTCGCGAACTGTTCGCGAATGTTCGCATTTTTTGCCGGTGTTCGCGAACGGCGTTCGCGAACACCAAATCGGCAGTTCGCTACATCCCTACCGAACAGGACTTTTTCCAGGTGGACATAGTCTGAAGCCCACAAACTTCCTTACTGCTCTTGTACTATGTCTTGAACCACTAACTGGTGAAGTATCCACTTAAAAAACGACTTCCACTACTCTCTTAGTTGGAGCATTTAGTGGCCCATGATAAATTCTCCCTGACTACCTTGTGTACTTAGCACATGCTCACACTTAAAGGGATGTATTTATCAAAGGATGAATTTTAGAGCTATGTGAGCTTTTTTTTTTTTTTTTTTCGAAAGAACTCACAACTCGAATGGTTTCTAATTTAACAAAATTAGCAACCATTGCCGAAAAAAACTTAAATAGATTGTGTGAAACCAACCGAAAAAACCTCAAACATCATGAAGGCTACAAACATCTTCAAATGGTTCTCTGCCATTGACTTCTACATGACCTCAACAGGTTTTAGATGGTGTATTTTAGGATTCAAGCTATTTTCAGCTTCGGGGGACAATAAATCTCAGAAATTCACATTATTTTTTTAAATACTGGAATTTTTTTGACCTCAACCTTTGACAAATGCTCTGTCTATGCCTATTACCTCTACTTCCTGGGCTTGGAACTTGGAATTACACTGAGCAACTAATACCTATACTACAGTAACTGCAGTCAAACTTTGTATTACCCAATTTTAACATTTCCAAATACAGTCACACCATATACATTATACAAGTATTCCCATAACTCCATACATTCACACATCCTTACATAATCACAATCAGGAGTAATCAATTTGTCCACCCCCTTATAAGTTGGAGACACCCAGCTGATAGGGAATATAATTGACTATACTAACCATGCTTTATTTTTGGGATGTTGAGATTTATCAGCATACAGTATCATATCATACTTTGCCTCTCTGTAACAAAACTGTCAAACACAAATGTCAAAACACAAATGGAATTCAATAGGAAGACCTCGTTTTGGCATTCTTGTTTGGTGTCTTATTGATCGAGTGGGTTTTTTCTCCTAGCCCTTCTCTTACAGCCTTTCCGACTGGAGCTGTTTTCTTTGGAGAAAAGGCACTTGTGAGGGGATGGGTGCATTTTCAGGAAGGCTAAGCTAAGGGGAGTCTAAGGGGCAGATTTACTAAGGGTCGAATTTCAAAGTTAAAAAAACTTCTAAATTCGACCCTCGAATTGAAATCCTTCGACTTCGAATATCGAAGTCGAAGGATTTTTAGTGTATTCGAGCGATTGAACAATCGAATAGAAATCGTTCGATTGAACGATTAAATAGTCCGAATCGAATTTTTAGCGATCAATCAAAGGATTTGTATTCGACCAAAAAAATCGGCAGCTTTAATTTGGCAAAGTATGAAGTCAAAGTTTTTTTTAAAGAGACAGTACTTCGATTATCGAAAGGTCGAATAGTCGAACGATTTTTACTTCGAATCGAGGTCGAAGGTCGTAGTAGCCTATTCGATGGTCGAAGTACCCAAAAAATTACTTTGAAATTCGAACTTTTTTAACTTTGAAAATTCACTCGAGCTTAGTAAATCTGCCCCTAAGTGAGGGGACAAGATTACTCTTTACAAGTACAAGTGTAAGTACAAGTAGGACATTATAGAAAGGTATTGGGGGATCAATAACACATAGCAAAGATCAAAGAACATGAGGCCTCTTCTACCTTCCCCTAGTTGGGGCTGTCTTGTCCCAACTTTTCACTGTGCACTCCCCCCCTAAATTCGAATGGGTGCACCTGGGTGGGGGGGCATTGGCCAGCCAGGTTGTTTAGGGCACCTGGTCAGCTTGGCCCATAATCAAAGCTAATGGTTCTTCAGAATGAGGGAAGTGGAATACCCCCCTGTGCTAAACGTATGCAACTAGTGAGGGGTAAATTTGACCCATTTTGTTTCGCAAAAACAAAAAAAAGTAAAAAAAAAATCACCAAACGCATTGAAGTCAAGCTCCAGATTACAAAAAATATCTCCCATTGACTTCATTATAATCAAATAATTCACATTTTTAAAAAGATTTAATTTTTCTCTGTAATATTACAACAGTAGCTTGTACTTGATCCCAACTAAGATATAATTAATCCATATTGGAGGCAAAACCAACCTGTTGGGTTTCATTGATGTTTCAATATTTTTTTAATAGACTTAAGATGTGGAGATCCAAATTATGGAAAGACCCCTTATCCGGAAAACCCCATACCGAGCATTCTGGACAACAGGTCCAATATCGCTATGCATTAAAGTCTATGGGTGTTTTTTTTTTCCGGCAAACGCTTTGAAATATTTGACTCATCACTAGCGCTTTGTGCTCAATTAGAAAATGATCCCCTTTGCGTCTGATTGCAAAAAGCAAGAGTAGAAATAAAAGGCTTCTAACATCATAAAACAAATTTTTTTTTGTGGTTTAAACTGAATAAGCTTCTCATTAAAATAAGATGAATGTATTGTTATGATAATTCTTTTTTCGAAAGGCAAAATACACCGTGAAATCATAGGAAGACCGTTTCCCTTCTGCACGTTGTGTATTTTCGTTGTCCACCCGGTAGGTTTTGTAGCGATTCTGAAATTCTTCAGCAGATGTTTAAGGCAACTACGTAGTCGATTTTTTTTTTTGTAAATTCCCTGTAAATATAGGAAATCATTCATCACATCTGTAAGCAGAGGCCAATTAGACAAATGGACGTGCTTGCTTTTGTAAATACAGAAACACTTTTAACATCGGGATTACTCACCCAAATATGTGAATTATTCATTCAAAAGCGCGAATCCCCTTATAAGGTTAAAAGGACAAGAACCTTTTTTAAAGTGATGTCCATTTGTTTTATCCCACATTAAGAATAAAAAAAAGTACTTGTGTATATTAAAGATTAAAAAATGTGTTTTGCATAAGGGAAGAAAGTGTAATTCATCTCTATCATACATTAATAACCCTTAAAACGATGTAACAGGAGTCAGTTCTTCTCCAGGTCTGTTAAATCATTAGTTCAGACAGAACAGAGACTGCAGCTGCTGCTTCCAGTTGCAATTACACGTGCAAATAATCACTTCATGGATATAGATTGGAACATTACTTAGGTTTACCTATCCTTTCACTTAAATAAATCTTCAAGCACACGTGATAGTGATTGGCGGCTTGAATGGGTTTCAAAGGGCAACTATACCCTGAACTCTTCTTGCTTAGCTTTTCTTAGCAGGGAGGTGGCTTAGTACCTGTACCTGTGTAGTTTTAAAACATAGGAGCAGTTTTACTAAAGGGCGAAGTGACAAATGCTGGAGAGTCGATTCACCAGCGTTACCGCCTGCAGGGATTTCGTTGATTTACTAATGGACACAGGCATCACTTCGTTGGCGAAAGGAGATAGACGATTAGCGGTGATTTGCACTCTAACACCAGGCGACATTTCGCTGCGCAAATTCACTAAGATGCGGATTTTACTGAACGTTACGCCAGACTTGCCTTCAGCAGCTCAGACCAGGCGAAGGAGTACATAGATCTTCCTCAATATTCACTTACTTACATCATATATTTTGAGTGGAAAAACTTCTAAGTCCAAAAAAAACGCTGGCGTCTTTTCCTTTTTTCCTGGTGATAAGACTGCAAAAGTGTTGAATTTTTTTGTGTAACCGGTTTCCCCCATACATTTTATAACATATGGGAACATTATTTTACACTGGGCTTTTGTGTAGGGCATTATAACAACTCAATAAACTTTATTAGGGTTCCCTTGCCATGTTTATTTATCAGTGTCAATGTAATTTATTAGATGCAGCATGTAACATAAAGACGTCCATTCAACTTTAAATTCCCCGCTGTATGCAAATTAGCTTGAGTGCAAGACCTCTAGCGAAGTTGCGTCAGACGCTGGTGCTTCTTTGATTTGATTTGCTTGCATTGCCGAAGTAACGCTAGTGAAAATTCGCGTTATCTGAGCGAATTTTCCCCTGGCGAAGTGTTGCGATGGCTGCAAAGCCGTTGCTGGTGAATTTTTTCCTGTTAGTAAAGATGTCCCTGCCATGGTAAGTTCTAATCTTAGACTTAAGTGGCTGGCCACAGTGCCGTAACTAGATATTACTGGGCCCACAGCAAATACTTTTTCAGGCCCACAAAATATTTAGAGGTTGAACTGTTTTACCAATATTTATTGAAAGTGTATATGAATTAGGGCCTTGTGGGGCCCCTTCACCTTCTAGGCCCCCCTGCAGCCTCAGGGTCTGCTTCTTCTGTAGTTACGCCTCTGGCTGGCCACATCCCAAATGGTGTATTGACATGTCCCCTGAACTGCTACTCCACCTCCTCTTTTTATTTTCTTACATTTTGAAGGAGAACAAAGAAATAGGGCAGAAATGCTACTCATTATATTGGAAGCTACTCAAGAGTACTTTTGGATTTTCTCTGGACTCAACAATTGTGCAGACTTGCTGGTCTTGGTGCAGGAGCATGGGATGCTGGGAATTTCTCTTTATGAACTTAGTGGTTTTTTTTTTTTTAAATACAAGGCTGCTAATTAGTGATGGGCAAATATATTCGGCAGGCGCGAATTCACTGTGAATGTCCGCGTTTCGGAATAAATGCGCAAAACTCCCATGAAAATTCACCGACGTCGGTGCACGTCAGAAAAGTTGATTGCATCAAAACTGGAGCGTTTCAACACTATTTGGAATGGATGCCCATTGACTTTAACACGGGCGTCAATTTTCGTGAATTTTTCGCTGTTTACCGAATTTCACTGGAAATTTTTTTTTTTGTTTTTCTTCCCACATTATAACATCCTGCCTGGAGTTGAACCAGCGATCAAGTGTTTTCTTGAGGCCGGCATTACCTCTACTCTGTATGAGGAGACAGCTAAGATCCACGTTCACTGCTAACGGTATCCCTGTATTTGCAAGTAGGCAGGGCTTGTTTCACCTGTTGCTAATCTGGACACAGGTTGTCAGTGTAGGCCGCTGGTTCTGACCCGGCCTGTTCCCAACCTTAAATTTTCCTCACAATTCTGCTCCTATTATCTGGTTCTGACCCGGCCTGTCTGACTACAGCTCCTTTCTTTACCGGCTCCTTCCCGGAATATACGTTCGGTGCCCTTGCCTGCCCGTTTTGGATTACTGGATTCTCATGCGGTAAGTAGTGATGGGCGAATCAGTGGTGTTTCGCTTCACCACAAAATTTGCAAAATGCCAAAAAATTCGCAAAACGCATTGAGGTCAATGGGCGTCAAGCTAATTTTGACACACAACAATTTCGACGCAAACAATTTTGTCCAAATGCATTAAAGTTAATGGGCGTCTGAATAATTTTGACGAGCATCAATTTTTATCCGCGCAACTATTTTGTATAGATGCATTTAAATCAATGGCCATCCAAATAATTTGGATGCACAACACATTTATGCGCGCAACTACTCTGATGCGTGACAAGATTTTTCGCCGCAGTTTCATGAATGTATTTGCTGGCCCGTAACACGGAAATTCACGCAAATTTATTCACCCATCTCTAGTGGTAAGTCCTAGCGGCACCCAAGTAGCTGAGGGCCATGCCCAAAACCCATGGTGGCTATTATAGACAGAAGAGCACGCCTAGACAGGAATCCAGTCATTGGGTTTGTCATTCGTGACACAAATACAACATTACATTATAAAAACCTTATTTTTTATTTTAAAGTAAAAACCGCTATAGTTCCTGCTCTCCATCCACTTCAGTTAAAATGGTCTATAACATGCATGATAAACCCAAGGTGTCTTCAAAGACACACCAATGTAAACACTGCAATTCTTTGTTGCACAGATATTCATGTGTTTAAAACAATTCTCTTGGCAATTTTAAACATGAGAAGAATGCAAACTTGCAGACTTTATGTTGAACGTTTAGTAGTAGATAATAAACATAATCAGCTTCATAAATGTTTTTTGAAATGTATTAAATAAGGTTCAAGTACAGAATATTTGTAAAACTTACAGAATATTTTTAAACTAGGCACAGAGTCCCGTTATTTGCGTGTTTTATTTTTTTAATAAGGTGTATTTTTCCAGTGAACTATTCAACACAATATATTGTTTTAAGAAACAGTTCATTATTACGTGATTTGCTGTTCAACTGTTACAGTAAGATTATGGGGCATGTTTCTAAACGTTTGTAAGAAAGAAAAAAAAAAGTGTCAATATTTAAGAAATTTTTTTCAATACAAGTTTTTCAATATTTTTTGAGAGTTTGCAGACTCGTTAAAATTCTTATTAAAATTTTACTCGATACAGTTTTTTTATCAAAATGTTTTGCTAAATAAGCAAACCTTCCAGTTCAGTAAGATTCCGAGTTCATTCAGATTTTCTAAAAAAAAAAAAAAATTCTAACTTTCTGAAATAGACCTACCCATGTCAGGTGGTGTAAAATAAATGGCATCATTTGTTCAGAGGAAAAAACAAATTTCTTTCCAATTAGCACTAAAAATTTAGTGATGGGCGAATAAATTCGCCAGGCACGAATTTGCGGCGAATTTCCACGTTTCACCACCAGCGAATAAATTCATGAAAATGCGGTGAAAATTCGCCGGCGGAAAAACACACGTCAATATTATAAAAAATATATAAAAATTGCTGCTCGCATAAAAATAGTTTTGACATCCCTTGACTTCAATGCGTTTTGCGAATTTTTCGACACAGATTCTCCCATCACTACTAAAAATGTATTTTTTCTGCAATAATGATTAGTGATGGGCGAATCTCTTCCATTTCTCTTCGGCGAAAAATTTGTGAATTTCCCGCAAAATTCGCGAAAAAGTGAAAGATTAGCGAAGAATCGTTGAAACGGAAAGTTCACAAAAAATTTGTGAAATTCGGCAGTTTTCACGAAAATGTTGTGAAATTCATAAGTTCTCACGCAAAATCTAGCTATTTGAACCTTTTCACGGAAAAATTGTGCATTTCGAACGTTTTCCCAAAAAAATCTTGAAAATCGGAACTTGCCGCAAATTCGTGCCTGGCGAATTTAATCACCCATCACTAATAATGATGCATGGTGTGAATTTACAAAGTACTATAAATAATTACTTTTATTTTTCCAAACTTTCAGCACACCAGTTATCTTAAAAACATTTATAAATATTAACCAATGAATTTAACAAACCCAGCACATATGTCATGTCTATGGCAAAGAAACTGAGTTGGGAGTTCAATATTTAGATATGTTTTAGTAGATTTTTGGGAACAGTGCTCTAACTCACATATACGTATAAATAATAATATGGAATAAAAGAAAGTATTAAGATGTTGTTTTCATAATAGAGGGGCTGCTAAACTTTCCCTTTGGAAGGGGTCCAACTCTTAAATAAAAAATCGTAATCACTTAAACCTGCTCGCTTTTATGATTTTATCTCATCCGAAACTCGAAATCGCAGATGAACATATTGCTGCCATTAAAAGTTACATAACTGGTGCTCAAGGCTTAAAAAACATCCAGAAGTCTCTTGTAAGTCTCAGACTGTTTAAATTGCCTGCAGTAAGGCCCGACACCTGCACCCCTGTCTCTCGCTCTCTGTATAGTGTATATAGTAATGCAGCACACACAGAACAAGCAGTTCCATGGATAATAGTTCCAATATCGGTACTAAAATTAGAAATATTATGTAAAGTACTGAAACAAACACAATACCAGAATGAGGAGCCTTCAGGGCCGGATTTAAAGATGTTGTGCCAATAGACCCCCAACCGCTTGCACCTGACCCCTTGTTTACACCTGATTCCCCCTGCTAGCACCCCCAAACCTCCCACCACTCACAAACCTTGCACCAACCTGCTTCCCAACTAGCTCTGTTTCTTCGGGCCCATTGCAATCTCTCCAATGTCAAAATTTACGGCCCAGTCCCCAGTGATAATGCGACCAACAAGCGACATGCTGCCCCCTATTTTTTGCTGCCCTAGGCCTGGCCTTCCTTTAATTGTAAAGTCTTTGATGGACTAGTAGTGATGGGCCGTTTTAGCGAATTTCCAGCGAAATTTGCGAAACGGCAAAAAATTAGCAATTTGCGTAAATATTTTTTTTGACGCTGGCAAATTTTTGCGGCCGTTTGCAAATATATTCACCGGCGGCGAATCGCGGGAATTCGCCGTGAATTTGCGCCTGGTGAATGAATTCACCCAACACTATAGACTACATTTAGGGATGCCATTTATTTACCAGCAATGTATTTGTGTAGACATTTCCCATCTAAATTTACCTTCTTTGGCCCTTTCACCTGCCAATCTTACCCCTGCAGGTTCTGGTCCTCCCCTTTGCTTCATTGGTCCGTCCCTTTGCATCATCATCATCCTCCTCTGTGTTATCAGCCCGCCCACTCAGGTTATCAGCCTGCCCCCACCATTATTTAATTTCATAAAAAGTGAGAACCCTAACTGCATTGGATGACACAGCTTAAAGGGATGGTTCACCGTTAAATTAACTTTTAGGGGCAGATTTATCAAAGGTTGAAGTGAAAATTCAAATTTAAAAATTCAAATTTCAAGCTAATTTGTGGGTACTTTGACTAGGAAATAGTCAAAATTCAATTTGAATTTGAAAAAAAATCAAAAATTCTCTTTAAAACTTTGACTTCGACCATTCGCCAACTGAAACCTGACGAATTGCTGTTTTAGCCTATGGGGGACCTCCTGGAACCTATTTGAAGTCAATTGAAAAATCAAAGTTTTTTTCGAAAAAACTTTCATTCGAATTCGATCTAATGTGCTATTACTTCGATTTGTATGATTCGAATTCGAACAAATACGGACTATTCATTTGAAAAAGAAACTGATTTTTTCTAATAAATTTTGGTTAATTCCAATTTCCACATTTTTTAAATTTGAAATTCGACCTTTGATAAATCTTAGTATGATGTAGAGAGTGATATTCTGAGACAATTTGCTGTTGGTTTTCATTTTTTATTATTTGTGTTTTTTTTAGTTATTTAGCTTTTTATTTATTAGCTCTCCAGTTTGTAATTTCAGCAATCTGTTTTTTTAGGGTCCAAATTCCCCTAGCAACCATGCATTGATTTGAATAAGAGGCTGGAATATGAATAGGAGAGGCCTGCATAGAAAGATGAGTAATAAAAAGTAGCAATAACAATACATATGTAGCCTTACAGAGCATTTTTTAGATGGGGTCAGTGACCCCCATTTGAAATCTGGAAAGAGTCAAAATAAGAAGGAAAATAAGTCAGAAACTATAAAAAATAAATAATGAAGACCAATTGATAAGTTGCTTAGAAGTTAATGTAAAGATGGCAGCTTAGTCTGTCGGCCCTTGGATGGGGAGCATCACTTCCAAGATATATTAGACTCAACTGATTCACAATCATTTGATTTAATGTCAGACTAAAACCTATTGATGCAGAATGCACTTTATTGTACAGCTACCCGTGTAGATTGAGACGTCTTTCACTTGGGGGGTTTATTTAATATTTATCAAGGGTCAAGATCCGGTAAAAACACTAGTGATTTTTTTTGTCTTGGCGAAAGCTTATTACCTAAAACCGTGGATAAGCAAATTTTTTTCTCAGTGAAATTCATGGTTTCTCAAGTGGCGAAAACGTTTGTGAATCTGCACTAGAATGTTGCCATGTGTTCTGTTTCACCTTTTTTGTAGGAACAAAAGTGATAAAAAAAAATGTCAATTGACTCTCATGGGCCCCACTGCATTTGGCACGAGAGAAAATGTTTAGGAAAAAATGCTGTTAACTCCAATGTATTTATGAAAATTTTGCTATTTGTCAATTTTTCTGTAGTTTTGCAAAGTCTTTGCAAAGCAGAATGTGGCGTTTTCAGTCATTACTACCTAAAACGGCAGAAATTGAAGTCCTGAAGCTCACGAAAATAGCAAACATTTAAGTCCTAAAGGGAGAAAAGACCCAAAGCCACGAAAGGAGGCGAAGTTGAAGTCCTGAAGCCACGAATTCAATTCCTCTGAACACCAATGTGTGTGCGTTTTTTTTTTTTTTAATCTGCTGGCCAACAATGTATTATTTTAATACTCTATAGGCCCCTGCCACCAACGTTTTTTTAATTCATTGGAGCCCCTGCCACCCAATGTTTTTTTTAAAAAACTTTTATGGGGGGCCCTGGCGACAATATTTTTTTTAACTTATACGCGGGCCCTGGTCCCCAATAGCTTTTTATAACTTGTGTGTGTGTGGGGGGAGGGTAACTTTTTTAGCGCTGATGTCTGTGTGGTCTTTTAACTGTGATGTGGAGTGGGAGGGATCTAGGGCGGGTTGGGGGGGCGGGGTAGGCGGGCCAAGGGGGCCCCAAAAATGTTGTTGTAAGGGGCCCTGGTGTTTTCTAACGGTGGCCCTGGCCTAGAGAATATTTTGGCTGTAGGAATGGGTTCTGGCTAATAGCAGGATCCCTTGATATTTGCCAATATTTCTTATTCTCTCTTCAATATATATATATATATATATATATGGCAGTCACAGGGGCAATAAAGGGAATGTTCTCACTTAGTTTTGAATCAAGATTTCCTTTGAATTCAAAGGAAATGTTGGGTTTGCTTAATTATATAGAAATGTTTTAAATGAATGCCTGTGTGACCATACAGCTACCTGCCATTGCTCATCTGGAGCCCATATGTCCTTCTGTTTCCATTGAGCCGACCAATCAGGGACATCAGTGCTGGGCGGCCTGTGCAGATTATTGTGGTGTGATATTGATGCATGGCCAAACAGGCTGCTTGGGAGATCAAATTTCTTCCTATGGGTTACTAACCCGACTTCCACATTCAATTACGGGTACGAGACCTGTTATCAAGAATGCTCAGGACCTGGAGTTTTCCGAATAAGGAATCTTTCCGTAATTTGGATCTCCTACTTTGTGTGCTGAAAAATCATCTAAACATATAGGGGCAAATTTATCAAGGGTTGAATTTCAAATTAAAAAAAAATTTGAAATTCGAATTAAAAAAGAACTAAAATGTATTCAAAAAAATCTAAGTTTTTTTTGGGTGAATAGGCCGTTTTCGTTCGATTTCGAATCATATGAATCAAAGGAACAGCGCAATCAATTGAATTCGACTCGAAGTTTTTCAAAAAAAAAAAAATTTGATTTTTCAGATTCCACCAATTGAATCCAAATACATTCTAGGAAGTCCCCCCTAGGCTAAAACAGCTATTCCGCAGGTTTTAGATGGCGAATGGTCGAAGTCGAATTTTTAAAGAGACAGTACATGATACATTTCGATATTCAAATTTCCGATTTTCTTTCAAATCCTTATATAAAATTTGGACTATTCCCTAGTCGAAGTACACAAAAATTAGCTCGAAATTCTAATTTTTTTTCAATCGAATTTTCACTTCCTTAATAAACCCAATAGGCTGGTTTTGCTTCCAATAAGGATTAATAATATTTTATTTGGGATCAAGTGCAAAGTACTGTTTTATTATTACAGAGAAAAAGGAAAACATGTTTCAAAATATTGATTTTATTAAAATGGAGTCTACGGGGGATGAACTTCCCATAATGGGATTTTGATACTATATAAACATGGCACTATGCTTTAGAGTAATAAGCCTAAAAAACTAATTTCTCCATATTTTTTGTAACATATGAAAAATACATTATTCATACAAAAAATACAAACTGTTGAAGACCTGATGGCTGAACTAAAAAAAATAAAGGAAGGTTTGTTGGTTTTCGGACTGATCTGTTTATACAAGAATAGTCCCTATTTCTAAATGAATTCACATTGAAAATGCGACGGCCGCTATTAAATGCAGAATAAAAACAGATGGCCTGAGTATTTAGAGCTCATGAATAAAAATGACATCATGAAACACCTGCACCTAAAGTGCCTGGTAGACAGGTTCCCATAAAATCATATTTTTTTTTTCCTTGTAAATGTAACAATTTATAGGCAGCTATACGTTGCTTATATTACATGTAACAACAACTTATTCCTGCAGTCACCCACAGCATTTTTAGATCCGCATGGCTTATGGAAAACTAGAACTGAAAGGAACAAATATATCCTATTTTTAGATTTATATTTATAATCCTGACTAAAAATAGTGGAACCTTAACAATTTTTCAAATAATGCACCGGTTCTGCAGAAAATAATGCAATGGTAAGCACATACGTAGGTGTTTTGTTTGCAGTGGAAAATAAGAAAAAAGCTGGTTAAATATACCAATTAAATACCTTTTAATTTGTAGAGAAACTTGCCTGTGATGAGTTGCAGGTGCCTCCAGCAAACATTCAGCTAGTCGGAATATTCCGTGGGCACCGCACTGAACAAGGAGGAAAGAAAATTAAGCAGAGAGCTGGTGGAGGAGGAGGTGAGACAGAAAACTGTAAAAAACATGGACAATTTAAAGCCTACAAGTGAATCTCCAAATACCTTAAAGGAGAAGGAAAGCTATTCTGTTGAATGTTTTACCATACCTGAGTAAAAAGCTCTAGAAGCTCTCTGTTGTTTTAGGATAGGAGCTGCAGTGTTAGCTTGGTGTGACATCACTTCCTGCCTGAGTCTCTCCCTGTTCACCTACTGCTCTGGGTTCTCCAAATTACAAGCGCACACCCTGGCCCTCCTGAAATTAGAGTACCTGGTGCCCAGCGAAATAGGGGGTCGGCCACCCCCTCAGAATTCCAACTGAAGAAAAATTCACTGGCACTCAAGTAGTACTTGCAGGGTGAAACCCTTGCTTTATATTTATTCAATGCGGCATGCAACGTTTCGGGGACAACCCCATGCTTGATAAAGGGGTTGCCCCCGAAACGTTGCATGCCGCATTGAATAAATATAAAGCAAGGGTTTCACCCTGCAAGTACTACTTGAGTGCCAGTGAATTTTTCTTCGTTCACCTACTGCTCTGGGCTCAGATTAAAAGAGGGGGGGGGGGAGGAGCAAACTGAAAAAATTTGGTTGGTCTTTTTTTATTTGAATTTCGAGGTGATGAGGGTTTAAAAGAACTCCCATCACCTATAAATTCTACCCTTGATAAATCTGCCCCTTCATTTTATAATGTATTTCCTTTTTCTCTGTAATGATAAAACAGTACCTTGTACTTGATCCCAACTAAGATATAATTATTCCTTACTGGAAGCAAAACCAGCCTATTTGGTTTATTTAGGGGCCCATTTACTTAGTTCGAGTGAAGGAATAGAGGAAAAATAGTTTGAATTTCGAATGGTCGAATATGGCTACTTCAACCATCGAATGGGCTACTTCGACCTTCGACTACGACCTCCGACTTCGAATCGAACGATTCAAACTAAAAATCGTTCGACTATTCGACCATTCGATAGTTGAAGTACTGTTTCTTTAAAAATTTCTTCGACCCCCTACTTCGCCACCTAAAACCTACCGAGGCCAATGTTATGGGGAAGGTCCCCATAGGCTTCCTAACAATTTCCTGATCGAAGGAATATCTTTCGATCGATGGATTAAAATCCTTCGAAACGATTATTCCTTCGATCGTTTGATCGTAGGAATAGCGCAAAATCCTTCGACTTCGATATTCGAAGTCGAAGGATTTTACTTCGACGGTCGAATATCGAGGGTTAATTAACCCTCGATATTCGACCCTAGGTAAATGTGCCCCCTAATGTTTACATGATTTTCAAATTAGGGAAAGGTTTGTTATCCAGAAAACCCCAGGTCCAGAGCATTCTGGATGACAGGTCCCATACCTGTACTTTTTACCAAAGGAAGGGGGAAGTAGGGGAACAGAAGAGTAATTTTCCCTTAAAAGAGGGTTCCTTTATTTCTACCGCACTGTTAACAGAACCCGCAAAACAAATAATTCATTCAGTACTGCTTAAAATATGTAGTATGGTTTCCTGAAAGAAACAAAATAAAAAAAAAATAACAATTGTAAAAGATTATGGCAAAAGATGAAAAACAAACCTGAATGTAGTTACGTGCGCCTATATTAATCTATATGAAATATTTACATGCCTCTTGCTTAATAAAATCATAATATTTGCCTCAAGTATGTCACTTTCTAAATAAAACATTCGTCTCGGGCTTTTAAGTGTGTGTGTATGTTTTTAAATTAACTCGGTATTCATCTCCATCGACTTTAAGTATACAAAGCGCACATATATATATATATAAAAATACATCTTTGATGTTAGGCATTTGATTTAAATATCCCATAAATTATACATAACAAGGTTACATTCCGGCTTTGCCGCACTTCAACAGAGACCTCTAGTGGATTTATTTTATTATTCCTGCATTTCACCTGCCGCAATGGAGGAATTAGGAAGGGAAAGGACAAGGGAGAACGGGAGTAAACACAAGGAAAGAACACATTATGTAACAGCAGTAATTCATATTCACGAATGTTTACATCGGTTCAAACCCACTCAAAGGGCATACAAAGGACTAACAAATAAAGGGTGGTTTACTTACGTAAGTGCAGCATAGATCAGTGCACGTTCGGACTCAATTCTCCATTTTTTTAACCAAGAATGCAGCATTTTCTTCCCATAATTCCATGAGTCCAAATACACAACTAACTTAGTAGGTTGATGCATATCAGATGCAATTGTGCTAAAAATGGACAGTCTCAGTAATTTCCTGCACTCGCAACACAAGTGCGCAGGCTGCACTGGCAACACTCCAGCTTTAACTTTAGCACGTTATTAAAGGGGTTTTATATTGTTCTCCTTTAAATTAACTCAAAGAATAATGTAGAGAGTGATATTCTGAGACAATTTGCAATTGGTTTTTATTTTTTATTATCTGTGGTTGTCGAGTTATTTCTATTTTTATTCAGCAGCTCTCCAGTTGGCAATTCCAGCAATCTGGTTGCTACGGTCCGAATAACACTAGCAACCATGCACTGAGAGGCTAGACGATGAATTGGAGAGGGCCTGAATAGAAAAATGAATAATAAAAAAGTAGCAAAATCAAAAAAATGTATAGCCTTACAGAGCATTTGCTTTTTTTTTTAGATGGGGTCAGTGACGCCACATTTGAAAGCTGAAAAGAGTCAGAAGAAGGCAAATAATTCAAAAACTATATGAAACAAAAAATGAAGGCCAATTAAAAAAGCTGCTTAAAATTAGCCATTCTGTAACATACTAAAGGTTAACTTAAAGGTGAACCGGCCCTTTAGGGCAGAGACACACGGGAAGATTCAGGGATATTTATTTGCCCGGCGACAAATCGCCTCTTTTTCAGGCGACTAATCTCCCAGAACTGCCTTCCCGCCGGCTAGAATCTAAATTGCCGACGGGATGGCACTCAGAGAACTTTGTTTTCTGAATTGCCCGAAGTTGCACCACGAGGAAACTTCGCAGGGTCAGACTGGGCCCAGACCCGCTCCTGCACTCCCGCTCTCTTCTGCATGAAAAACGTACAAGCTTGCATGCGTGCGCGCATGCAGAGGGGGTACAGGAGGTATCAGTGGCACTCAATAGTTTGTGGCTACACTAAGGTGTGTGTTAGCAGTCTGGAAGTATTTTGATCTCTGGTCAAATTGCTAATAAAGTTTGTTTTGTTAAACGGAGCCTAATGATGACGTGCACTTTCAGTAAAAACAAATTTAATGTCACATAGACTTTGGGGCAGAGGCATAGGGGGTATCGGAGGTAGCGGCTCAATAATTTGCGGCTGGGGCCCCGGACCCGTTCCTGCACTCCGTCTTCTGCTTACAAGCGAGCACCAGCGCGCAGGAGGAGGTATAGTTGGCATAGAATCATTTGCAGATAGTGGGCCAGGGGGACGGTGTGGGCTATAGTGCCTGGGGGACGGTGTGGGGGGCCCCTGAGGCTGCAGGCCCGGAGGGCCCCGGGCCCCCCAATCAGACACCGACACTTCGGGCGACTTCAGAAAACGAAGTTCTCCAAGTGCCATCCTGTTGACGATTTAGATTCTAGCCAGTAGCAAGGCTTTTCAGGAGATTAATCGCCCCAAAGAGGGCCGATTTGTCTCCAGGCTACTAAATATCCCTGAGTTTTCGCATGTGTCTCTGACCTTAATGGCATAAATAAGTGCACCCACTAGCTTGCAGTCCCAACTGTAGTTAAGGTAATAAATGAGCCCTAAAGGGGGGATTTTATACTGAGGCATAGTCCTAGGCTGTAAAATACTCGTGCTGTTTGCCCTTGGCAAAAATGAAGACGTTAATCCATTCTGAGGAAACGGGAGGAGGGAGATTAGCTGAACCTTAAAGAAAGAAAATTCAACATAATTAAAGAAACCGCCTGTATTAAGGGGAGGCCCGTTTATAAACATTCTCATATTAGTGTTTTTTGAGCTTTTTTTTTTTTTTTTTTTTTTTAAAAACTATGATTAAACTCTATATCTCTATATTCACAAATGCCTTGTAATTTATTAAAAGATCTGAATATAAAAAGCTCAAACAAAGAAAAAAAAGGCTGGATGATGCGGAAATAAAATGCGAAAACCTGGAAAACCTATAAAAATGTGAGTTTTTTTGGACAATAACTAAGGAAAAAAACCTCTAAAACTCTGAATGCCCTTGACTGCTTTTACTGGCTGAAGTTTTGTATTGGAGTTTTTTGTGGTTTAGAAATCTCAAATTTTTCGAGTTTTAAGGAATTAAAAAAAAAACCAACTAATTTTTAGAAGAAAAAAAAATAGAAATTTGAATGTTAGCAAATAGGCCCCGTAATGTTAAACAGCAGAGTGTTTTTCTACATTATTATATTTTTAAATTTTACGCTATTAACACTTTTTACATTATCATCATAAATGTATCATAATTGTATAACAGGAGCGCCCCCTTCTGTTGCTCAACTGAAAAAGCTCAAGTTACTGAAACAGGAACGTTTTACTCGCAGGGAGCCCAGAAGCCCTTTACACTTTGAATAAAACAATACTAATAGCACAATTCTCTAAGCACAGAGCACCCTCAAAGTTGTTAGATGCAATTTCTTCCTCTTCCTCCAAATTTCCCAATAAAACTGGCGCGGGAAATGTCTCCTGACTAGTGATGGGCAAATAAAATTGCGAAATTGCTGCGAAAATGAAAAGCCCCATTGACTTTAATGTGCTGGCGTCAAAATTCGTCTTTCACAAATTTTTTGCCGTTTTTCGAATTTCACAGGAAATTCACAAATTTTTCGGCGAAACAGGAGTGGCGGATTGACACTACATGAGGGCCCCCGCCATATTGTAAATGGGACAGAATGACCAACTCTCTCTCTCTTACCCTAGGTCTCTCTCCCCCCGCTTTAGCTGTCTCTCTCTCTTTTGTGTGTGTCCCCCTGTCCTATGGTGTCAGTGAAGAGGGAGAGAGGGTTGTAGGCCGGGGAGACCCATGTGAGAAGCCAGGGTGCTGGTAGTCGGTCGCTACTCACAAAACTACTGCTGCCCCTCAGACCGAGCAGGGCTTTCCCGGGGTTGCTGTCGCATTGCTTAGTGAAGGTTCCGTACCTGGAGGAAGCGTCCAGTGATCGGGCAGCTCGGGCCAGTGGTTGGGATCCTGCCCCATGTTCTCCTCATCTTCCTCCTGCATAGCCGCTCCACGCTCTCACCCCTCCCGGTACCAGTGTCGGACTGGCCCACCGGGATACCAGGAAAACTCCTGGTGGGCCCAGGTGTCGGTGGGCCCTTATGCTGCTAAACATTTGGCCTATTTCATGGCCATTCCTTATTTCTATGAAGCTAAATAGATGGAACAATAGTTTACAGTATGTAAAAAATAGAGACTAGAAGAATAGAGGTTGAGTGAAGAGAGGAAGAATAATAATACTGAGAGTGGGCCCCTGGTCTAAGGTTTTTGGGTGGGCCCCTGGAGTCCCAGTCCGACACTGCCCGGTACACACACATACTGAGCTACTGCAGTCAGGCCCAGGGTCCGGCTGCCACAGGAAAGCCTCGGCGCTGGCTGCTAGTGAGTCCGGCAGGAGCGCAGACCAGGCCCACAAAGTCTCATCTCGCGAGACTTGTGACGTCACGGCCACAAATCGCCATTTAAACTTCTGGCAGGTCCGCAATCGATGTTCTGAGCTCCCCTGAGCTACAGCCAGACGGTGCAGGCAGACGGTGAAATAGGTGACCACTATGGACCCCTAGGCTATAGCTTAGGATAGCCTAGGCATTAATCCGCCCCTGCTTGTCTGTAAATTCCATTGAATGTTCCATCAGTAGATGCTTCCTGCAACAGTGGTTGGGGTAACAGTATAATTTTTTTTTAAAAAAAAATGCCCCCCAGCCAGCACTAGGACTCTTTCACCGGGATGGGAATATTAAACAGGGCAGCCCATCAGAGGATTAGGGGCAGATTTATCAAGTGTATAATAGCAAATTGGAATTTTTAAATTCGAGTTTTCGAGTTTATTTTAGTGTAATTTGACTAGAGAATAGTTAAAATTTGATTTGAATTTTTTTTTTAAAAAAAAATTAGAAATGCATCATGTACCGGCCCTTTAAGAATTCAAATTCTACTATTTGCCACTTTAAACATACCATATTGCTGCTTTAGGCTATGAGGGACATCCTGGAATCAATTTGGAGTTGTTTGTTGGCATCTGAAAAAAAAGTTTTTTCAGAGAAAAACTCGAATCGAATTCGATTATTCACCCGAATTGAAAAAAATGTTCTTTATAAAAATTTAGATTGTTTTTAACTCAAAAATCAAGTTTATGGGCGTTTTTTATAACTTGTATAAACTCAGATTCGATCCTTGATAAATCTGCCCCATAATCTGTCGGCAGTTTATATGTGCTCGGGTATGGGGAGCTTAAGCAGGCCCCCATTATTATACTGTTTTCTGGGACAAAAGGCTGCATTACAGATAAATATACAAATTTTGCAGGTCATTTGTAAATGAGCCTTGTTGGGTAGAGACTTCTTTACCGTAATACAAGGATATTGGCCACACTTGGGCAAGTAATGGTGTGGATTATGTGGATATACTAGCCCTATAAGTGTCATCTATACTTACCAATAGCCTGGTAGCACTCATTTAAATTGCTTATTATAGGGTGGAAGCTTAATGAAAACTTATATTAGATTCAACACTCTGCAAATGAATTGATTTATCAAGGGCCAAAGTGAAAATTGTAAGTAAAAAAGTTAGAATCTCAAGCTATTTTTGTGTACTTCGACTATCAAATAGACCAAAATTCAATTTAAATTTGAAAAAAATTTGACAATTGGAATATTGAAATCTATCATGTACTGTCTCTTTAAAACCTTGACTTGCCGAACTGCTGTTTTAGCCTATGGGGGACCTCCTAGAACCTATTCAGTCATGTGGTGGACTTGGAAAAATCTAAGTTTTTTGGGGCAAATACTTCGATTCGAATTAGATCGAATGTGCTAAAACTTCGATTCGAGTGATTGCGATACAGCCTATTCACCACAAGTTAAAAACGTCAATTTTAATAAATTTCGATTGGTCTTTTTGTTATTCGAATTTCAAAGTTATGGGAGTTCAAAACACGCCCATTACTGCGAAATTCCCTAGATAAATCTGCCCCATAATGAGAGTCTTATTTTATAGCAAAAACAATTGCAAGCTGCGTGTATAATATAGAAAGGTAAAGATGTAACAAACATGGGCAATTTTCTAGCACTTGGCCCTGACTGTGTATCACAAACACGGACTTGCCCCTTGCAGGGTTTTATATTGTGTGAGACAACAGAGCACATGTAGACTAGTTGCCCATGGTACATTCTCAGTCTGCTTTGCTGGGTGTCTGTACTGAGGCTGCTTTTACTCCACCTGGGAATATAAAATCCATCCCGGAAGTGGCATCCTTGCAAGAGGATCTGAACAAACTGGCAGTCAGGGAGGCTCAGCCACAGGTGAGAATCATTATTGATAAAGGAAACATTACACACACAGCATTTACCAACAGACAAGCCACTTGTACTATTTAGAGGACTAAAAGGTGAATTCCTGATTAGAACTCTGGAGACTCCTTGTGAAAAGTGATGGAACGAAATTTTTTGCCAAGTTTCGCTGTAAAAATGACTCCTATAGACTCTAATGGGTGAAAAAATTTGTCGAGAGTCAAAAAGATATTTTGTTGCCCATATGCATGTCGTCGAATTTTTGCCATTTTGCTAATTTTTGGCGTAGCAAAACAGGTCAGATTCGCCCATCACTATCTCTGCGTCTCTCTCTCTGTGTGTGTGTCTCTCTCTCTGTGTGTGTGTCTCTCTCTCTGTGTGTGTGTCTCTCTCTCTGTGTGTGTGTCTCTCTCTGTGTGTGTCTCTCTCTCTGTGTGTGTGTGTGTCTCTCTCTGTGTGTGTGTGTGTCTCTCTGTGTGTGTGTGTCTCTCTCTGTGTGTGTGTGTCTCTCTGTGTGTGTGTGTGTGTCTCTCTCTCTCTGTGTGTGTGTGTGTCTCTCTCTCTGTGTGTGTGTCTCTCTCTGTGTGTGTGTCTCTCTCTGTGTGTGTGTCTCTCTCTGTGTGTGTCTCTCTCTGTGTGTGCATGTGTGTGTGTCTGTCTCTCTCTGTGTGTGCATGTGTGTGTGTCTGTCTCTCTCTGTGTGTATGTGTGTGTGTCTCTCTCTCTCTCTCTGTGTATGTGTGTGTGTCTCTCTCTCTCTGTGTGTCTGTGTATGTGTGTGTCTGTGTATGTGTGTGTCTGTGTGCCTGTGTGTCTGTGTGCCTGTGTGCCTGTGTGTCTGTGTGTCTGTGTGCCTGTGTGTCTGTGTGCCTGTGTGCCTGTGTGCCTGTGTGCCTCTGTCCCTCCGTGCCTCTGTCCCTCCGTGCCTCTGTCCCTCCGTGCCTCTGTCCCTCCGTGCCTCTGTCCCTCCGTGCCTCTGTCCCTCCGTGCCTCTGTCCCTCCGTGCCTCTGTCCCTCCGTGCCTCTGTCCCTCCGTGCCTCTGTCCCTCCGTGCCTCTGTCCCTCCGTGCCTCTGTCCCTCCGTGCCTCTGTCCCTCCGTGCCTCTGTCCCTCCGTGCCTCTGTCCCTCCGTGCCTCTGTCCCTCCGTGCCTCTGTCCCTCCGTGCCTCTGTCCCTCCGTGCCTCTGTCCCTCCGTGCCTCTGTCCCTCCGTGTCTCTGTCACTCCGTGTCTCTGTCACTCCGTGTCTCTGTCTCTCCGTGTCTCTGTCTCCCTGTCTCCATCTGTCTCGGAGACATATTTATTAAACATGCAACTACTGAGAGACACAAGAAGTAAACAGGTGGCTGGTCATTGGCGCTTACAATCTAAAACATTGTGTAAATGTCTCTGTAAAGTGGTGGTTGTGACAGATACATTGACTTCAAGAAAGGGTTGGTTGTCTGTATAGCAGGAGAGAAAATACTCTGTAAAATATGTATATAAAAATAACCAAACTAAATCTTTCAGCAAATACTTTATTTGCATAGCAACACATAAGTGCGTTCTATATGTAAATATATACAGCCCCAAGCCCCCAACAAATCAGCAAACGCCTCTACTGTGAGCCGTTAAGAAAGAACTGAACCAGCTGCTTAAAAACATCATCATTAAATCCTTTCACGTCCGTTTCCTCCACAGATTCATACAATGGAGAGCTTTGCGTTCCCCAACAAATGTTCTTTCGGGAAGGATTTTTATCCGAATCGGCAGATAAGGCCAAAGTGTTCAGTTGGTAACAGAAAAAGGAGAAATATTTCCCATCGGAGATGATACCCTGTGAGGTGAACGGCCGAGTCAAGTCATCGTGACTCCAGAAACCTACAAGAGAGTCAATAAAGAGTTGGATGGAGATGATGAAAGTTCCTGCTCGTTTGCTATTGTACTAATGACCTACAAGACAGCGGATATGCTTCCAATATTTAATGGAGAAGTATCAAAAAAATAAATATACAAAACCGAAATAAGATGTTTTCTAAAATTAATTCTGACCCATTTCCGAGCCCCCCTATTGGATCTGTTATTTAAAATCAGACTCCCAACTCCTGTATGAGCAGAGTATGAATAGTGACAGATACGTAGAGCGGGAGAGCTGATTATTTCAGAAAATGATACCATTTTTTAATTGGTTATAAAGGTAAGGTATCCGTTATCTGGAAAGACAATCCAGAAAGCTCCGAATCTGCGGAAAGGCCATCTCCAATAGACTCCATTTTATCCAAATTTATAAAAATGATTTCCTTTTTCTCTGTAATAATAAAAGAGTACATTGTACTTGATCCCAACTAAGATATAATTAATCCTTATTGGAAGCAAAACCAGTTTACAAGAGTTTCTAGTAGACTTAAAGTATGAAGTAGGGATGCACTGAATCCACTATTTTGGATTTTGCCCAACCCCCAAATCCTGCCCCAAAGATTCAGCCGAATACCTAACTGAATCCTAATTTGCATATGCAAATTAGGGGAGGAAAGGGGAAAACATTTTTACGTCCTTGTTTTGTGAGAAAAAGTCACTTGATTTCCCTCCTCACCCCTAATTTGCATATGCAAATTCGGATTCGGTTCGGCCGAATCCTGCTGAATAAGGCTGAATCCCGAACCGAATCCTGGATTCGGTGCATCCCTAGCATGAAGACCCAAATTAAGATAGTAAGTTACCTTTAACCAGCCTATTGGGTTTATTTTTGGTGGCAGATTTATCAAGGGTCGAATTTCGAGGTGATTGGAGTTTTTTTTTTTTTTTAAAATGAAGTACACTGAAATTAGCTCGAAATTTAAAAATTAGATCCTTGACAAATTTGCCCCTTAATGTTTAAATGATTTTCTAGTAGACTTAAAGGGGTGGTTCACCTTTAAGTTCACTTTTAGTATGATCTAGAGCGGTGAAAACTTTTCAATTGGTCATTATTAATTTTTAATCGTTTTTTAATAATGGACCTTATTCTTCTGAATCTTCCCATCTAAAAATAACAAATGCTCTGTAAGGCTACACATTTATTGTTATTGCTACTTTTTATTACTCATCTTTCTATTCAGGCCTCTCCGATTCATATTGCAGTCTCTTATTCAAATCAGTGCATGGTTGCTAGGGTAATTTGGACCCTAGCAACCAGACTGCTGAAATTTCAAACTGGTGAGCTACTGATTAAAAACCTAAATAACTCAAAAACCACAAATAATAAAAAATGAAAACCAATTACAAATTGTCTCAGAATATCACTCTCTACGTCATACTAAAAGCCTATTTAAAGGCGAACAACCACTTTAAGGTATAAAGATCCAAATTACAGAAAGATCCTTTACCAGGAAAAGCCCTGGTCCGGAGCATTCTTGATAAAAAAGTCCCATACCAGTATTTAGAAAATGTATATTCCGGTGATGATGCTGAATCTTATATGAAATTTACATTTTCGCGAGGCTTATATTGTCAATCAATTATAGGCCTATATAGAGAAGGCCTATATACATGTAGAAGGACAAGCTAGTCATTCATCTCTTTGAAGGCTATGTCCCGGAGAATGGCTTTTAAACTAAGGTCTGTTGGGCTTGTGGTGCTGTTTGTATTGGGCAGAGAAATGTCTGGAGGTCATATACAGAGAGCAACTATCAATGTTACATTATGTAATTGGAGCAGGTGGTTCTGTATTAATTGCACAGTTCATTAGACTTGTCATTAATGACTCAGAGAAGAGCACTGCAAGTAATGTATCTGCTTTTGCGGATGACACAAGAAACCAAATCCATCCTGGACGTGTCATCCTTGCAGATATGATTCAATGAAAATACAGATACAGGGCCTCTTATCCAGAATGCTTGGGACCTGGCTCTTTCTGGATAACGGATCTTTCTGTAATTTGGATAGTCATACGATAAAGCGGACCTGTCACCCAGACACAAGAATCTGTATATTAAAAGTCCTTTTCAAATTAAACATGAAATCCGATTTCTATTTTTATTAAAGCATTCATAGCCTGTTGTAAGCTCATTTAATCATCTCAGCTGTCAATCAAATATTGTCTGCTCCTCCTCTATGGCTTAGGCAATTTCTTTCTCTTTCCATTCAGCACTTCCTAGATTTCACTGCTCTCCACACATTCCCCCGTTCTCTTCACCATTTAATTGTGTAACCAGGGGATGGGGATGGACATCAGGTCCCCCATTCTGGTGCACAAACAAGATTCTGAGATGATGCAAATCTTGTCTTAATAACAGTGTAGACAAAATGGCTCCTGCCTGCTTGCTATAATTATGAATTCCCAGACCGAAGGAAACAAGATTCAAATAATTGATATAGTGTAATTAAAGTTAATTTTGCTTGACTAATGTGATAAAATAGGATTTTTGAATTTTTTTTGGGGTCACAGGTCCCCTTTAAATCTACTAGAAAATCGTGTAAACATTAAATAAACCCAATAGGCTGGTTTTGCTTCCAATAAGGATTAATTATATCTGAGTTGGGATCAAGTACAAGCTACTGTTTTATTATTACAAAGAAAAAGGAAATCATTTGGATTATTTGATTATAATGGAGTCTATGGGAGATGGCCTTTTTGTAATTCAGGAGCTTTCTGGATAACGGGTTTCCGGATAATGGATCTCATACCTGCACATACAAGGTTATGCCCTATATAAAGAGATTTTTGACTAGTAAATCTTTCCCGGAGACACAAGGGCATCCAATGCTATTCAAATAAAGGATGTAAGGTAAAGCGGTTGTACTGGTAGATGCATTCGATTTAGGACAAATGCTTTTACTCTCCAACACTCTAAATGCACCCTTGAACTTGAAAAGGGCCTTTTGAGGCATGGGTAGAATGTGATGCTGCAAAGCTGAACCCCACTCTCCTCAGATGGTAAGTTTCTGCTCTCAAAGGTCCATTCAGGTTACCCCCTTTTCACCATTAGTGCAAAAAGCAGGGATTTTCCGCTTTGGTGCTATTCTTATGTGTACCACTAGGTTAGGGTTAGGGCTAGAGAACAATATTAGCAATGCAAACAAATCCTTTAGCAGAGGTGTCAGGAACTGCTATCTCGTTAGCAGCCCATTGTTCTGTTGTTTTGGGGGAGGGAGGGGGTGATATTACTCCAACTTGAAGTGCAGCAGTAAAGAGTGACTGTACAAGTCACACGACCTGAGGGCTCCTGGGAAACTAACAATATGTCTATCCCCATGCCAAATTTCAAAATTAAATATAAAAACAAAAAAAAATCTGCTTTTCCCATGACAGTTTCCCTTTAAGATAAACAGGGCAAAGCCTAAAAATTTAAATAAAATCACATTCTATTTTCTGACTTGTACAAGAATAAACAAAGCAAATTAGTGGTCTACAGAGAAGCCCTCTGTATAATGAGCCTAGCAGGCTGCAGTTGGGGGGGGGAAGGGTTTTTTTTTATTTATAAGCAGTTGCTCAGTGGACTGCTGATTTGCTTTGGTTGTGCTCGCAAGAATCAGGAAGTAGAATGTGACTAGTTTAATTTTCCGATTTTGCCCTGTTTAGTGCAAGATATAACAAACTAAAAAAATCCTAATGAAAACAATAGGCAAGAGATATGTCCAGTAAAACTGCACATTGAATGGATGTTAAAAACAGGGGTTGATGCTGCCTCTTTCAATTTTTAACTGTGTGTTTTAGAATTACTGTAAACCATAGATCACTTCCAATTATTCCCCAGCCAGCTATGGTGTATGCCCACATGTAGTGACCCTATAAACAGGTTCAACGGCTGAATAATTTCTCATATTGAATCAATCCCCCATCAAAGAAGCCAATAAAATGCACACACACAGGATTTGTGTATCTGGCATGAGTAAATACCAGACAATAATTACTTATAGGTTCCCTATAAAATATACACACTGGTCTGACAAACCTCTCTCAAGCAGGCTAGTAAAAGCACGATTGTAGTAGCGACGCATACATGAGTAATGAACATTACCTTGGTACATAGCCTGTGCGCCTGTCCATGCAAACAAGCTTGCAATGGCGTTGGCCCTCAGAAAAACTTCAGTCTGGTCGGCAAGGTTTAACTTTGCAAGTCTTTCGCGCTTGAACTTATCAGGCACCATATGAAGCTGCGTGTGCCCAAATTTACAAGGGTCTTCAATTTTGGAACCTAGAGGTGTAATAAACAAACAGGTTACTCTCCTTTTGTGATATAGGCATTGGAACTGATCTAATATTGTACTGATGTTGAGGATTTCTGAATGTTTGCACGCCCGACAATTATATAGTGAATAAAGTACCCCCTCTTGTAAAACATAAGGATATTAGAAGTTACCGAGGAGTTTCATGACCATATAAAAACACGAGGCCGAAGGCAGAGTGTTTTTATACAGGTCATGGAACTCCGAGGTAACTTCTAATATCCTTATGTTTTACAAGAGGGGGTACTTTATTTATTATAATACACAAATTTCAGTGAGTCATGTGACAGAAATTACATCAGAACTCACCGTTTATAACTGATGACATCAGAACTCACAGTTTATAAGGATATAATTTACAAGATATTCATGGCTTTTGTGTATTAAACGATTATGATCCGTTTGCTTCAGAAACTCTACTATAGTTCATATAAACAAGCTGCTGTGTAGCAATGGCAGAAATTGAAAAAAGACTATATGGCACAGGTTAAATAGTGGATAACAGATAACACCATTATGTTCTACAGAGCTTATCTGCTGTGTAACCTGAGCCTTTTCTCATTTGAATGGCTGCCCCATTGCTACTAAGGATGCCCTGAATCCACTTTTTGGATTTGGCCGAAGCCTTCGCAAAAGATTTGGTAGAATACCGAACCGAATTTGCATATGCAAATTAGGGGTGGCAAGGGGAAACCATTTTTACTTCCTTTTTTGTGACAAAAAGTCACATGATTTCCTTACCCGGATGGTTTGGGGGAGCCCAAACATGCTGCACTTACTTGCAGAGCCGGGCCCATGCCATCAGCGAGCTGCAGTCTTCAGAAGGGAGAGAGGGCTGGAGCTCCAATGACATCTATCTTCCTTCTTGTGCTCTGATTCACCATGAAGTGTAAGTCCAGGTAAAGCCGCATGGGGATTGGATGGGTGGAGTTTGAACCTCCCCTCTACTTTATCCAATTGCCATGCAGCTTATCCGGGACTTACATTTCACTGGCGAATCAGAGCACAGGAAACTGAAGATACCAGCACCTGAGCTCCCTGGCTAAGGTAAGTGCAGTTTTATTTTTTCTGTTAACTTGTAGGGGCCTGACCAAATGTGTGTTTTTTTTTTTTTAAAATAACTTGTAGGGGCCCTGACCAAATGTTTTTATTAAATAACTTGTAGGGGCCCTGACCAAATGTGTGTTTTTTTTTTTTAAATAACTTTTAGGGGCGCTGACCAAATGTTTTTATTAAATAACTTGTAGGGGCCTTGGCCAAATGTGTGTTATTTTAATAATTGTAGGGGCCCTGACCAAATGTTTTTTTTAATAATTGTAGGGGCCCTGACTAAGGGGCCGATTCACTAACTTCGAGTGAAGGATTCGAAGTAAAAAATCTTCGAATTTCGAAGTGTTTTTTGGGCTACTTCGACCATCGAATGGGCTACTACGACCTTCGACTACGACTTCGAATCAAAGGATTCGTACTAAAAATCGTTCGACTATTCGACCATTCGATAGTCGAAGTACTGTTTCTTTAAGAAAAAAACTTCGACCCCCTAGTTCGCCATCTAAAAGCTACCGAACTCAATGTTAGCCTATGGGGAAGGTCCCCATAGGCTTTCCTAAGTTTTTTTGATCGAAGGATATTCCTTCGATCGTTGGATTTAAATCGTTCGAAGGATTTTAATTCCCAGTCGAATATAGAGGGTTAATTAACCCTCGATATTCGACCCTTGGTGAATCGGCCCCTAAATGTTTTTTTTTTTAATAACTTGTAGAGGCCCTAACCAAATGTGTTTTTTTAATAACTTGTAGGGGCCCTCGCCAAATGTTTTTTTTTTAATAACTTATAGGGGCCCTGGCCAATAATGCTTTTTTTAATAACTTGTAGGAGCCCTTGCCACCAATGTTATTTTTAAAACTTGTAGGGCGTCCTTGGCCACCAATGTTTTTTTTTTCTTTAATTTGTAGGGGGCCCTGGGCACCAAAGTTTTGTTTTTTTTTAACTTAGTAGGGGGGCACTTAATGTTTTAACGTTTGTGTCTTGTGTGGCCTTCATACTGATGGGTTAGGAAGGGGTGGCAAGGGGGGCCCAGAAATTTTGCTGTGTGGGGGCCCCGTGATTTCTGATGGCAGCCACGAGGATACTCCTGAAAGCAAATCGCTAATCAGTTTTTTGCATCAAGGGGAATAACTATACCCCATTTCATAGGATAATACTGACTTTCTTTGTATAACACGATATTATCACCTACCTATAAACACATTGTTTTCATACTGTCTTCTGAAGAGAGGCAATCGGCTTGGTTCCATATTGATTACCGGTACTTCCTCTGGAACAGTGTAATCTAGAGGGACAAACTTGGGAATAACAAAATAAAAAACCACAATTAGCAAAGCAGTCACAAAATAGTATTCTATATTTTTATAAACCTCGTGATCCAAACAAGCCTTAAGATTAGAACAAACAGTAATTACAATATACACTGTCATTTTATTGCTTTATCAGTGTTTTAAACAAGAATAAACAGTACTCAACACTCTATGGACTACTATTGGAATGTCATTTATGTCAACTTTTGCCTATACAGTTCTCTATATATTCTTGCCTTGGGACGCACAGCATGACTTCAGCACAGAATAAAAATGTGTTCTAAATCGTCAGTCATAAAGTGTTACAAGTAAATACTGCAGATAGTCAAATATGTTTCTTGAAATACCAATCAGCCCTCTCTGTTACTGCTGATCAGTTAAAACTGCACATATCCTTCCTATTATTAAAGGGTGGCTTGGCATATTGAGCAGCTGGTGATGGAAACTCAGATCTTATCCCATAAAGATGTTAAATGTATACATCTCTTTCACTGCTCTTAACGGGGTTCTTCACCTTCCAAACATTTTTTCCAGTTCAGTTGGTTTCAGATTGTTATCCAGAAATAAATATTTTTTTAAATTACTTTCTATTTGTGACCTTTTTTTCTAATAATAAAGTTTAAAAGTTAATTTTTCCCCATCTTATGTCTTTCTAAAGCTGCTCTGGGAGGGACGGTCGCTAAATGTTCGAATTTTAATTCCCAAACATGAATGTGAGATTTATCACACCTCGACCATGAAAACAGTTCAAATTCATATTTTCGTTAACTAAAAACTGCCGAATTAATTTACAAGTTAATGGCAGAGGTCCATCGATCCATTTGAATATGACATTCAAGTTTTTTTCGGAGGAAAATTTGATTTGAGTTTCGTTTGCATTCAAATCTGATCGTTTCCATTCGATTGAATTTTAGACATTCACATTTTTTCAAAAATAACCTCCCATTCGAGTTGTAAGTGCATTTGAATTTATTAGAGTAAAAAAACAAAAATTTCCATTAATTTGAAATTTGACCTTTGATAAGACTGCCATTAAATTGATACATTTCTTATCTTTGTCCCTGCTGAGCAGAATCCCTGAGTTTCATTAAAGGCAACTGTTAGCTGTGGGAATATTAGCAACGATTATATCAATTCTGAGAATAGTGGCTCAGCTTTCTCTCGTTATGCGTGCGTCACGTCAGAGTGCTGGCTGAAGCGCTTACTATACGCAGAAATGCCATTAAACATGGTCCAGAAATAGAAAAATAAACAGCAATGTTATGGAGGTGTGCCTATTGGGTTTATTTAATGTTTAAATAAATTTCTAGTAGACTTAAGGCATGAAGACCCAAATTACGGAAAGATCCGTTATCCGGAAAACCCCAGGTCCCGAGCATTCTGGATAACAGGTCCCATACCTGTACAAATATGGGATCTGAAAATCGGAAAACGCGTTATCCAGAAAGCTCAGAATTATGGAAAGGCCCGTCTCTCCTAGATTGCTTTTTATTCAAATAATCCAGTTTTTTAAAAAGTATTTCCTTTTTCTCTGTAATAATAATAAAAAAACAGGAACTACTTGATCCCTATTACGATATAATTAATCCTTATTGGAAGCAAACCCAGTCTATTGGGTTTATTTAATGTTAACATGATTTTCTAGTAGCCTATGAAGATCTAAATTACAGTAAAATCCGTTATCTGGAAGACCCCAGGTCCCAAGCATTCTGGATAACAGGTCCCATACCTGTATCAGCACAATCATTACTTACTTCTGGAAGTTGTTGTGGAACCCTAATTTGAACCAGGGGCTTATCGTCAATTTGAAATCGAACATGGTCAACTCGTCCTTTTCTTTTCCCACGAGGAACCGTGGTCTCACCACGACACCAATAAAAGTTAACTTGAGGCTGACGATCTGTTAAAAGAGAAGATTAAGAGGCATTAGCCATTTTTCCCCCTTAAAATGTGGTTTCTGATTGCGGTACACAAAAAAGTTATAAAGCTTATATATTTGAGCATGACTGGCTACTTTAGGAAAACCTGAAGAAAAAAAAAAAAATATTTTGATTAGTGGACAATAATCCACAAGACAGAAAGGTAACAGCAGCTTTACCTGAAGCCTGAGCTGCTACCTGCCCCATAATAAGGAAGCGATATCTTCAGGGACACTATGAAGGTGCGGAGAGGGTGGTATGACATTTAAAAAAATATAAAAAGGAGGTTTTAAGTGTATGAAAGGTTTCCATTAAAATGAGCGGCAAACCATTTAGTTTGCCGTCTACAAAATCATAAGGTGCTGTGTGAATCTTGCCAATAAGGTGCCACTTGGAAATATAATTCAGTTGGTCATATAACCAGATAAATAATCTAATTGAAATTAATCATCTCGTAAAAGATAAAGTATCAAAAAGTATGTAATTTTATAGCTTAAAGGGGTGGTTCACCTTCATGTTAACTTTTGGTATGTTATAGAATGGCTATTTTTAAGATACTTTTCAATTGAACTTAATTTTTTTCTTTTTTTTTATAGTTTTTGAATTATTTGCCTTCTACTTCAGACTCTTTCCAGGGGTCGCTGACCCCATCTTAAAACAAATGCTCTCTAAAGCTACAAATGTATAGTTAATGCTACTTTTTATTACTCATCTTTCTATTCAGTCCCTCTCCTATTCATATTCCAGTCTCTTGTTCAAATCAACGTAGGATAGCTAGGGTCATTTGGACCCTAGCAACCAGATTGCTGAAATTGCAAAGCCAGAGAGCCGCTGAAAAAAAAGCAACATAACTATATACATACATGGCAAGGGCAGCACACCACTCCAATACTGTACTCGGGTCTACAAAAAGTGTTTTAAATAATACAAAAGAGACCAGCAACACTGAGCTTTTTCTTGACAAATCAAAATGAGTGCATTAATACACTAATTTTGATGAATCCACATGTAGCATTAAATAAATACCAGCCAATAGAATAGATTGTACAATTGCATGTGTGCTTTGCAGAAGAATTAGTCTAACGTTCCAGACAATTGGCTTTTTTGGCGATGAAGGCCCATGCACATTCTTTTTCTGCTTTGTCCATTGGATGGTGTGTATTTTATACGGCTATTATACATGATATATTTGTCTAAAGCCCTTAGTGGCTATATATATCTGCTATACTTGCAATTGCATATTGAAAATTCTTTACAAACATTTTTACTTTTACTTCTCTCAAATGGGTTGTTCACCTTTAAATTAACTTTTAGTATGATGTAGAGAGTGTATTCGGATTCAATTTGCATTAGGTTTTCCTTTTTTATTACTTGTGGTTTTTGAGTTATTTAGATTTTTATTCAGCAGATGTCCAGTTTGCAATTTAAGCAATCTGGTTGCTAGGGTCCAAATTACCTTAGTAACCATACAATGATTCGAATAAAAGACTGGAATATGAACAGGGGAGGCTTGAATACTAAGAGGAGTAATGCAAATTAGCAATAACTGAAAGGTGAACCACCTCTTTAATATAGGTGTAAAATATGGGTTATGGTAATGGAGTTTCCCATTATAAAAGAGTCAAGTGATGTGGCAGTTCTATAAGACATTTTTGGAAACTGACTGTGCACACGGTGTGAGTGTCCTCTTTTCAGAATACAATGTGGGCAGTTTGTATGCAACAGGATAACAGAATATGACCTGGGGCAGCAGGGAATGCAGCAGGAGGGCAGCATAGATTGTACCAGAGATTGCAGTGGGGATTGCAGCAGGGATTGTAGTAGGGATTGCAGCAGGGATTGCAGCAGTAACTGCAGTAGGGATTGTAGTAGGGATTGCAGCAGGGAATGCAGCAGGAGGGCAGCATGGATTTTAGTAGGAAATGCAGCAGGGATTGCATCAGGAATTATAGTAGACATTGCAGCAGGGATTGTTGTAGAAATTGCAGCAGGGGGTGCAGCAGGAGGTCAGCATGGATTGTAGCATGGATTGCAGCAGGGATTTCGGTAGGAATTGCAGCAGGAATTGCAGCAGGAATTGCAGCAGGAATTGCAGCAAGGATTTTAGTAGGGATTGCAGCAGGGTTTGTAGTAGGAATTACAGCAGGTGGTGCAACAGGAATTGCAGCAGGAGGTCAGCATGGATTGTAGCAGTTATTACAGTAGGGAATGCAGCGGGATTGCATCAGAAATTGCAGCAGGGATTGTAGTAGGAATTGCAGCACAGATTGCAGCAGGGATTGCAGTAGGGATCTCAGCATGGAATGCCCTGCTGTAGACACTGGAGCTGTTCCTTACCCAGAGAGGCGTGTGTGAGCAGTGGGTTGTTGCTGGCACATCGGCTGCTCATGGCAGACACCAGATTACAGAGAAAAGGGGCTGCTGAGACTTCCTGGCTCCTGTACAGGTACGTGCGACCCTTCTTGGCGTAGTGATACTCCTGTAACAGCGCCTCACACACCAACTCCCTCAGCTCCCGCACTTGTTGCTCTCCCAGGGCCCCGGGGCCCATTCTCTCGGGCAGCCCGGGCACATAGGCGGTGTTAGTGAAGTGCTGGTACCAGCGGTCCGCATTCAAGGCGAAGGTTTGCGGATACACCACGTACTTGAGCCTGCGGAGGCCAGTGATAAGCTTTAGTTTCTCAGTCACAGTGCCGGCATTATGCACCAGCTTGTGATGTTCCTCCACCCTGCGCCGACTGGCGGCTTTACTCTTTGCAGTCAGGGAGGCAACAACGGGCGGGTAGAGCGAAGCAGGAGCTTCTGTGCGAACTGGCTCCGGGGTCCGCCGCAAATGAGCTGGAAGTCCGGCATCTCGGTTCAGCATTGACACTATTCTGCGCGTCGCCATCTTTGGGTTGACGGGAAAGGACGCGACCCTTTGAGAAGCGTAGTCATTGGGCACGCGCGAGTCAGCTGACATCCAATAACGCCAATCGGAGAGTACATTGAGTGGAACGCAGGAGCGAACCGAACCAATCGGAGAGTACAATGAGTGGAACGCAGGAGCGAACCAATCGGAGAGTACTATGAGTGGAACGCAGGAGCGGGACCAATCGGAGAGCTCACAGCATAAAGCGCGGTTGACGGTTTCTACCAAGTTTTATTGCATGCCACAACCAAGTGTCTTATGTATGTCTGTAATGTGTAGCCCAGGAGTGCCCATACTTTTAGTGATGTTGTGCCGTCATGATCTACCTACAAAAAAGCATTGTTAGCATTCTGTTCCATTGAAAATATTACTAAAATATGATATCGATTTATGAGAAAATTTATATTACTATACAAACAACTAATTCTTATGTAACCCATTTTTGGCCACCCCCCTGGTGCCAAGATGGTACATCACAATATTTACCACTTACAGGTCCTGAGCCCCCTTTGCAAGGTGAAAGGTACTGAGAATTCTTCTCCCTGGCAGTGTCTCCACCTAATGGAATCCGGGAATACACCTGCGGGTGGCCCCATTAGGAATAACATTCATCACACACTTTGCTTTTATAAAAACAACAAATTTATATATAGAATGTGTAATTTAAAGGGTAAGTTAAACATTTACATCATACAATATGCATTCAACTCGCATGACCCACTGCCCTGGAAATTCTGTGCCAGTCCATTTCCTGGCCCTCTATGCCAGGCAAAGTCCTGCACTACTCATTTGCAGATTAAAGTCTCAGTCCCTTATCCCCAATGAGCACACTTGGTCCCAGGCAGTGCTAGTAGCCCAAAAATAACTTTCCCTCCGGTTAGGTGCTGGCTCCCCCGTGGCAGGAATAAACATAGCCTGTATCACAAATGGAAATATGCTGGATCCTCTCTTTTTCCACCCTCCCCTGGCATCACTCACCCGAGGGCTCACCTAGAGGCTCACCTAGAGCTGGAGCAGACATCCACACCCGGTATTTTGAGGGGACAGGTGGCAACCCTAACCCAAAACCTTGGTCTCAAAAACCTTGACCCCCATTGCAGTTAAAACTCGTACGCTTCCAGAGTGACTTGCTTGAAGTGGGAGAAGATTAAAGCAAACAGCATGACAATACATGCTTCTAGCAACAGAATTATGGGCAAATAGGAAGTGGAAATAGCTTTCCGTGAAAGATACATGATTGTCAGACTGCCCATGCCCTGTGGTTTTATACTTATCAGATATCTGAACAGTCTTCTCATACCTCACTTCTCTTAAGCTGGCCATACACAACCAGATTTCATTTGTTGGATGCCGAACGTTCAGATATGAATTGAATGTTTTAATGCCGCAATCTAAATTTCAGATTTAACTGTAGGATTTATAACACTTATTTGGTTACTGTCTCTTTAAATAGCAATTAACCTGCCTGCCCTAGACTCCCTGTGTGTGCCATACGCTGTCTTTGTGTTCCATGCTCTGCCTACGGGAGGTAAAACTAGTAGGGTTTGTTAGCATTTGGAAATACTTGTTAGGGGGTCCTCAAGGTTAATCATGTGCTAGGGGGTTCTGTGTTATCCACAGGGGAGGATGAGGCATATGGTCAATTTTTCACATATGAGTGATAAGTGATATCCCTGCAGTGAGCACCAACCATTTGGTTTTTTGGTGTGCTATCACCATTAATGTAGATATGGTCTTAAATGTTCTTGTGGTAACATGGGTGTGGTTGAAAGTGGGTGTGGTTAAAAACACTGGCTTCCTTTATTGGCCCTCTACCATGTAGGCCAACATTCCAGCCCTCGGTACCACAGAAAATCGACAGCACTGTCATCACCATTTGTGATGATGTTGTAGAAATCTTTCATCTAAAACTTCAGTTGTGTATCTTCTACTTTTTTTTTTTATTGGCGGTGGTGTGTTCTCCTGCTGCTTGATTTGCCACTGGCTTTAATTAAGTGAAGCATTCCTCCTACCTTTTGTTTTGAACACTAGGGTCCACAGCAACGGCTGCTCTCCCTATCCATCCAAAGAAGAGATTCATTGCTCTTAATTTCGGAATTACTGCACTGAACTCTTATTTATAGATGCTTTCTCTAGGCTGTGGTGTCTCGGTGTCTGCAGATTTGCTAGGGATAAGACTTGTAGCCAATCAGAGCACAAGAAGTTACAGTAAATGTTGATTTGTATATCATTTGTATTGATTTGTGTTTCTGAGTTTTAGCTGAGTTTCAAAGTCAAATGTTGATTAATCAGATTAAATACTTCGAATTTCGAATGGTTGAATATGGCTACTTCGACCATCGAATAGGCTACTTCGACCTTACACTACGACTTCGACTAAAAAATCGTTCGACTATTCGACCATTCGATAGTCGAAGTACTGTCTCTTTAAAAAATACTTCGACCCCCTAGTTCGCCACCTAAAACCTACCAAGGCCAATGTTAGCCTATGGGGAAGGTCCCCATAGGCTTCCTAACAATTTTCTGATCGAAGGAAAATCCTTCGATCGATGGATTAAAATCCTTCGATCGTTCGATCGTAGGAATAGCGCTAAATCCTTCGACTTCGATATTCGAAGTCGAAGGATTTACATGCGGCAGTCGAATATCGAGGGTTAATTAACCCCTGATATTCAACCCTATGTAAATCTGCCCCCAGATGTTAGAATAGCAGCCAGACTTGAGGGCAGTCTGAGGGAGAAAAATGATCGACTCCATCTGTTTGCAAAAATTTTGACAGTACGCTCTAACAAGCACATCTTTTGCTCCCTGTATGACATACGCTCATTATACTGCACCAGGGAACATATGAAACTTAATGAATACATACACCCTATATTTATTTTTTGGATGATTTCATACAAGTGATAATATTTACCACTTGCTCCACCTACTGAAATATAATTTATCTCTTCATTTTTTTCTATAAGGGAATTTCTGGCATCACATAATTATCAGGGTACAAGCTACAGAAATACTCAACGTGCCTTTTACCTCGCAAAGTTTCCCCAAGTAGCTGACAGCTTGATGCATTGTACTAGTTTGAACTGACCTGACAATTTCGTGAAGGCAATGCATTCACGGCGCAAGAAAGATTCCCTGATATAATTTATAGAATGAGTGGGTGCTGTGGTTATTCATTTTCACTTTTCTTTATCTCTGTCTTCACCATCGTCCTCCTGAAATTTCAAAGCAATTACCAGTGGAGGTGGCCAATTGTAGGGCCGTTTACCTGATGTAATGAGGTTTGAAAAGGATAATTACGATAATGAGACTTCTGTTCTGTACAATTTGTTATCTAGTGACAGCTGCCTGCGCAGGAGAAATATTTGGCATTTCTACCTACAATTGTTCAGCTTTCCTGTCAGAGAAGTGTGAGACTTTTCACCCTGTCCTGGCTAACACTCTTGTTATATTTCCAGAATACTAATGCTTATTTCTATAAATGGCAAGATATCACTGAATAAATTACATCTTACATTTTGCAGTCTAGTATGTAAAACAAATAATCGGGGCTTAAAGGCGTGGTTCACATTTGAGTTAATTTTAGTATGATGTAGAGAGTGATATTCTGAGACAATTTGCAATTTGTTTTCATTTTTTATTATTTGTGGTTTTTGAGTTATTTAGCTTTTTATTAAGCAGCTCTTCTGTTTGCAGTTTCAGCAATGTGGTTGCTAGGGTCCAAATGACTCTAGCAACCATGCATTGATTTGAATAAGAGACTGGAATATTAAGAGTAGAGGCCTGAATAGAAAGGTGAGTAATAACAAGTAGCAATGACAATATGGGGCAGATTTATTAAGGGTCGAATTTCGAAGTATAAAATACTTCAAAATTCGACCATCGAATTAAAAAACTTCGAATTCGAATATCGAATTGGAAGTTTTTCAACAAATTTGGCAATCTTGCGACCGAATAAAAATCGTTCGATCGAACGGTTAAATTGTTCGGATCGAACGATTAAATCGTTCGATTCGAACGATTTTTAACGATCAATGGAAGGATTTTTATTCGACCAAAAAAACTTAGAAAAGTGCTGTGGAATTTCCCCATAAGCTAACATTGCACTTCGGTAGCTTTAATTTGGCGAAGTATGAAGTCAAAGTTTTTTTTAAAGAGACAGTACTTCGATTATCGAATGGTCAAATAGTCAAAAGATTTTTACTTCAAATCGTTGTATAGCCTATTTGATGGTCGAAGTACCCAAAAATTTACTTTGAAATTCGAACTTTTTTAAATTCGAACCCTCACTCGAGCTTAGCATATCTGCCCATACATGTCTAGCCTTACAGAGCATATGTTTTTAGATGGGGTCAGTGACCCCCATTTGAAAGCTGGAAAAAAATCAAGAAAAAGGCAAATAATTCAAAAACTATAGAAAATAAATAATGAAGAATAATTGAAGGTTTCTTAAAAATCACCATTCTATAACACACTAAAATGTAAGTTAAAGATGAATCATCCCTTAACGGGATACTGTCATGGGAAAAAAAAAAATTCTGCACTGAAATCCATTCTCAAAAAAGCAAACAGATTTTTTTATATTGAATTTTGAAATCTGACATGGGGCTAGACATTTTGTCAATTTCCCAGCTGTCCCTGGTCATGTGACTTGTGCCTGCACTTTAGGAGAGAAATGCTTTCTGGCAGGCTGCTGTTTTTCCTTCTCAATGTAACTGAATGTGTCTCAGTAGATCTACCAGGCAGCTGTTATCTTGTGTTAGGGAGTTGCTATCTGGTTACCTTCCTATTGTTCTTTTGTTTGGCTGCTGGGGGGGGGGAAGGGAGGGGGTGATATCACTCCAACTTGCAGTACAGCAGTAAAGAGTGATTGAAGTTTATCAGAGCACAAGTCACATGACTTGGGGCAGCTGGGAAATTGACAATATGTCTAGCCCCATGTCAGATTTCAAAATTGAATATAAAAAAATCTGTTTGCTCTTTTGAGAAATGGATTTCAGTGCAGAATTCTGCTGGAGCAGCACTATTAACTGATTCATTTTGAAATTTTTTTTTTTCCCATGACAGTATCCCTTTAAGCAATTGAAATGTGGACAGATAAGAGTTCTCATTTACATAAACAAGTGCAGTGTGTAAAGTGACATGTTTTTACCCAGAATTCCCATCATAATTGGGGGGTGTTGCATCTGATGCAGTTTGACTAATCAGGTGCAATTATGCTTAAAATCTTAAGTGGGGATTTCATTATTTATAAGCATCAAAATTACATCTGTATGTGATTCTTTAGGCACAAGTCTGCTGTGCTTATCGACACAGGCTGCAATGGGAAATCTGGAATCTACCTTTAGGGTGGCGGCAGCTCCAGGGTTCCCCTTCGTCAATTGGTGCACTTGTGCCAAATAAATCAGGACAGACTTGGGTGCAATTGCTTTTGCCACAAGGTTGTGTTGCAATTGACACAAATGTGCCCAATGCATCAAAACGCTTTCACAGTTTGACAAATCAGGTGCAATTGTGCCAAAAATCTTAGGTAGAGATTTGCTTATTTCAGACAATTAGGGGCACATTTACTTAGGGTCGAATATCGAGGGTTAATTAACCCTCGATATTCGACTGTTGAAGTTAAATCCTTCGACTTCGAATATCGAAGTCGAAGGATTTAGCGCTGTTCGTTCGATCGTAGGATTTTAATCCATCGATCGAACGATTTTCCTTCATTCAGAAATTGGCTAGATAACCTATGGGGACCTTCCCCATAGGCTAACATTGATGCTCGGTAGGTTTTAGGTGGCGAAGTAGGTGGTTGAAGTTTTTTTTTAAAGAGACAGTACTTCGACTATCGAATGGTCGAATAGTCGAACGATTTTTGGTTCGAATCGTTCGATTCGAAGTCGTAGTTGAAGGTCGAAGTAGCCAATTATAATAAATAAAGTACCCCCTGTTGCAAAACATGAGAATATTAGAAGTCACCTCGGAGTTCCATGACCTGTATTTTAAATGGCCATGGAACTCCTTGGTAACTTATAATATCCTTATATTTTACAACAGGGGGTATTTTATTCACTATATATTTATATATATTATTATAGGTATGGGATACATTATCTGGAAACCTGTTATCCAGAAAGCTATCTCCAATAGACTCCATTTTATCCAAATTTTAGAAATTCTCTGTAATAATAAAACAGTAGCTTGTACTTGATTGATCCCAACTAAGATATAATTAATCCTTATTGGAAGCAAAAGAAGTTTACAAGATATTCTAGTAGACTTAAGGTATGAAGACCCAAATTATAGAAAGATCTGTTATTTGGAAAACCCAGGGCCCACACATTCTGGATAACAGGTCCTAAAAGCACATGTTAAAGAAAAGTCTTAAAAGAGTTTAAAGGAGAAGGAAAGCTCCAAGACAGCTAAAATGCTATATTTATTCTGCAGAATGCTTTACCATACCGGAGTAAACAGCTCTAGACACTGTCTCTGTTTGTTTAGGATAGAAGCTGCCATATAAGCTTGGTGTGACATCACTTCCTGCCTGAGTCTCTCCCTGCTCACTTACAGCTCTGGGCTCAGATTACAGCAGGGATGGGAGGATGGAGGGGGAGAGGAGCAAACTGAGCATGCTCAAGCCCTGCCCTGGAGGTTTTTGCTGTAAACAGGAAGTCTGATACAGAAGCCCATGAGTGCACAATAAAAGAAAAGAAATGCTGTGTTTCTTTTGACAGAGGACTCAGAACAGCATTACTTTGAGGGTTTACTGGTGTATTTATATAGACCTTTCTGATAAAGCTTACTTAATTTTAGCCTTTTCTTCTCATTTAAAAAAGATCAAATTCTAATTTTGGACTTTCCTGCCAAATTATATGATAATTTTCCATTGACTTTACTAAGCAGGTTGGTTGTATAGAATATCTGATTGTAAAAGGCAATAGCATAGACATGGACAGAGCAAAAGACGGGGTTGACGAGGTAGATACTTCAGCTTTCATAACTGGCCATATTGGGGTGTAAGAGTAGTCAGTAATGAGTTGCAAAAGTCAGTTTGTAACAGTATAGAGAAGATGTATAGGTGGCAGTGTTATATAGGCAAAATCAGCAGCATGTGTAAACGGGAATGTGGGTATTAAAGGAAAAGGCTACGTTAAAGAAGACACCTAAAAGGGTAGAAGTCTAATTTTGGACTTTAATGACAAATTATATATCCATTTCAATTAATTCTAATAAGCATTATGAATCCCTGCTTAGATCTGGACCCTGTGGTGCCTGAGCATCTGGATGAGCCCCAAGAGGCCATGTGAGCTTAGCTTTGCTAATAATTCTGATGATTCTCATTGCCTCTATTTCCTGTTCTCGCAACCTTGGGAAGCCCAGCTGCATCTCCACATCAGCAAACTGTGCGTGTGTAACAGCACGGTGGAAAACATTGACACATTCATACATTTTAAGTGCAAGGGACATGTTTTTAGAATAAGATTCTGTGGCCATATTTTTAATCATATTTAGTCTTGTCACCATGCTAATAAATCACTTTCAGAAACTGCTTACTGGAACACCCAAAATAACCCAAGAAGTGGTTCACAGTCCAGATGTGTTCCTCAGCGCAACAAAATATTTGCAATCTGGCACTTCTTTGCCCTGCTTAAGGAAAGCGATTACCTACTTTGGAGGACAGTGACGGTCTGTCCTCTTGGTTTTTCCGGATGAAATTTACTTTTTTTATATATATTTCTAATGCAGTAGTTGGTTAATTACTGTGATATACAAGAATCGAATAAAGATTTTGTAACATTATGTTATATTTATGATATTTATTTATAACCAACTAAGTCTGCAACAGAAAATTCCAGAAATGGCTATAGTTTTTACATATTAGACACACATTCATTGTGAGCACAGGGAACACTAAAATGGAACACATTTTTAGTAAGTTTTTAAATATGTTCAGCGAAAATCCTCATTATTCAGCCATTAACTCACTGCAGACATGTTCCTATTCATCTCCTACAGAGTTCCTATTGTGTCTGCTTAAAGAAGCCTGTGTGGGGGCACGGCCTGAAAATCCACAGGATTTCGCATAAGTGATGGGCTAATCTGACCCGTTTTGTTTGAAAAATGGCAAAAAATTCTCCAAACACATTGAAGTCAATGGGCTGTTTTTTCCACTACATTTTTCAAACCACTTGACAATCTTTTTACTGTACATTACAGTCTATGGGCTTTAATTCATGGCAAAACATGGCAACATTTTTATTATCCATATTTGCCATAATTTTGGGCATTCTCAGAACTGTAGAAAATCATTTTTTTACCCACAATGCTGGGCCGATTAGTCGACCCAGCGACAAATCGCCTCTTCTTCAGGTGACTAATCTCCCCGAACTGTCTTCCCGCTGGCTAGAATCTAAATCACCGGCGGAATGGCACTCAAATCACTTTGTTTTCTGAAGTCTCCCGAAGTTTCCTTGGGAGGCAACTTCGGGTGACTTTGAAAAACGAAGCGCTCCTAGTGCCATCCCACCAGTGATTTAGATTCTAGCCTGTGGGAAGGCAGTTTGCGGAGATTAGTCGCCCGAAGAAGAGACGATTTGTCGCCGGGCAACTAAATCTCCCTGAATCTCCATGTGTGTCTCTGCCCTAACGCTCCTTAGTTTTTCTCAGCTCTGTAATAATAGATACCATGAATACATACCAGTATTTCCCCCATGCACTAAGACGTATTCTGGCAAAAAATTTGAGGTATGTTGCCCTTGCCTATATATTCACAGAATCTGTATTGTGCCACTAGGTGGAGCATGGAGGAAAAATTATGTAGCAAGCAAGTTTTCTATAAGGACCTTTATGCCCTGCATTGTGGGTAAAAAAATTTCCATAATATTATTCATGATCAAAAAAAAAAAAAACAATTATCTTTGGTTGCTCATGGTCCACGAGCTTCATTTTAAATCAAGGGGCTTTGGTTTGTTTGATCACAAACAATATTTTAAACCCTGCATTAAAGTATTTTACGGGAAGAAATATTTGACGTTTGCACATTTGAACATTTGATTATATTACCCTGGAAGGGATGTGTAACATAGATACATGTAGAAATCTCTTGATCTTTGGGGAAAGCTTCATAGTTCAGCCATTGAGTCTGCATGGAATGACGTAGACAGTAGAGTCATTTCAGTTCCTGTTCAGTTCCTCCTCACATGCTCGCGCATTCAAGACTTTGCAAGAGCTGCACCCCTCCTTTGGAATACTATGCCACAGTCTGTCCGACTTTCTCCCAACCTTTCTGCTTTCAAAAGATCTGTTAAAACACACTTATTCAGAGAAGCCTACTCTCACTATGTTAGCGCTCTTAAAATACATGTTAATAATAATAGTGTATTATATTGTATAATATATTTCCCTGCAACAATCATTTTGATATAAGCTCTCTCTCTACCATAAAAAAACATTTTATATTATGGGGCATTTCTAAAAGTATAAATAATTCAGAAATTAAATTGTGAAAGGCTATGAATTGTTGAACCAAAACCTTGTTCTCATTTGCTGCCTAAGCCTCTGTTTCTTCCTTACAAGCAGAGTCGGTGGGGATGATATAGGACAGTATCGGCAAAGCTGCACTAAATACATAATTTATGAAGCAATACAGCATGAGAGAGAGATTTCATCCATCAATCTCTAAAACTGTGGCCACCTCATAAATAATGGCAGCACTGGCCACAGCTATAATATTGTCATGTTTTCTATTCTAGTTGAATAGACAGAACTGTATTGTGCTCTCACCTACTCCGATTATTTGCATGTGCATGAGTTTCGGAAATAAAATTTGAAAATAAATCGGACAAGAAATGTTCATTTGTGACCAATACATAGGGATAAAACGTGTTGAGGTAATTTCTTAAAATTCCTGGCCCTAAAAGAAGGGTTGGGTCATTGCAAGCTCTTACAGTTAAACCCCCATTATGATGAAAAGGAAGCCACCACAAATGCAGGGACCTTCCACAGAGAGATATGGTGCTCCAACTTTTCAGATTTTTACATCTCTCCCAAGTTCAGCATAACAGTTGCGGTAAAATGCAAGTTAGATTCAAGAAAATCACTGGAAAAGAAACTTTTAGGGGCAGATTTATCAAAGGTCAGGGGGGAATTTTCGAATTGAAAAAAATCGAATTTCGAGCTATTTTTGTGTACTTCGACTAGGGAATAGTCCAAATTCGAATCGAATTTGCAAAAAATTTAAATATCGAAATTTATCATGTACTTTCTCTTTAAAAATTTGACTTCGACCATAGCCTTAGCCTTAGTTTAGTTTAGTTAGTTTTTTTTGGGAAAAACTTTGAATCTAATTCGATCGAATGCACTATTCCTTCGATTCGAACTATTCGAATTCGGCCAAATACGGACCTATTTGATCGAAAACTGAGCTATTCGACCGATGGAATGTTGTGATTATGTTTTGTTGTGATTATCTAAAAATTGAGGTTTAATAAATTTGAGGCCCATGTATTAAAGGTCAAATTTTAGTAGTATTATTGCTTTTTGAAACCAGGATTAAACTCGTTTTCTCTAAAACCAACCAATGGAAGTTACTAAAAGATCAGAATATAAAAATTACAAACGGAAAACATTTCTGGAATATCTCTTAAACCTTTACAAATCTGACTTTTTGAGAAAATTACAAGCAAAATAAATCTAAAAAACCTCAACATTGTAATGGCTAATAAAATGTTCAATAAGATCATAAAATACTTATTATTGTATTATGTTTATTTATTAAATTTCTTACTTTTTCCCCCTATTAATTTTTTATAGCAAACATCAGGCTAAATGTTTGTCTGATTGAAAATGAATATGTTAATTTCTAAAGTTTCTGCAATGAAGAAACAGGACAGCTTCATGGGGCAGATTTATCTACATTCAAATGCAATTTTTTTTGAGTTTTGCGGAAAAAAAAATTTTGCGCCTCAAAATTATTTGCAATTGGGCAATATGAAAATTTTCGCTTGCGTCAAAAATTGTCTCGTGTCAAAATAATTTTGATGCCCATTGACTTTAATTCGTTTTGCCGTTTCGCTAATTTTTCACTGTTTCGTGAAAACGGGCCATATTTGCCCATCACTCGAACGTATGCAACAATTTTTGCTACAAAGTGCAATCGTTTTTGCGACCTAAGAGCCAGCAAAAATTTGTGTAAAAATTTGAGAAATGCTATTACAAATATCAACGAAAAAAATGTGTGTGTCTGAAAAAAGTGGACGGAAATAGTTATTCGTCAATGAAAATGATATTGCTTTAACGTAAATGAAAAAGAAATTGCTACGCAATTGGTGCCTTGAAATGAGCAATCAAGCTCATTGACGATCTTCATCATCTGGGGTTTTAGGAGCGTGTCCCCGAAACGCTGCACAATCGCATAATAAAATTGCAAGGGCTTGCCCTGCTATAGCAACTCCTGTGTGCCAGTGAAATTCTTCTTACCCTTGTTGTGAGGTGGCCGATTCCTCAATCACTGGGCACCAAGAATTTTTGGGTCTGTGTGGTGTGAGGCTTCTCCAAAGCTCTTCTGTTCTAACCAATAACTGACTGGTGACAGTTCTGCTTTTTGCCTGTAAAAATTAGGATTATGTTTACTCTTTGTGTGCTTTTACATCAATTGCTTAGTCATCTGAAATAATGGACGTATTTGCTTTTGTGCACTCAATGATCTGGTTAATAGGCTGGATTTGTGAATGGGGAAAGGAGTGCTCACTATGAAACAACCTTTATCCACAATGACATTTTCTGATTTTATCAGGATCACTTAAACTGCTGGAGTGGTGCCTGTCAGTTTTATCAGCAATGCCCCATCAGACCATTTCATTATACATGGTAAAGCTAAGTTTCTATTAGATATACCAGAGCAGTTAAAGTCACAATACATTTTTATCTGAAAAATGGAAAGATAGTATGATGTATGTGCTTGTTAAGGTGAAATCTCTGGAGAATATTTATTTTCTCTTATATTCAAGGTCAGTTGAGGTGTTTTTGGGGGTGAGCAATACAACACCATAGAGCACTTTTATACTGCCTTAGATATCCTTGATACTATGGAAGGATAACTAATATTACAATGTTTTCATAGTTGAGGTAGGGATATAAAACACAGCCAACTCCCAAAGCCTCTAGTAGCTCAGTGAAGAAGTGCACAAGTCCCCACAGCACCAGCTATGGTTCTGAACTGGCTGAGAATGTAGAGTTGCAGGCATGTTCTCACTACAGCAGTACCTTCCAAACTCTGGGGCTGCCCCCACTTTGGGGTTTGCAGAACAGTGGAATGCAATGGAGGGCCCAGTCTGAAGGCCAGTTAGGGTGAGGCTTAGATAATAGGAAGACTGCAAGGATAGATGCACATGAAACTGTCTCTTGTAAATCAATAAGAGTGACATTTAAAAGGGGGTTATTTATCAAAGTCTGAATTTATCTCAGTACTTTCTGCTACAAACTCCAATCAAATCGCTCAGGTTTTTTATTCTTTTTTATTATTACATTTTCCTGAAAAATTAGCTTTGTGGGAAAAAAATCTGAAAAACTGCATGAAAACCCAGCGCACATTTAAAAATCATTGGGTCTTCTCCCATTGACTTACAGTATATGCAACCTTCGACAGGTCTGACATGCCGGATTTTCGGATTTGGACTTTTACATCCTCGGTGTTTAATAAATTCTGAAAAAAATTGTGATTTTTTTTAAAAGTCTGATTTTCTAAAGAATTTTTCATGATTTTTGCATTCGTTGTTTAGTAAATAACCCCCTTAGGATGAGGAAAGATCAATAAGATTGTCATGTAAGGAGTTATATACTAAACAACAAATGCAAAAATCCGTGATTTTTTTTTCATAATATCGTACTTAAAAAAAATCCCTAATGTTTTGGAATTTATTAAACCCAGAGGATGGAAAAGTCAGAATCAGAAAATCCGGTATCTCAGACCTGTCGAGGTTGCATATACTGTAATTCAATGGGAGAAGTCCAAATTTTTTGATGTGCGCTGGGTTTCGTGCAATTCCCTGAAGTTTTTGGAGTTTTCGGACAAAAATCTGAGTTTTGGGGTGAAAAATCCGAAAAAATTGTTAAAATCGGATGAAAAATCCAAAAAATCTTGAAAATCTTCCAGCAAAGCAAATTTTCTGGAAAATGTAATGATAAATAAGCGTACAAAAACCTGAGTGGATTTAATCGGAGTTTGTAGCAGAAAATATTGCGATAAATTCGGACTTTGATAAATAACCCCCTTAGGGTGTGAATGTATTTGCTGTCCTAAATATTCATGGAGCTATGACTGATAAACCTATGTTTTTTTTCCTATATCTTAACATTGTTATGAGCTTAGGGGGTTTCTGACCAAATGTTGAGCCTGCAAAGGGGTGTGAACTTAAAACGTTAGACAACCACTGCACTAAGCATTCCACATTTTTTCTTCATTTGTCAACTATATGATGGGACATATTTTTTGTGGTCCAAGAGCTAATAACCGAGAAAGTTTTATCTATGTTTTTACATTATCCATCTTGAAGCTGAGAAATCGAAATCGCTCAAATCGCTCAAATCGAAATTGCTTATGTCAGACTGTTTTAGTTCCAACCCTATTATATCTAATAGGTGACAATAGGTAACTTTGGTACAATTCTATATTCTTTTTTTAGACTTATGCTTTACCCCCCCTGTACAACTACATGTTTGTTAGTCATCCTAATACTTCTGTGGGATTTTTTTTTAGTTCTCACCCTTAATTTCCTATCTATCCCGTCTTTCTATTCTGCTTTTCCTATCTCTCTCAGCCTCTCAGCTCTTACTTTTCTCTCTTTTTCGTCATGTTTTCCTGTTCCTTCCTTTTCTTTTTTACTCTTGTTCTCCCCACCTATCACATTGTTCTTTTCAGGTTGAATTGTTTTTTCCTCCTTAAAATCCAACTATTCGATAAAAAAAAACACACAAGGCCAATGAGCTAGTGTAATGGCGAAGTCATACATAAAAAGTAAATATGCGTCATTTTAGGGCCTTCATTTAAATACAGGTATGGGACCTGTTATCCAGAATACTCGGGATCTGGGGTTTTCCGGATAACAAATCTTTCAGTAATTTGGTTCTTCATACCTTAAAGGGATACTGTCATGGGAAAAACATTTTTTTTTTCAAAATGAATCAGTTAATAGTGCTGCTCCAGCAGAATTCTGCACTGAAATCCATTTCTCAAAAGAGCAAACAGATTTTTTTATATTCAATTTTGAAATCTGACATGGGGCTAGACATTTTGTCAATTTCCCAACTGCCCCTGGTCAGGTGACTTGTGCCTGCACTTTAGGAGAGAAATGCTTTCTGGCAGGCTGCTGTTTTTCCTTCTCAATGTAACTGAATGTGTCTCAGTGAGACATGGGTTTTTACTATTGAGTGCTGTTCTTAGATCTACCAGGCAGCTGTTATCTTGTGTTAGGGAGCTGCTATCTGGTTACCTTCCCATTGTTCTTTTGTTTGGCTGCTGGGGGGAAAAAGGGAGGGGGTGATATCACTCCAACTTGCAGTACAGCAGTAAAGAGTGCTTGAAGTTTATCAGAGCACAAGTCACATGACTTGGGGCAGCTGGGAAATTGACAAAATGTCTAGCCCCATGTCAGATTTCAAGATTGAATATAAAAGAATCTGTTTGCTCTTTTGAGAAATGGATTTCAGTGCAGAATTCTGCTGGAGCAGCACTATTAACTGATTCATTTTGAAAAAAAAAAAAAAAAATTCCCTTGGCAGTATCCCTTTAAGTCTACTAGAAAATCATGTAAACATAAAAAAAAAAACAATAGGCTGGTTTTACTTCCAATAAGGATTAATTATATCTTAGTTTGGATCAACTACTAGGTAATGTTTTATTATTATAGAGATAAAGGGAATAATTTTAAAAAGAATGGATTATTTGGATAAAATAAAGTCTATGTGGGACATTCACTAAGAATCGTAGTCCGCTTTGCCGCGCTTCGCCGCACTTCGCCAGGCGTATTTTCGCCAGCGCTCCGCAAATTCACTAAAATCCGAAGTTGCGCTCAGGGGTAGCATAAGGTTGCGAAGTTACGCTAGCGATGGTTAATTTGCATACTACGCCAAATTCAAATTTCAAAGTATTCGTAGCAGCACTACACAAGCCTGGGAAACCTTCAAAACATCAAATAAATTTTTTATTTTGCCCTACACATGTGCCCACTGTATAGTTAAGTTGCCATGAGTTAGGAAATGTAGGGGGGAAGGAGGGGAGCCCCAAAAATTATTTCGATCTTTTTCAGCCTATCACCCATAATATAGAAAAAACGCCAGCGTTTTTTGGGACTTAGAAAAAACTTTTTTTGAAGCAATCCCTATCTACTCTATTGCGCTTCACCTGGTCTGAGGTGGCGAAGTAAATCTGGCGTAAAAGGTAGCGTTCAGAACAATGCGCACGTTAGTGAATTTGCATAGTTACGTCTGTTGCGCAAATTCACCAGGCGTAAGGGTGCGAAGTAACACTAGCGAAGTTACGGCAGCGTCCGTTAGTGAATTTGCGAAGTAACGAAAATGCCCAACGCTAGCAAATTCACGCTAGCGTTCGGCGCTTAGTGAATTTGCCCCTATGGGAGATGGTCTTTCTGTAATTCGGAACTTTCTGAATAACAGGTTTACGGATAACAGATCCCATACCTGTACATAGTTGAGTACATGTTTAAAAAAAGAAAGCAAATTTTAAAACTCCTAGTAGCTAACAGGATCATATTCTTGCAGGTACCTAAATGTCTCCTCCCCATGGAAATGGATAATCATTTTTTTAGCATGTATTCATAAATCTGTGTTGTTTGATTTTCATGACACAGCACTATAGCTTTTCAAATAATTACATTGCCAAAGAATACGGCCTATAATGACATAATAAAGCAGCACAGTTGTTTAAATATGCTTACTCTGCAAAAGCAAATGTTCTCCCAGTATTCCCAAAAGGGGAAGCTGATACATAACTGGTAGAGTGATGTTAATGAAATATCCATATATTAAAAATAGACTTTGAAATATATGTATATAGGAACAGCAGCATGGATTCCAGCACAGCAAAAGACTCAAATATGAAAACAACGTGCAAAGTACAATTTCTTTTGCAGTTTACTACATTTTGAAACCATAATATTATAAAAATTCGAAATGTTTTTGCGGGCAATTGCGGGAGTGCACAGATTTGCACTCAACACAGTTGTGCCTATGTGACAGATTAGAACCGATTGCCCTTAAAACTGTCATAGTGAGGATGGCATCATTTCTGGCAGAAAATTAAAAATTGGCACATGATCCTTTAGGCGCAAATCTAATGCCATAGCCTGCAACTGGGAACCATGGAATTACTGACCTCTCATGGTGGTGGTAGTTCCAGGGTTCCCCTGTATCAGTAGATGCGCATGTGCCCAGTTCATCAGAGCAGATTGTGTGGATGCAATTACAAGAATGTGGATGCAACAGCACAAGAATGTCAACTAATAGCAATCTGTACATAGAGGAAAATAACAATAAACTCAAAGTCTAGTAACCCATAGCAACCAATCAGTTGTTTTTAAACATGTGACCAATTAATGCTACCTGCTGATTGATTGGTATAGATGACTGGGCCTGTAGCAAACTTTTTTACTTTATTACATTTCCCATTGCTCCCTTATTCTGAGATTTTCTTGAATCAACTTTAACTGAACTGCAGAAGTTAAGACAAAAGGACTAGTAAATCTTCACCAATGTTCATGCTCTTAAATAATGTTAAAACACCTCAGACCCGCAGTCACGTTATCAAGCTTATACTGATCATTGATGATCCTCATTGTAATAGCAGTATTGGAACTGCCTTAAACAAGTAGAGAAGATAATTATTATTTCTAAATTCTATATATTCTATAAAATACATTCTAAATGAGCTAGGAGATGTGAGAACATTATTCTTTACAAAATTAATTCAACAAAAGGTAATTTCTACAGTCAATGCCAATAAGTAGTTTTTTTTATATATATATATATATATATATATATATATATATATATATATATATATATATATATATATATATATATATATATATATATATATATATATATATATATATATATATATATATATATATATATAGTACTTTGTCTTATAAAAATCCATTGGCAGGGGAAGGCAGATCGGGGAGATTAGTCACCATGACGAAGAGATTTGTTGCCTGGCGACTAATCTCACCGAATATGCCTGTGTGGCCAGACCCTTAGGGGGTTATTTACTAAACTCCGAATGCAAAAATCACAAAAAATTCGTTTCTTTAAAAAAAAAATCACGAATTTTTCGGAATTTATTAAACCTCGAGGATGGAAAAGTCAGAATCTGAAAATCCGGCATATACTTTTCCTGAAATTTTCAGGAAAGTGTATTAATAAATAAGCCCAAAAAACCCATGCGGATTTGGTTGGAGTTTTTTTTCTGAAAATATTGAGATAAATTTGGACAAATAACCCCCTAAGGGTTTTTCCAATGTCTAATCCTGTTCCTGATATACCAACTTATACATTTAGGTCCATAAATCTTTGGACAGAGACAGCTTTTTTCTCATTTTGGTTCAGTACATTACCACAATAATTTTAAATAAAAACAATTCAGATGCAGTTGAACTGCAGACTTTCAACTTTAATTCAGTGGGTATTTTAAATATTTATGGACCTGGAGGAGGGTCTTTCTTTCTTGCAACACGCTCAACTGACCAAACTTTCAGTACAGGACAGGGAGATCCTGGATGCACCTATTACAGAACAAGAGATAGCATCAACAATAAAGCTCTTGACAAACGGGAAATCCCCAGGTCCCGATGGCCTAAGCGCAGAATATTACAAAACCCTCCTCCCAGAACTTACCCCAATACTCACTACAATTTTCAACAGTGTCCTACAGGGCTCCCCACTGTGGAATGAAGCGAATGAGGCAAGGATTATACTAATCCCAAAAGAGGGGAAAGACCCCACCCTCCCATCCTCTTATAGACCGATCTCCCTTCTGAATCAAGACCTGAAAATACTGACTAAAATCATGGCAGATAGATTACAGCTCATTCTCCCACATATACTTACCACTCACCAGGTGGGGTTCCTCAAAGGAAGATATCCAGTCCAGGCCCTTCGGACAGCAATAGCAACCATATATCAATGCAATCTGGAAAAGAGAAAACACGGCATACTAATTAATCTGGACGCCGACAAGGCCTTCGACAGAATAACACACACACACACATAAAAAGACTACTCAAATTCCAGCATTTTGGCATACAAATGCTTAACCTGTTTAGAACCCTATACTCACAATCCTACACCCACATCACGGCAAACGGACTGAACTCCTCCAGATTCCCGATACGGAGAGGCACTAGACAAGGATGCCCTCTATCGCCACTACTTTTTAACTTAGCGCTAGACCCTCTACTACGTCACCTACTTAACAATGACACCTTTAAAGGTATCCAAATAGGCACGCAACAGATTAAGCTGATAGCATACGCTGATGATATCCTCCTCTTTCTGAACAAACCTCAAATAGAACTGCCCACTATCTTACAAAAAATAGAAACATTTGGGACTATAGCAGGATTCAAAATTAACCTAGGGAAGTCTGAAGCATTACGCCTACAACACACCACCCCATCAGATTGGACAAACCCATTCCCCTTTAAAAAAGCCAAAGCACATGTGAAATTTCTTGGAATCCAACTAACACGACACCACAAAGATTTGTACAAAGCCAACATTAGACATACCATAGACCAAATTGAACAAGACACTCACAAATGGACAAATGTGAATCTAACTTTTTCGGGAAGAATTCAATTCATAAAAATGATAATGTTCCCTAAATTACTTTACAAATTACAGATGCTGCCATATCGCATTTCCTCAACGGATTATAAAAGACTGCAACATATTCTTAGAACCTTTATCTGGAACAGGAAACGCCCCAGAATAAAACTCACAACACTCCAACAACAAAAACAAGAAGGTGGACTCAATCTCCCAAACATAATGGAATACAATGAAGCGGCTCTTCTTAGATATGCGGGAGATTGGCTCCATCATAGGAGCACATATACCACACTTTCTTTAGATGAGGCCTTAACCGAGGGAATATCACTTAACTCACTATTACATACGCCCATCCAGGAAATTCCCAAAAAAGTGCAAGACAACCCTTTATTCATCCGCTCATATAAAACCTGGCACTATGTCAAGAAAAAAGCAAACCTTTCTCATTTTAATTCGATAAATCTTACCTGGCTCAACAACAAAGCATTTCCTCCAGGCTTCAATAGTCCAATTTTCAGATCATGGCAAACGAAGGGTCTTCTAAATATCAAGGACATGATAACGACCACTAATACAATACAACCCATTTCAAACCTGCTCCAAAATTACCCATTCTTACAATCCCATCAATTTTCATTAATACAACTCACACATTTTATCACGCAACAACTGACTAAACGGACGACCAAAGATAAAAACAATGCAATTGACTCACTATGGCCAAAACATGATACAGTTAAATCAACAGCGCAAATCTACAAACAAATCAGGACCACAATAGATATGGACAATACTACTATGAGCTTCACGAAATGGAAAACAATTATCCCACAGTCAGAGAACAATGACATTCTTCGCTATCACACAATAATGAAGATACTGCCAGCTAGCATGTACCAGGAAATGTCCCTACAAATACTGCACCATACTTATCTGACACCTTTAAAGAGATCTCACATTGGCACGACAAACTCAGACTGTTGTCTCAAATGCGGGGAATCTAGAGCTGACCTGATACATTGCTTATGGCTATGCCCAATCATACAACAATTCTGGAAGGAGGTCGCCAGTTACTGGGGAAACCTATCGGGAAAGACGCTGAACATTCACGCCTCATGGGCCGTGTTCAGCAAACTGCAACTCACCTCACACCTCTCCAAACCAGAGAAGGCCCTAGCGGAAAGGGTGGCGGCGGCAGCCAGGAAGACCATTTTACACACCTGGCTGTCCCGACTCCCCCCGCCAATACCCATGGTACAACAAAAATTGCAACATATATTTCATCTAGACTGGATTGAAACTTTAACAAACAAAGAGAAAAATACGGAATTCTTTTTCGACACCTGGCTGACATACATAAATACCCTCGCACAACCTACAAAATTACTAACCATTCAAACTTTTCAAAACACCGCATGGTATGAAAGAGAACTGCTGACGTGGGCTATTGCGTGGTGAAAAGCAATTGGCTGATTGCTGCGCCAATCTAATAGAAGTTCTGACCTGGGCAGTCCTTCAGAAAACCAGGCTATCTTGGTCAAAAGGCCTTATCACCCAGTTTTGACCTGGGCTGCTATTCCAAAAACCAAGTTGTCAGGTTCAAAACTGGTCAGGTGGCAACCCTGGGGGGGGGGGGGGGGGGGGTTGTTGCTTAAATCAATTTTTTGCTTTTCTTATCCCAAATACCTTATCAGCCATTTTATTATTAATGATAAAAAGCATTAATACTCTCACTCCTTGGTACCCACCAGGAGCGTGGGTACTAGAATTTACTAACCCCACAACAAAATTATTACATGCCCCATTAATTTATGTATAAACACAATTTCTGTAAGAATAAACTGAAACTACTTATAATGCCCTCTGGGCCTCGTGTTTGTTGCACCCAAGCAGTCACAGGATCTGCTTACTCTATAGTTACACCCCTGTGCCCACCAAACCTTAAATCAAAGAGCAATACTTAATGAATGCAGTTGACTAGCAGGCTACATTAATAGAGTTTCCCAATGTGCTGTTCAGAAAAATGAATAGTGCAGATTGTTATATAGATCCTTTATGAACAGAGGGTAACAAAGATCAACCAATATTTAGCTTTAGCTTGAAATGTCACCATTACATTTTTGAACTCCAAAATATCAGCACCCACCTCTTTCATGCGTGAAATGCTATAATGCCCCTATGTAACGCTGTAAATAAAAGTGACTTAAGAAATTCATTTGCAGCCAATGAAGATAAAATGCTCCAATGCATCTATGGCAATTAAACAGTAATTCTAAACATAGACAGGTGTTTGTGATTTTATGGTCCTTTTAGTGAACCAGATGTTCCTTTCACTTCTCAGCCGGTTTATTACCGCACGAGGAAAGGTTAAAACTCTGTTATGAAAAGCAGTGTATACCGTATTCATTTAACTTCTGCTCACTAGATATTTCCTATTTTGTGCATTTGTGTCTGTATTATATATATATATATATATATATATATATATATATATATATATATATATATATATATATATATATATATATATATATATATATATATATACTCCCCCTGTTGAGACAATTGCTGTGTTCCTTATCTGACATATATGTTACCTTTCAGGAAATGTGATAAGTGTGCTACAACTGTATACCAAAGTTTCACTGAGTTGCACTGGTGAGGGATGTATTCAATTAGTATAATTATATGTATATACGTCAGAGGGGGAGGGTCTGTGATATTTTCCCGCCATAGCTGGGGTATTTAAGGGTAAATCTTTTAATATGTGTTACTTTGACAAAGGCTGATGTTGCAGCCGAAACGTTAGTGTGTTTAATAAATTTATTACTTTGCAATAAGTCCTGAGTTGTGCGGCTTCTTCTGGAGAGGATTATATATATATATATATATATATATATATATATATATATATATATATATATATATATATATATATATATATATATATATATATATATATATATATATATATATATATATATATATACATATATATATAGACAAATACAAGAGTCCTCTGCACTCAACCCATTATCAATATATTTAAGACAGAGACATTTTGTGCATACTGCTACTGAAAAATGCCTTACCCTTTAAACAAAACAGGGATTGTTTGTCCATATATTGCAATATATTTAAGCTGGCCAACTACGTCAAAGTCATCCCATATCTGGCCAGTCCTATGCTCAATTTTATCTGATTCATTAAGAATTCTATTGCTTCATTATACATTTTACAAAAGGGACTAAGTTTTACCTGCAACTTACTAGCTACTTTCAAAGTAAAACTCCCAAACTTGGCTGTCCTTTTATTAGACACCAGTGGGATCACCTGACTATAGCTGGGAAGGGTGGGAGCTACAACATGGAGCCGGTCACTGCTCCTCTTTAACTATAACAAACAAGGGAAAGTTGTGCTCACCACTATTTTTGTAAAATGTATAATGAAGCAATAGAATTCTTAATTAATCAGATGCAATTTGAGCGTAGGACTGGCCAGATATGGGATGACTTTGACGTAGTTGGCCATATTAAATATATTGCAATATATGGAAAAACAATCCCTGTTTTGTTTAAAGGGTTTACATAGAAATATACAAATTACAGAAAGATCCATTATCCGGAAAACACCAGGTCCCGAGAATTCTGGATAACAGGTCACTAGGAGAACTCATTGCACAAACGTACTTATTTTTTAAATGGTGAGACTCTATGCAATCAGTATGTGAATTTTCCTTGTTATGCTCTGATCCCCCACTTCCTGCTACTTTCCTTGACCCAACCATTCCCATAAAGCTCTGCCCCATAAAATAGCCGGGAGCTTACCATAACTAAGTAGAAGTTTGTAGGAGACATCACATTATAGATAATACAATATTAAAATTCTAAATTGAAGATTGCAAAAATGATATGCCCAAATTACAGGGCAGTACAGCTGCAGTACAGGGTTCATTTTTGACATCTGCCCATAAAAGAGATGTACCGGAAGTCTAAAAAGTCCAGAGCAGAGAAGTCTGATTAATTAAGAGGAAATGGATGATTTACCTGTGAGGAAAGGCTATAGGCAAGGTCAGTGTAAAGATTAGTCATCGGCATCATGGTGCAGGTGACAAGAGGACATCCATCGAGGCAAGGAATTTGTTTTACTGTAATCACTGTCAAACTATGAAATTCCCTACCAGTAGAGGATGTAATGGGTTAATTGTTAGTGGGGATGTAGTCTGGATGCCTTTGTAAAAACAATGTAGCTACTGTATGAAGATTAAAGGGAATCATTTAAGATTGATCCAAGAAGTTATCCGATTGCCATTCAGGGGTTAGGAGATATTTATAGTGCCCGATGCAAGATAATTCAAGTCATGGTTAAATAAGTGAATTGTTAGATCCATGATCAGGCTAGGAGCAGGTTACAACATGAACTTTAGCGCTGTAAACCTAATTCTTGCTCAAATATGCACAGAGAGCCTTTATTGCACATAGCTAGATAAATCATTTCCCTAATTTAAAGAGAAAACCTCTAGAGCCCGCTCTATGAACCGAACTGGTCCTGCAAGCTGATGCTTCATGCAAGTTCACAGCTCCATTTATCTTGAAATAATTGATGCCACAAATAATATAAGTTACTGTCGCTGCTTGTGTATTAAGCTAATGCTCCAGAAACATGAGACGCAACTCACTTAATGCACTGATAAATAGACAAGAAAGGCTCCCTGCAGTAGCAGGCTCTGGGTGTGCAGCTCCGCACATGGTCTGACCACTGTATATTTTATGAGCCATTATTCTGCAAATTATCCACAGTGCAGTGACCAAATGGAAGTTTGACCTTATTAGCTATCTAAATTCAACAGCAAGGGGCAGATTTACATATGGACAAATATCGAGGGTTACTTAACCCTCAGTATTCGACTGCCGAAGGTAAATCCTTCGACTTTGAATATCGAAGTCGAAGGATTTACCACAATTAGTTCAATCGAACGAAAAATAGTTTGATCGAGCGATTAAATCCTTTGAATTGAACGATTCAAAGGATTTTAATCCATTGATCGAACGATTTTTCTATGAAGTAGGGAGTATAAGTTTTTTTAATTTCCAACAATTTTTATTGACAAAAGGATAAACATTACAATCCTGTACAATGAGCGAAAGCAGCTCAGTAGGTACACAATGCAAATCACAATAAGTAGCACATGAGTCTGCAGCTGATGTAAATTTATGCAGATGTCATAAAAGTTACACTGTTATCCAAAGTCATTCACAAGAACCAAAAACATAAAAAAAGAGAGAAAGAGAAAAAGAAAAAAAAAAAAAAAAAAAAACTGACCCCATTGACTAAATGGAACGAACGTCCATCAAATTCTCTCACCAGTAGAGCATGAAACAACAAGTAACAGAACAGGCATCAAGATAGAGCTGGTTCGTCAGCCCGATATGCTAAACAGAAGTCAAAAAATCCCCTGAAAAGGAACTATTGTTCCAAGGAGACCACTTATCATAATATAAATGTAAAGATTGCTTATTTTTTGCAACATAATATTCCAATTTACAGGATTCATTCATTTCCCCAATAAACTCTTTAATATCCGGCGAGCATGGTGATTTCCAATTTCTTGCAATAATTAGGCGGGCCGTTGCCAGTATGTGAGTCATCAAACGTTTAGCCTTCCATGGGACATTGTCCAATCCGAGGTTCAAAAGTGCCAACTGCGGTGAAAGGGTTATTGGTACATTCACAATCAGTTTAAAAATATCAAATACATATTGCCAAAACTGTAAAATTTTTGGGCAATTCCACCATATATGTAGGAATGAACCCACACATCCACATTTTCTCCAGCATACATTAGTTGCAGTATTAGGATAGATAGCGAACAACCTGGTCGGAACCAAATGCCACCTGTACATTAGTTTAATACTAGTTTCCAGCAATCGAACTGACTGCGTGGTCGAGGTTAACAAAAGAAAAGCGGTATTCCAATCACTATAGTCAATTGGGGATTTCAGATCTATTTCCCATTTTGATTGATATAGGTCTGGAGTCTGAGAATTTGCCTCCATCAAAGTTAAATAGTATTGTGAAATCCGAGCTTGTTTGACAAGCATTTGAGTTAATTTAAATTGCGTCGAAGACAATTGCTTAATCTTATCAATCGAATGGGATCTCAAGTAACTATTAATTTGCAAATAGACAAAAAATGTCGTTATGGGAAAACCAAACCGCAATTGCAATTGGCCAAAAGATTGAAAAACCGTTTGATGAAAAAGATCTTCAAACTTTGTTAACCCCGACCTGATCCAAGGCAATAAATCAATCTGTGGAATAACATGTCGAAATGCATCAATAGGATAGAATGGATGTAATCCTACTGTTAAGTTATCTGAATATTGGATTACGTCCCATACTTTAAAAGTGGTACTTGTCGTTGGGAAGAGTTTCACAGTCTTCGGACGGAGTCTAGGATGCGTCCATATCAAATATGAAGTTTGTCCAAATGGATATTTGGAAATAGCTATCTCCTGTTGGACCCATTGGGGTTGGTTATCAAAATCCAAAAACCTCTGGAGATAGTTTAAATGCGTTGCTTGATAATATGCTTTGATTTGTGGGAAACCTAGGCCCCCTCTTGTTTTATGTTTCATTAAAACGTTAACAGATGTCCTAGGCCTAGAGTTTTTCCAAACAAATTTTACGAATAAGGCCTGTATGGCCTGAAAAAATTTACTGGGGAGCCTAATGGGAATGGTCCGAAATAGGTAAAGAAGCTTTGGAAATACATGAGCCTTAATAGCAGCAATTCTACCTAGCCAAGAGATGTCTTTATACATCCAATCCTCTAAAAGTTTGTGAAAATTACTAATTAGGGGGGCGAAATTCTGTTTATACAATTCTTTAACAGACATAGCTAACTTAATACCGAGATATTTTATCGACGTTCGTTGCCATTCAAACATATACTGCGATTTTAGCTGTAAAAGATTCACAGTGTCAATCCAGATGGGAAGAGCCTCTGTTTTAGAAGTATTAATTTTATAGTATGAAACCCGAGAGAACTGAGAAAGCACCTCAAAAAGGATTGGGATCGATTTGTCAGGATTCGATAGGGAAACTATAACATCATCTGCGAATAGCGAGATCTTGTATTCTTGCTGTCCTATTTTATAACCTGTTATTAAGGGCGTAGATCGAATCATTTCCGCCAAGGGCTCCATTAACAGAGCAAAAATCAGCGGAGACAAAGGGCATCCTTGTCTAGTTCCGTTTGTCAATCGAAAATACGAAGAGTAATACCCATTAGCACATATTCTAGCAGACGGATTGTTGTAAAGTGCTAATATACTATCTAATGAGAGACCAGAGAAACCAAATTTCACTAAGACTGCTTTTAAAAAGGGCCAGGCTATCCGATCAAAAGCTTTCTCCGCATCCAGTGAAAGCAAGAGACATGGAGATTTGTATAAATTGGCATGAAGTGCTACATTTATTAGTTTTCTAGTATTGTCTGGGGCTTCCCTACTTGCCACAAAGCCTACTTGATCATTATGAATCAGAGTTTTAATAATACGATTAAGCCTAAGTGCCAGAATCTTTGCATAAATTTTTATATCTGAGTTAAGTAACGAAATTGGTCGATAGTTTGCTACCAAATTAGGGTCCTTACCAGATTTCGGAATAGTAGTTATGGTGGCCTGAAAAAGTTCCTCCCTCTGAGTAGTTTGGGATGCCAAATTATTAAAAAGGGACAATAGCAGGGGGCTAATACTCTGGGCCATTGATTTATAGAAGTTGTTGGAAAACCCATCCGGTCCAGGTGCTTTATTCAGTTTAAGCGTTTTAATAGTTGCCAAAATCTCCTCATTTGTTATTGGCCGGTTTAAAGAAGCAAGTTGGTCCCCTGATAGTGTAGGCAGGTTTAAAGAGGCTAAAAATGTGTCTCTCTCCAGTGGGGTAGGTTGTTGCACGTCTTTGTTTTTATCAAGGTTATATAATTTTGAGTAAAAAATCCCAAATTCAGTTGCTATTTGGTGAGGATTAGTAAGAATTTTCCCGTCAGACGTTTTAATTTGGAATATCCTAGCTCGGGAATCGGAACCGAGCAAGAGTTCATCCTAATCATCATACCAACCGAGGCATGGTCCGACCAGGGAACTACCCCAATATATGTTTTCTTAATCAATTGCAACAGAGATTTGTCTGTCAAAATATAGTCAATACGTGAATGTGATAAATGAGCTGTTGAAAAATAAGTATAGTCACGTTCAGTTGGGTGCCATGCTCTCCATGTATCATACAGATCATATCGTTTCAAAGAATGTTGAAAGGTCCTGGCTAAATTAATAGAAGTTCGCATAGAAGGTCCCTGTAGAACCGGCAATTTATCTAAGTAAGGGTCTATGACCATATTGAAGTCACCCACTAAAATGTAATTTTGTTTGTTGCCTTCACCCACCTGCGCACGAGACAGCAACTTGTTAAGAAATTTAGTTTGATGTGTATTGGGAGCATAAAGATTAATTATAGTGTAATTTTTACAAGCAATCTCACATCTAAGAATTATGTATCTCCCATGAGTATCCGCAATATAATGCACATTTTCAATTTGTAAGGAACTTTTAATTAAAATAGCCACACCATTTTTCTTAACCGGGGCATTTGCGTAAAATACCTCCTTGTAGTAAGAATTTTGCAAAGATGGATGAGAGCCCACTTTAAAATGCGTCTCCTGCAAACATAATATATCAATTTTAGAATTTCTGGCCCATTCCAAAACAGTTTTCCTTTTAACTGGGTTGTTAAGACCTTTGACATTCACCGAAAGGACATGTAAATACATAATTATCAAAATTAGTATGCACTAATATAAGCTGCTTGGACATTGCAACAGGTATACAGGAGATATAAAAGAAAATATTGAGATCAGAACATATGTAATCACACTGCTGAGGTATCTGTAGAATGGTGGTCAGCATCAAAAAAAAGAGAAAAAAACAATAATGCAGGAAAAAACATAAGATAAGTAAGGAAAAAAAAACATCAGGAAAAAGACAATAAAAAACCACACAAAAATAGATAAAAAGAAAAATCAAAAATACCCATAGGCAGCACTGAGAGCTTGCCAGGGTGATATGAGCAGTAAAAACCGTACTGCAACTGATAGCCGCACTATCCAGCCATTGGGGGGGAAAAAACAAGATCGCCCGACTAGCGACCCCTATATAGAGAAAAAAAACAATAACCAGCTGGAGCGCAAAAACGGACATTTGCCAAAAGTGGAACTGGAATTTGCAGGTGCAAAGAGAAAAGTAAATGCAGTGATAAGCAAACTCTCTTCCCGTCTTCAAGCTGTATCAGAACGCTGGGGTTGCTTTTCTTTGCGTGGAGAAACCATAGACCAATCTAGAGGGCGCTTCTTTGGGATCTTCGAAGTGGTAGTATCCATTAACGTATCTGGCAGCCCCCATTGTGTCATAGCAGACATCGCTGCCTTAGGAGTAGAAAATGTAGATTGCGTTCCATCTCTGAAAACAATTAAACGCACCGGAAAACCCCACTTATAGAGAGTACCCTGTTTCCGCAGAGTCTCTGTAACCGAGGCGAATTCTCTCCTATGAGCTAAAGTATGAGCTGAGAGATCTGCATATACATGCACATTTTTGTATTGCTCTGGGATCTGCGTAGCGTCCTTAAAGGCCTGCAGGAATAAGCCTTTAGTCTTGAAAAAGTGGAACCGAGCAATGGCGTCACGTGGTACATCCATTGGAAGATTTTTAGGTTTAGGGATCCTATGAATCCTATCTACTTCCAGCTCAATAAAATCCAATTGTGGCAAGAGAACCTCCAGCATTTTGTGAAAGTATTCATCCAATTCCCCTAGAGAAATCACTTCAGGAATTCCTCGAATTCGGACATTATTACGACGTGATCGATCTTCTAGATCCGCCATTTTGTCCTTCATAGAGATAATTTGAGTATTAAACAATTCCAAACACTCTGTGTATTGGTTTTGAGTATGACGGAGTTCGTCCACTTTATGTTCGAGTCCATCAACCCTACCACCAATGTGCTGTATATCAGAGCGTAAGGCGTCAATACTTTCTTTAAAGTCCGAATGTATTGAGATTTGCAGATCCCCTAATAAAGCTTTAAGAATGCTCACCGTGACCGGTAGAGAGTCCGAGTCCGGAGCCGCAACTGAAGGCGAAGTAGCGTCTCTATTAGGGCGTTCTGCGGAGTCAGGCCGAACTGCGTCATCCGTCGGTTTGGGGATCGGAGTCTTCGATTTAGCAAGGAACGAAGTTAAGTCCATCTGCGGGTTCTTCTTACTGTTCTTAGCTGCCATTGAGCTGTATCCAATTCCAATAGGGAAGAGAGAGAGAGTTTGGGCTGTTTGTAGCAGGTTTAAGTCCAATTCCAAACACGGAGCTCCTTAGAACACGTCCGCACGCATCAACGTCCAAGCCACGCCCCCCGAGTATAAGTTTTTTTAAAGAGACAGTACTTCGACTATCGAATAGTCGAACGATTTTTAGTTTGAATCGTTTGATTCAAAGTCATAGTTGAAGGTCGAAGTAGCCAATTCGATGGTCGAAGTAGCCAAAAAAATCATTCGAAATTCGAAGTTTTTTTTATTCTGTTCCTTCACTCGAACTAAGTAAATGTGCCCCCAAGAGTTCAACTCAGTTAGCCATTAAAAGTATCAGTTCAAGCAATAATAATATAAGGTTTACAGGTAAGGGATCTGTTATCCATAAAGCTCTGTATTATGGAAAAGCCTTCTCCCATAGACTCCATTTTATCCAAATAATCCAAATTTTTAGAAATTAAAAAAAAACAAACCAGTACCTTGTACTTGAGCCAAACTAATATATAATTAATCCTTATTGTAGACAAAACAAGCCTGTTGGGCGTATTTTTTAGTATACTTAAAGTATGGTCATCCAAATTAGAAATTAGAAAAATCCGTTATCCGGAAAACCCCAGGTCCTGAGCATTCTGGATAACAGGCCCCATATCTGTATATGTGTAATAAGGCAAACTGAGAGCCTGGCATGTTCCATAAAATACTTTGGACCCCAGACACTCTCCCTGACATTGCAGTGTGGGTGCTCATGGCTGTTCTTTATACCATGGAGTTGCACCGGTGCCACTCATGCAAAAGTAGCGAGCACAATCTCGATAGCTATTCAGTATAATTACACCTAGGAAGCAGTTTAGGAAATGGCCACAGAAATAACCACTGTATCTGGATATCCGAAGTCGAAGTATAGCCATTCGATGGTGGAATTTTAAAGTACACAATGCTTACGTACGTTAACTTGAGTTCATGTACCTTTTGAGTTAATAAAAACGTTCCAGTTGGTACCAGTTGTTGTTTCCAGAGTCTAGCTATTATGAGTTTACTGGATGTTAAAATATGAAAAGCAAACATTTCAAGTGGTTTATTGTGTTAAAGTGGAACTGTCATCCAGACACAAAAATCTGTATAATAAAAGTCCTTTTCAAATCAAACATAAAAATCCAATTTCTAATTTTTATTAAAGCATTCATAGCTGTTGTAAGCTCATTTAAAAATCTCAGCTGTCAATGAAATGTTGTCTGCCCCTCCTCTATGCTTTAGGCAATTACTTTCACTTTCCATTTAGCACTTCCTAGATGTCACTGCTCTCCACACATTCCCCTGCTCTCTTTACCATTTAATTGTGTAGCCAGGGCATGGGAATGGACATCAGGTCCCCATTCTGGTGCACAAACAAGATTCTGAGATGATGCAAGACTTGCCTTAATAACTGTGTCCAAAAAATGTCTGTTGCCTGCTTGATATAATTCTGAATTCCAAGACTCAAGGAAACAAATTTCAAATAATTTATAAAGTGCAATTAAAGTTCATTTTGCTTGACTAATGTGATAAAAAATAATTTGGAATAATTTTTTTGGGTAACAGGTCCATTTTAAACAGGATATATATATATATATAGAAAGTAGCAGGAGAATTAGGCAAAGGTTCGCTGGGTTATGTCTGAAAAAAGTTTTGTTATAGTTGACCAAAAGGCTTTCGCGTTTAAACAAGACCACCAAATATGAAGCATATCACCTTCTTCACCACATTGTCCAACATAAGGATGATTCACTTGAAAACATTTTAGACAATTTTGACAGGGTTAGATACCAATTATAAAGTATCTTGTAAAGGTTTTCTTGATGTACAATACATTTAGAAAGTTTTTGTGTCCTAGAAGTATCATTCAACCAAAGTTTGCTCCCATTTCAACAATGGAGGAGTTTTAACGATTGTTTTGGTTCTGCTAAAATATTGTAGCACACAGCAAGATTTTAATATCACCCCCAGAGAACAACTTCTCAACTGTAGTTAAAGGGCGAAGATTTTTCTGTGGTAAAGAGTTCAGATACAGCATTCTCCCAGTTTTAAATGCCAATACTAATACTTTTTTTTTTGTTTCAAGGTTTCAAAAGTTTTCAGATGATCCATTAAATAGAAGTCAACTTTAGTAGACCTTTTCTCTCCCCTTTGTCTAATTTGACCTTAAATTGATTCAAATATTCAAAGTGAGGCTAGGGTTGAGGGAAAGGAAGATTCCATTGAATATGTAGCATTTTTTTCTTTGTACCTTGATGGCTATTTTAGTTGTCGAAGGTAAGTCATTTGTTTTTTTGTATTGACTTCTGACCAACAAATAATATTGGGTGAAGATGCAGAAAGCAAGCCAATCTAAATTAGCACCTCATTTTATTTACCATTGTTTAGCAGGACAAATATATATTATTAAACTGACCCTAAACAGCACGGAGACTCATTTTTGGCTTCCCATCCATATGTTAAGAACACCTGCTCTTTAGTTTGCCAGGTCAATGCATGGGAACTTTCTCCAGTATTGTGGATCCTAAACAGAGAAAACAGGGTCATAATCAGCTCTTAGAGGTATCCAAAATGGCATTAATACATAACAAGCTGTTTGGGTTTTAGTGAATTATTATCAGCCAGGTTGTAAAATAGCCAGGTTGTTATATCCAGTGGTATCATCAGAAAACACACAGTATGTCACCATTGTCTATTTCAGTTTTGAAATGTCCCTGCGCATTGTCTTTCTGGCGAATTGTTGCTAGTGACGGCCACTTCGCCCTTTAGTAAATTTGTCCCAAAGGCTGTTGTACTTTAATTCAAGGGTCACTGTTGTTTCCTGCTATATTTCTTACATCACTCGACTTCATCTGAAGGATCCCTATCCTCTTATATTTAGGACATTTGACCCATACCGTTTCCTTTTTCAGTTAACATTATCCATACGTGAAACAACACATTACGTAATGGCATTGTGTCTCAAAAGATGACCTACTCAGTCATTACGCTATCTCAAAAGTATTATCTCATCATAGAGATATACTGTTGAGCACTGGTAAGGCCCATCTAGAATATGCCGTACAGTTTTGGTCTCTATTCACTCAAACAGGACATTATTGAGTTAGAGAGGGTCCAGAGAAGGGCAACTAAGCTGGTAAAATGTATGGAAAATCTTAGCTATGAAAAAAGACTGGCCAAGTTGGGGTTGTTCATGCTGGAGAAGAGGCGATTAAAGTGATACTGACACTAAATAAGTACAATTTAAAATATCAATGTACATTAAAGTTACCTATAGGTCATGTTGATCGTTTTTTGCTGAGAGGTTTATTTTTATAAGTTATCATTAGTTGAAGTTTCTAAACCTGACTGTTTTGCCGACCTGACTGTCCCTTGTTAAACTGTCAGTTAAAGTTTCTAATGCTAACGGACTCCGGCTGCACAGGTATGGCAGCCCCCTCATACAGGAACATGGGACACCAGACAGGTTATGTAAAAGCATTTTGCAAATACTTTATGACAAATTTGTAAGTAGCTTTCAAAAGCAATGTTTTGATAAATGTAAAAAAAAAAAAAAAGAAGTTTTTGGTGTCAGTATCTCTTTAAGGGGTGATATGATAACTATGTATAAATATATAAGATGATCATATAATAATCTCTCTAATGCTTTATTTACCAGTAGGTTTTTCCAGCTGACACAAGGTCAACCATTCTGATAAGAAGAAAGGAGGTTCTGCATAAACATTCGGAAGGGTTTTTTTTACAGTGAGAGCTGTGAAGATGTGGAATTCTCTCCCTGAATCAGTGGTACAGGCTGATACATTAGATAGCTTTAAGAAGGGGTAGAATGGTGTTTAGCAAGTGAAGGAATACAGGGGAATGGAAGATAGCTCATAGTACAAGTTGATCCAGGGACTGGTCCCATTGCCATTTTGGAGTCAGGAAGGATTTTTTTCCCAAGGCAAATTGGAGAGGCTTCAAATGGGGTTTTTTGCCTTCCTCTGGATAAACTGGCAGTTAGGCAGGTTAAAAAAAAGTTAAAAGGTTGAACTTCATGGACGTGTGTCTTTTTTCAACCTAACTTACTATGTTACTATGTAAAAGCTAAGGGGAGTGAAATTATTGCACTTACAAGATGACAATGATATTTCTGTCGCTTATAGTATCATGTTCCATAGGCTGCAATAACTTTATTGTGTATAATTTGTAATGCCACAGAGCAAATAACTTTTAAGTAAAGCATCAATCAAAAATGGCAGATCTCTAAACAATTGTCCACGCAATTACAAGTCATGCATTACTGATACATATAAGGAAATAGCTGATTGGCCCTGTGATGGACAGGATCAATTTTGTTTACTGGATTTATGTGTTAATGTACAATTTGCCAAAAGCCACTTCATCACTCGTGGTACTGTACTTGTCTGATTGATTTTAATGAATTACACTTGGTCTAATTACATTTCACACGTCTACATGGATGTGCCACATGGTATAATAGAATCAATGCAGAGAAGATAAACCTAATATAAATGTGCTTCATATATACTGTACATAATGTAACTCTTATTTATATTGAAACATAAATGCTGCAATTTTTTTTGAAAATCTTGTTAGGGCCACTATATAAGAGTTGTTTGATGAAGCCACCCATCCTCATAGCTGCAGTGGATGGTTCAAAATGAAATAGGTGACATATTTCATGAATTAAATTAATTGTTAAATTAGGATATTTTGTCAACATCAACTTCAGGCATGTGTTCTAGATTATGCGCCAGCTCTTTGCCCTTCATAAAGACATTGTAGATGATCAGTCTCTGCTGTTGACACTGTATTGCATATTTCTGCTTAATCAAGTTGGTTTACCTTACAATTATCTTTTATTTAGAGATAGAATTATCCTTAGGCAATTTGTAATTAGTCTTCAGTTTTATTATTGTGGTTTGTCAATTATTGTTTAGATTTGTTCTGCAGGCTTGGAATATTAACTGCTATCTTGTTGCTAGGGTTTAGTTACCCTGGAAAACAGGAAGCAGCTTGGAAGTTATTTGCAACAAAATAGTGTGATTAAATTGTAAACTTCCACTTTAATCCTCAGTTCCTTCTGTTCTTCATGTGTAATTATTAAAGGTAGATATGGTGGCCAAAAAAATACTGGTTGGCAGTAGCCCTCTACTTATAGGTTCTCTCTTAGTGGATCTGGAATCCATTTTACTTTCTGACTGTGGGTTCATTCAGCTATCAGGCAAGGATAGAAACCAGTGAATGAACAGAATCTCGTAGTTTGCTAGTAGGAGTACCACAGGCTGCAGTGACAAGTAGCATTTTAAACTACTATGTTGCCACCCCCTACTTCTTTACATTCTAATTCACAATATCTCTCTTTTCTTAGTTTTTTGGCTTAATAGTAACATATAATTAGTATCTCAAACTCCCCAACCACTTCCAGATTGACTGATTCACAGCACCCAGCTTACTGCATACACACATGTCAAGTTAAATAAGGACAGACTGGGCAATGGGCAGATGTCCAAGCCAGTGGAGAACTGGAGGAGGTCATCTCAAGAACTTTATAGTCAGGAGCCATGGTTAGACCTCTACTGTTATCATAAACTGATGAATTTTCATAAATCACATGATTATTGAAAGAGCACACAGTGTGAATTTTTATAATCCATTCCATATTTGCTATTTATAAAGTTGCCCTATGTTATCACCCAAATTCTATAAAGCCTTTGATTCCTGTTTATCCAAAAACGTATTGTTTGACTGCGACTCCACATCAACGTTATTGTGTATTTGGACCATGCTTTGCCCTGACATCAGTTTTTATTATGGTTTTACTTCTTTCTCCAGTAATCTACTCGTCCACTTCCATCTTCAGTTTTGCTATTTTTCAACTCCATGTGGATAAATGCACCTTCATCATGGTGGAGCACAAGGGGAAAGTTATTAGCATTTAGTGGGAAAGGAGAGTATTACACTGAAGGGGGTATTTGTGTATACAATGTACACTACAGTAAAAGCTCAATTTTACTTCCCCTAATTTTACATTTTCCCCTCCTTTTACATCAGTTTTTTCTGACCACACCTATATTTTTTGTATAATACCTTTCCCTGATCTTACATTTTCCTGGATTTCGCACAATTTTTTCTGGTCATTAAAAAACATAGGGATATTAAAGCACATAAGAAATCTATTAAGGGGCTTTATATCATCTACACAATAATGACCAGTGTGTTACAGATGAGTAAAGCTGTCACGTTCGGTACCCTAAATCCAGAACAAGTGCTAGGCTCCCCGTCATGGCTCTGCTTCTGCCTGTAGCAGCCGCCTTTGGCCTCAGGAGGAGCCCTCAGCTACTCAGATGCTGCCAGGTCTTAATAAAAGCGGAGCCAAGCAAGAGCTCTGGACAGGCAAAGGGGCACGGTCGATACCGATGTTTTGGACGGAAGGGTTCAAGGAGGAGACAGAAAGCGTAGTCAGATAAGCTGGGGTCTGTGCGGGCAGAGTTCAAGCAGGGTCAGACAGGCAGAGGTTGGTTCAGGCAGAGTTCAAGCTAGATCAATCAGGCCAGGGTCGGTACAGGCAGTGTTCGGAGAATAGTCAGAATTGGCAGAGTTCCGAATCGTTTGGTAGGCAAGGGTCAGGATTAGCAGAGTTCAGAATAGTCAGGCAGGCAAGGATCAATACTGGAATCAGACATGACAAAAATCACACCCAGAATACTAACAAGTTAGACCTAACAACAGGCGATGAGTTTGGATTCAAAGCCCCTTTAAATATTCAAAATCATGATGCTCGCGACACGCAAAACCCAGAAGTGCGCGCCGCATGCGCCATAGAGAGACCAGCAAGACCACCAGGGTATGTTACAGAAGCTCCCAGCCAAAATATCATACACTGCAACAACGCAGTGGTAAAAAAAACATGTTATTTTAAATGTCAGACAAAATGATAGTGACTCATTCCACCCATGAAATGAACAAGAAGTTGATGCTTGGCTATTGGTCTGTCACTAATACATTTAGTAGATATCTACTGTGTACCATACTCCATACTGCTGCAGACACATCTCATTTGGCGTTCATTTGAATTTTGTGTATTAAAGTGAAAACTTTAAAACATTCTTAGGCTCTAAATGTAGTGCTTGGGAATACATATTGCTAGCTTTGTGATGTTGCAGAATGTATAAAAATAGCTGCTGTTGAGACGTATGTGGAGGTGGAGCACTTGTTTATTGTTCTCTGGGTCAGGGCACCACATTTTCCCTGGCATAGCAAGAAGCTTGAAAGAGTAAATGCAATAAAAATGAAAAAAGAAGGAAAGTCATCCTGCACTTGGGGGTGCCAAATATTAGGCACCCCCAAGTGATTGTATTGACTTACCTGAAACCTGGGCTGGTGCTCCTATCAGCAGAAAACTGCACCAGCCCTGGGTTATTCCAGTGAGCACCACAGAGCGATCCTCTTCCGACTTCTTCTGCCTTCAAATTTCCCGGGGCAGACGCATGAGCAGTAGAATGAAAAAGCCAAATTTTTAGATAAAGTTTGGCTTTTCACTCTAATGCGCATGCGCATCCGCAAGAAGAGAAGTGATCCGTGGTGCTTGCTGGAATAACCCTAGGCCGGATCAGTTTTCTGCTGATAGGAGAACCAGCCCGGGGTTTCAGGTAAGTCAATACAATCACTTGGGGGTGCCTAACATTTGGCACCCCCAAGTGGTTAACGACTTTCCTTCCCCTTTATGGGAAAAAATGTGCCTAAATAAGAATAAAAAAATTGCATTTGCGATGTAGCATTCAGCATTTAACAGCTTTTATGTTACACTGTATTATTGTTTATAGCACATTGTTAAAGGGGATGTCCAGCTTCAAGGACAGAAACCTAACTATGGAGATGATAGTGCCATTTCAGTGACTACCCCCCAACCACCACCCCTTTTTGCCTCAACTTTAGTTATGTAACTCTGCATATATAGCCTCTCTATAGTTAGCAATGCATTCTTAGTATTATAGTTATTATTATTATTAGTGTAGCAAGAAACTTTCTAAGTGAGGGGTAACTGCAAAGATAACAAAAAAGTGCACAGTAACATTTATCAAATCATGTAATGACAATTCCTGAAGATGAGCTACTTACTGCTAAGCATGGAATTAATAGAAAATATCAAATGAAAACTCCACCAGCGACTCCACGGATTTTCAGACTATACTCAAGGAAAGACGTTAAAGAAGATTATACTAATCCTCTTTAGTCAGCAAAGAGAAAAAGTCAAAACAGAGAGAATTAACATAATAAATGCAATAATACTGAAAGTTTTAGATTTTTTTGTACTGATTGGGTAAATTGACTATTTCTGTTACTTGCAGAAGTGCAGAACAGAACATACTTATAGACTGATATATTTTTACATTTGTTGTTTACCATTGGACATTATTTATATTTTGCTTTATATAAGCAGCACTTGTACATATATAATAAATAATGTAACCCCTATACATTATATAAGGATATTATGTCACCTCGAAGTTCTATGGCCATATAAAAGCCTTGCTGTTTTTATACAGGTCATGGAACTCCAAGGAGACTTCAAATATCCTTAGGTGTAGGGGTGTAAGTTTTTTATTATAATGCACATGTTTCTGTGAGTCATGTGACTCAATTTATTTCACTGAGCATCGATTACGACTGCTGACATCACTAAGATCCACTGATTTGTTGAGGTTGCCAAATGAGCAGATCTTTACATTGTTTGGCATCCAACAATATGCTGGGCCAAATCAGTATGACCAATAATAAGGCCTGCAGCCAAAGAACAGATAACCATGCAAGTCCAATTGGGAGAGAACAACATCAATGTGCTTATGCATTTTTGCCGAGCAAGTTCTAACCAGCCTTATAGATATCTGCCCAAACATATATTGACCAGGAAGGCCATTCGAAAGGCCCCATACACGGACCAATAAGCTGCCAACTTGGTCTACAGGGGCAAAGTTGGCAGCTTTTATCAGCCAATAGATGGCCACCTTTAGATGTGCTTTGACTAATGAAGCTTGTGCATAATAGTGACGTTTTAACATTTGGGGGCCCATTTATTTACCTCAAATGTATCCGGTTGAGTTTTTTAAGGGGAAATGTTTTCATTAAAAAAACTATAAATCTGAAAATACTCCATCTCAAACCTGTTGAGGTCATGTAGATGTTGTGATCTGCGCTGGATAATCCGATAAAGTCGAGTTTTCACAGTGACAATTCAATTAAGTCAAGATCTCGGAGCGTCAATCGTACAATATGAATTGATGTCACTCTGACTAAATCTAGAAACAAATGACTAGGCTTAGACCAACAGTAAATATTGCTTTATGAATAGGGGCAGCTGTAGCGGCCATGCCGTCCGGCCGGTGCCCAGGGCCGGATGGCCTACCAGCTGAGTGGTACAAGGCGCACGTCCAAATCCTTACCCCCCAGCTTCAGCCCATCCTGAACAACGCCTCTGAGACATGCCCACTCCCTGATACGTGCTATATGGCGCATGTTACCCTCATTCATAAGGAAGGCAAGTCCCCGGACCTTTGTGACTCTTACCGCCCCATCTCGCTCCTCAACTGTGATGTTAAGATCTTTGCTAAGGTGCTGGCCAATAGGCTTAAGAGAGTGGTGCGGGGGATAGTCCACCCAGACCAGACAGGTTTTATGCCAAACAATGCCACGGATATAAATATCAGGCGCCTCTTTAATAACCTTGATGCCCCCCATGACAACGCAGGGAGTAGGCTAGTCGTGTCCCTTGATACTGCGAAAGCATTTGACACGGTCTCTTGGGCCTATCTTTGGGCAGTCCTCCGACACTTCGGTATCGGTCCTCGTTACATCTCCTGGGTAAAGGCTTTGTACCTAAAGCCTCAGGCTAGAGTGATGGTTAATGGCAACCTCTCTGATGCCATACAGCTGGAACGGGGAACTAGGCAGGGCTGCCCCCTCTCACCCCTGCTCTTTGCACTTGCAATTGAGCCACTTGCAATACAGATTAGGGACTCCCCGACTGTAACTGGGTTGCAAATAGGCAGACTTGAGGAAAAGGTCTCCCTTTACGCAGACGACATGTTATTGTACTTGGCTAATCCTAGAGGAGCCTTCCATGCTGCCTTAGACCTCATTGATGACTTTGGGAGGTTTTCTGGCTTAAAGGTCAACCGAGGGAAGTCTGTGATTTTCCCTATAGATCCCCTCCCTGCTGAATTTGCTGCTAGCATTGGCCGCCTTAGGGTGGTACAGTCCTTTAAATATTTAGGGATCACCATAACGAAGGATTGCAAGGGTTTTGAGGAGGCCAACTTGTCCCCATTAACCAAGGCGCTGGCCGACAAAATTGATGTATGGACGCAACTACCCCTTACCCTCCCTGGCAGAGTGAACCTCTTTAAAATGATTTTCCTCCCCAAATTCTTATACGCCCTCCACAACTCCCCCATTACACCCAGATCCCAGTGGTTTAAATATGTGGACAGGCTTATTAGGAGACTTGTCTGGGCTGGGGATCGTCCCCGTTTAAGTTTTAAAACCCTACAAGCCCCAGTCGCTAGAGGAGGACTAGCCCTTCCCAACCTTAAGCTATATTTTCTTGCGGGCCAGTTGACATACTCGCACTGGTGGCTGGTTCCCTGTCGGGACAACACCGCTACAATCCTAGAAGCCAACATTGTGGGGTCATTGGAAGCCCTAGCACACCTCCTTTATAGGGGACCTTCTATTAGACACGCTACCACGACCCCCATGCGAACAGTACTGGCGGCTTACCAAAAAGCACTCAAACTGGCACATGGGTCTCGAACAACATGGTCCAAGTGGACACCTCTCTGGGGTAACAGCTGTCTTCCTCAGTTTCTCACTATTCCGGAGGTCTCTCATTGGGCTGCATGTGGTGTCAAACATTTACAGGATGTAATTAGGGAAGGGGACTTAAAGTCATTCCAAGCTCTAAAGGACGAATTTCATCTGCCCCAGGGTATGTATTTCAGGTACCTCCAGCTTTCCCATGCCTTTCGCTCCCAATTCCCTGAGAGGCCATTGCACATATCAGACACTGCTATAGAAAAATATTTACGTAAAGAGGGCCTCACCAAACCTCTCTCCCATTCGTACACACTGCTAGGGTTGGCCTCCCCTGATCCACTAATTTCCGTCCTGGGTAAATGGAAAAGGGATATTCCTGAACTGTCCGATGACATGTGGGAGGACAGCCTCAGGCAGATCCCTGAGATTACTATACCTGTGAGGGATCGGTACATTCAGTTGAAGTTCCTAAACCGGGTCTATCTAACTCCCTATAGGCTGAGTAAAATGTTCCCTAATGTGTCTGATGTTTGCTTCAGATGTGGGGGTGATGTTGGTTCATATATGCATGTATTTTGGTATTGTCCCACCATTCAGAAATTTTGGAAGGACATTGTGTTTTATTGCTCTGAAGCAGTAGCCATGCCCCGTGTTGTGTCCCCACTGGTTTGTCTACTTGGCATATTTGAGGACCTGGATCTGGACCGCTGCTCCAAAAGCTGCTATCTCCAACTTTTCTACTTCGCTAAGAAGGCCATTCTACTGAATTGGAAATCTACTGCCCCTCCGTCTCTACTGTTCTGGCTGAATCTAGTTAACAGCTCCCTGTCTAACCAGAAACTGACATACTTCTCCCGAGGCTGTCCGGACAAATTTACCAATATATGGGGCTTGTGGCTGGCCTACAGAGAAAATCCGGTTAATCTGCTGAGAAATGTGAATTGTTGAACTGTGCTGTTCCTGATTGCTAGACATGTTAGCTTGACCTGCTCCCATTGCCTTCGCTCTCCTCTCTTCTCCCTTCTCTCTCTATCTTTCTCTTCTCTTTTTCTCTTCTGTTGAAAACCTGAAAATAAAAACTTTTTAAAAAAAAAAAAAAATATTGCTTTATGAGCCGTGGTCAGCTGAAGCATGCAATAACTTAAAGCCCAGCAAAACAATATTTGACTTAATACTGTGTCATTTGGATCTAAGGTGTGGCCAAGTGATTCATGCTAGAAATAAGAAAATAAAATGCTTTTGTGCAGTTGATTGTGAGTTGATTACATTTTGAAAGAGCTGTAGTTGTATATTATGCTACTCGTTTTTCTGCCTCCCTCTTTTCCCAGTCAGCAGTGGCAAGGCAGTTATGTACTGTGGATCATATTGGTGGAATTTAATTTTTTTTATTTTGCCTCAGTGTTGTAAAATTCAGAATCTACCCTTTCCTACTTTGTATCCTATCAATTGCAGGACAGCTTATAGTGCTTATCCATCTCCAAACACTCCATATGCCTCAGAGGCTTGGGGATCAGTTGGCCATACTTATCATCTACAGTTGATGAAAAATGTTACCATTAGCTGTAACGCCCAAGATAATAGAACATGCTGTAATTGTCTGTCTCAGAGACAGACAGTGCTATGTCTAGCTGTGATCATCAGCCTTCTTGCCATAATGATGAGTATAAAGTTCCAGCATCTCCAGAGATTGACCATGCTCATACTTTTTGGCAAAATTGCACAAACATAGACAATTCTTTGGCACAACAGAAAGCTTGTATTAAATAATAACTGAGAATGATATTTTATTTCTCTGCAACCAAGCTGCATCATATACACATTCTCAGAAACATCCCTTATATCTAACGGAATACTCTAGTCTTCTATTTTCAGATGATTTTGAGGAAACATAGCTCATCCTGTAACCCAACTTAGAAATCTTCCCCTTGGTGTAAAAATTCTGTCCCTTATAACATATGGCACACACCAACAGATCCTGATGGGAAGTTAGCCAAGCTCATGTTCCTGCAGAAATAACAGAGAGCACCAGATGGCAGTGTTGGGAATACAATAAGACTTGCATTGTGTCTATGCTCTAATAGAATCAACAGAGGAATTAGCTGAAAAAAAGCTTTATCGCCTGTAAAACGCACAAGTGGAAATGAGTGTTTAATAGATACAGATGGTGTTTCAAGATTGAAACAAATTTTTCAAATCAAGCAAAAATATTCTGTAATGCTAACATTGGAACTTGGTATACTTTTAAAAGGGAATAAATGTGCTTCTAACACTATGTCCGGCTGCTTGTGGGTCTAATTAGGAGACATAGGCTGAGCCACCAGACAGGCTCTTCAACTGCATCTCAGTGCAGGATGATTGTACTAGCGGGCTCATTCCTTCATGATCAGTGATGCCTTATACCAGGGCTGTCCAACTGGCGACCAACGAACCCCCTTCTGTTGCCCCCCACATGCTGTGTCTGCTTACCATATGTAAAATAAAAAAAGGTATCACTACAGAGATTAACTGGCCCCTTCATTGTTTAAACCTCAAATTCAGACTAATCCCATGTTTTGTTCACAGCTGTGACACCTCTATTGTTTATATCCTAAAGCCTGTACTGTTCACACCTGAGACCCAGACTGAAACTGCCCACATTGTTCACCTGTTCACACTTTATACAAAATGCTAATGGGGCACCAGCACTATGTCACTGTATGTAGTACATATTAGCATGATAGGTTTCCCTGTCTCCTGCTCTGTTCTGCCTTCCCTCCCTGTGTGTGCCATTCTCTGCTTGCCCTACGCTACCTGTGGGATGTAAGCCTGTTAGGGATTTGTTCTTGGTGTTTGTTAGGGTATTTTTTAGCATGACTTCAATTTTTCATATATAAGTGATGAGGGATTTCCCTGCAGTGAGCACCAACCATTTGATTTTTTGGTGTGCTACCACTGTTAATGTGGATATGATCTTAAAAGTTCTTGTGGTAACATGGGTGTGGTTTACAGTGGTTGTGGTTTAAAAGGGGGAGTAGCCAACCCTGACTTCCATTATCGGCCCTCCACCACATAGGCCAGTCAAATTTTGGCCCTTGGTACCACAGAAGTTGGACAGCACTGCTTTATACAATAATGTAATGTATAATAGGATTAATGTGTGGCCAGTATTCATGAATATATATAATTATTCCATTAAAATAATTTGTGGGGGGTAAAGAGAGCAAAATGATTATAGATTTGTCTGTAGCTCAGAAAATAATATAATTATGAGTTCTGTTTCAAAAAGTGGATAGCCAAGCAATGTTAAAATTGGTTGCACTTGGACACAGAGCAAAATGATAGGGTTTTTTTTTTTTTGGAAAATAGGAAATTTAATCTTAAAGTGAAAGCCATGATTTTGTAATGACCCTTATTTCCCCCTTCACGCTTAGTCGGAAAAAAACACAGAGCTTGAGGGGTAGAATACCAGACAAGCATTGTGATTAGACTTTTATAATGCAAAAAAGACTTGGGTTTGCTCACATCTAATAACCCATAGCAACAACTGACCAGTAAATGCTACCTGCTGCTTTATAGCTATGGGTTACTAGACAAGTAGTAAATTTAAGACAGTTTACTGTATGAAATCTGTGTTGTGGCACTGTATTGCTGAAGAAAAAAGTTTAAATCACTTTGGGGGGGTGTGTGCCAAATGTTAAGCCAACACTCCTGCGTTAGGCCAAGGTATTTATGTAGAAGTCCATCTTCTTTTTGTAAGACGCGCCGGGAGATTGCTGAGTGTCTTGCCGCTTGCGTTCAGCGTCATGACGTCATCAGCAGGTGCGGATTCGAATTTTGGCACCAAGGAACCCCTTAAAGGGACAGTCTCGATTTTGGAATTTGCCCAAGCTGGTTCCAGTTTATCTGTTCCTGCCGAAGCGTTTTGATCCTGTTTGGGAATTCCTGGTTTTGACTTCTGCCCGACTTGTGACTACGATTCCTGCTGCCTGTCCTGAACCACTTGACTGACTATGAATACGTCTTCTTTAAAAACTTGCTGGTACTTCGTTTACGGACTTCTTACGCACTCCTTGTCGGTTTCCCCAGCAGAAAGCCCGGGGCCCCAAAAGGGCGTCGGTGAACACCGGAACCCACAGGGTCGCCCTGTGCATCCGAAGGTACCACTGCCGAACAAGGTTCCTGATAACGTGGTCGCTACACTTTAACTTCTTATGTCTCCTCTTCCTTCTGGAAGAGGAGACATAAAGTGAAAGTAAAAGCCAAAAAACTTTTGGTGCCCCCCCCCCAAGTGATTTTAAATGTAATTCTCCTTCAACATTTACAAAGGGGAGGGCAGTGAGATCATAACAAGAGGGTTAATATTATGACCGTGTTGCAATTGCACAAAGTTTGCAGCAGTGGTTGCGGAAATATACACTATATTTCCGTCCTTACACCTTTGCACATTTGCACTCTGCTGGGTCTGCCCCATCCCATTTTGTGAATGGCACACAGCCTGCCTATTGATGAAGGATTATCCTGGAGTTACAGCCACCATTTCTGATGCATGCTGCCAAAATTACATTGCATCTGATTGTTTAGATGCAAGTTTGCAGCATCAGTTGATCTGTGGTGCTGTGGGAACTTTAAACATTTTTCAATTTGGATTGAAAAAATACAAAAGTCCATGAAGGTCAACCTCTCCAAATGAACCCCACAACCTACAAAAAGCAAACTCTTAGTAAAGATTCTTATTTTTTTTTTTTTGAAAAATACTGTAAAGACTATAGACACAAGAGTAAGAGTGAAATACAATCATGGTACTGTATTCTCAGATATTTTAATAGAGTACACTCCTTTAAAGGGGTTGTTCACCTTTAACTTAACTTTTAGTATGATGTAGAGAGTGATATTCAGAGACAATTTGCAATTGGTTTCAATTTTTTTATTATTTGTGGTTTTTGAGTTATTTAGCTGTTTATTCAGCAGCTCTCCAGATCCAAATTCCCCTAGCAACCATGCACTGATTTGAATAAGAGACTGGAATATGAATAGGAGAGGGACTGAATAGAAAGATGAGTAATAAAAAGTAGCAATAACTATAAATTTATAGCCTTACAGGGTATTTGTTTTTTAGATGAGGACAGTGCCCCCATTTGAGAGTCTGAAGAAGAAGGCAAAAAAATTCAAAAACTATAAAAAGAAAAAAATAAAGGCCAATTGAAACGTTGATTAGAATTAGTCATTCTATAATATTATAAAAGTTAACTTACAGGTGAATCAGCCCTTTAAGCACTTGCATACATACATATTTATTTTATACTTTCACTGGGGGTCTTTCTTTCACTGTATAGAGCTCTGGCAAGGCCCCGTCTAGAATATGCCGTACAGTTTTGGTCTCCATCACTCAAACAGGACATTATTGTATTAGAGAGGGTACAGAGAAGGGCAACTAAGCTGGTGAAAGGTATTGAAAATCTTAGCTATGAGGAAAGACTGGGCAAGTTGGGGATGTTCATGCTGGAGAAGGGATGATATGATAACTATGTATAAATATATAAGAGGATCATATAATAATCTCTCTAATGCTTTATTTACCAGTAGATCTTTCCAGCTGACACGAGGTCACCCATTCAGATTAGAAGAAAAGAGGTTCCAACGAAATATTCGCAAGGGGATTTTTTACAGTGAGAGCTGTGAAGATGTGGAATTGTCTCCCTGAATCAGTGGTACAGGCTGATACATTAGATAGCTTTAAGAAGGGGTTGGATAGCTTTTTAGCAAGTGAGGGAATACAGGATTATGGAAGATAGCTCATAGTACAAATTGATCCAGGGACTAGTCCCATTGCCATCTTGAAGTCAGGAAGGATTTTTTTCCCCTCTGAGGCAAATTGGAGAGGCTTCAGATGGGCTTTTTTGCCTTCCTCTGGATCAACTGGCAGTTAGGCAGGTTATATATAGACTTAAAAGGTTGAACTTGATGTACCTGTGTCTTTTTTCAACCTAACTTATTATGTTACTATGTACAGTATGTTACTATGTTACTTTGTAGTAGGTTCTTTTTGGAACTTGTATGCACTATAACAGTACTACTTTGGGAATGTTTGTTCAGAGCACTACCAGCACCTTTACTCTTCCTACAGCTGGGGGCCTCATCATCTAAAGCACTTCTGTAGTGAGTCTTTCCAAGATGTACATTCTACTGTGAATGTCTCACAGTGATGCTGCTACCATCCAGACAGTCCCCCAATATCTCTGGTACTCTGGTACATGTAGTGAGTTGTGTCTTATGCTCAAGCATATACATTGCTCAGCATCTTATATAACGTACAGAGCACAGCAGCATGTTACTAAGGTCCTTCCCTAGGGCTTTGAGATCTGAAACTGCCATTATAGAGAAACTTTACACCAAGACCCTTGTGGATAACCCTCCTGCCACATACAAGTATACAACATTGTGCCATTTGTAATTATAGTGTGTAGCCTCTGTTTTTCTGCAATTAACCAACACCATTAAGGAGAAAATGACACATGAGGCCCTGACAATACTCCAGCCGTGTATTAGTACTAGCATAATGATACATAACTAAAAGCATATTAAGTGGCAGTGAAGCATAATTAATGGATGTTCCCAATTTGTAAAATGTTTTCTTTTTCATTTCAAGAACAGAGTCCAGTAAGTGTTTTCTTCACAACAGGAGGCTTCATTGTTCTGTATGAAAACAGATACAAACAAATATAAATATCCCGGGGCTCCGTGTGCCCTAAACATTATTGGTCTGAAGATAAAAATGTAGAAAATAAAACCCTATTTCTATAAAAGTCAATATGCCCCTGGGTTGAGCATGGGCCCCGTTATTATGAATTGTGTTGGAATTATGTTCTGCCGATTGGTGGAATAAACTTAGTGGAAAAACAATTGACTCTGTGGGAAAAATTCACTAAAGGGAGAATTTTCACCAGCGAAAGATTGTATTTCTGGCAATTTTTTGCTAGCGATGGTCACTTCGCCCTTTAGTAAATTTTCCCCTGTGAATCCTACCTCCTGTGTAGATTGGAGTGATTATATAAGGGGGAGAAACTCTTTATTCAGCCTCTCCATATCTATATCACATGGTACAGCAGTTGGCAAAATGCTACAGTTCTATATGTGGTCGCTTCGGGCAGACCTTTGTCCACTGACCCAAACTCAACTATCCACATCACCCCTGCCTCAGACTGCTATGTGGCCCTACCCAGATAAGAGGCCGCACATTACCTGGCTATCCATGCAGGGCACTCAAGATGCAATAGCCTTTGCCAGATTCCGATGTAATTGCACACATTAAAACACCAGACATAGAGTACAACATTTGGGCAGATACTAAATATCATGCAGTGACATGGGCATGCAACTAGAAGCCCTCCAATATACAAAGAGCATCTTTTACAGGTATGGGACCTGTTATCCAGAATGCTCTGCACCTGAGGTTTTCCGGATAAGGGGTCTTTCCGTAATTTGAATCCCCATACTTTAATTCTGCTAGAAATCATGTAAACATTAAATAAGCGCAGTAGTATTGTTTTGCCTCCAATAAGCATTACTTATAGCTTAAATAGGTTCAAGTAGAAGCTACAGTTTTATTAATACAGAAAAAAGGAAATCATTTTTAAAAATGTGAATTGTTTGATTAAAATGGAGTCTATGGGGCCGATTCACTAAGGGTCGATCTTCAACTAGGAATTAAAATCCTTCGACTTCGATCGAACGATCAAAGGATAATTCCTTAGATCGAACGATAAAATCCTTTGAATCGAACAATTCAAATGATTTTAATCCAACGATTAGCCCCATAGCCCCATAGGCTAACATTGACTTCGGTAGCTTTTAGATGGCGAACTAGGGGGTCGAAGTTTTTTTTAAAGAGCCAGTACTTCGACTATCGAATGGTCGAATAGTCGAACGATTTTTACTACGAATCCTTCGATTCGAAGTCGTAGTCGTAGTCGAAGTAGCCCCTTGATGGTCGAAGTAGCCCAAAAAAAAACTTCCAAATTCGAAGTTTTTTTACTTCGAATCCTTCACTCGAAGTTAGTGAATCGGCCCCTATGTGTCATGGCCTTCCTGTAATTCGGCGTTTTCTGGATAACGGGTTTCTGGAAAACAAATCCTATACCTGGCCAAGGTAGTTGTTAGGGACATGCCTCCCTGCCTTGAAATGCGCTGCACACTGTGTACAATGCTATTAAGTTTAACACAAGTAGATGAAACACTTTGTACATGGTGTTTTGTTGGGGGCAATTCTGCATCCAGTTTGTCACTTTACACAGCATCTAACCTTTGTAACTGGTCCCTTTTATCCTTAAAATGTCTCTGCATTGATCAGGTTAAAAGAGCACTTAGGGGCCACTGTGCTCTGCACTTTAAAAACCAGGGTTAACCTGTACTGAAAGGAGAAGAAACGGCTAAAATGAAATAAGCTTTATCAGAACGGTCTATATATCAGAAAGGTCTATATAAATACATCAGTAATGCTGCTCTGAGTCCTCTGTCAAAAGAAACACAGCATTTCTTTCCTTCTATTGTGTACACATGGGCTTCTGTATCAGACTTCCTGTTTTCAGCTTAAACCTCCAGGGCTTGGGTTTGAGCATGCTCAGTTTGCTCCTCTCTCCCCCTCCCTCCTCCCTTCCCTACTGTAATCTGAGCCCAGAGCTATGAGTGAGCAGGGATAGACTCAGGCAGGAAGTGATGTCACACCAAGCTTTCTGTAATGTGTGCCATAGACATCTAGTAATTACGCATTGTGCCCATTGGCACTCTCTAGCTTGCATGTCTAAATAACAAAAAGCTAAGGGCCTGATATGAGATGCCCCTATCCTCTATCCTCCATCCCTCCCTCCCACCCATATATATATATATATATATATATATATATATATATATATATATATATATATATATATATATATATATATATATATATATATATATATATACAAATTCTGCGAAGAACCAGCACTCCCATATGTAAAAAGTAGTTTTTTTATTTCTGTTGCATTCCAACGTTTCGGTCCCTATTGGGACCTTTCTCAAGGAAAAAGGTCCCAATAGGGACCGAAACGTTGGAATGCAACAGAAATAAAAAAACTACTTTTTACATATGGGAGTGCTGGTTCTTCGCAGAATTTGAATATATACATTTTAACCGTGCACCCCAGCAGAAGAAAACTCCATTGGAGTGCATCAGAGTGCGGATACTCATTGGAACCGATATATATATATATATATATATATATATATATATATATATATATATATATATATATATATATATATATATATATATATATATGCAGTGCTGCAACTTTTAGTGTTCCATTTGCACCTCAACCAACAATAAAAAATGAGCCCAAACTGTCTTACAGATTCTGCACATTTTGTAGGATTTTTAACAGACCTTGCCCAAGCACATGTAGCAGAGGTTCTGTCCTCAGGCAATAAAATAAAATGTTATTAATCAGTGTATACAGTGGGGACATATTTGTAGTTATGTGTCAGCACAGAAGGAGAGTTTGTACAGGGCTGAACACTGGTTCAGGGAACATGGAAAACCAGCTGCAGGTGTAGCTCTCAGGCTGCTTAGGCTGCATTTTTCTACAGTCACTGTGTTCAGCAGAAGAATTTAACGTTTGTAAACCAGAAAGTGTGAAAAATCTTTTTGTTCTGCAATGTTCTGTTCCCTAGATCTGGACTCCTGAGAGATTGGCCACTGCAAAAAAAGGAAATATATACATGTAGAAAAATGTGTTCGTAGTCTGGAATCCAAAAAATTGGGCAGGGATCTGATGTTTGACTGTTGCCCTGTCCAGTAGTCGGACTGACCTTATTTTTTTTTTACTGGTAGTGTTTCTGCTGTTTTGTTCTTCTTGTTAAAAGGTTGATCAAGATGCATTCCACTATCACTAGCAGCAATCTCCAAGAGTCCCTATTCATTTGCTACGTGGTAGCTATGTGTATTAAAGGGATTCTGTCATGATTTTTGTGGTGTCGTTTCGATTTCTAAATTACACTGTTTACACTGTAATTAATTCACTCTACTGTATAAAATTGTATTTCTGAACCAGCAAGTGTATTTTTTTTAATATCGGTGTGTAGGCGCCATCTCAGGTCATTTTGTCTGGTCATTGAGAAAGAGCAAGCAGTGGTCACAGTGGCACTTGGATTTTTACTATTAAGTGCTATTCTCATATCTACCAGGAAGCTGGTAATAAATGTACCTTCAGGAGCGCGGCTGGGACACCCACTACGCTCCCGGCGGTGACCCCGCCGCGTCCTGTCTCTGCTTGCGATGTCCGAGAGGTTCACGCGATTAAAAATTTAAAGGGCCCTCGGACAAATATTCATTGCCCAACATAGGTCTATATTTTGTAGTTCCTGAGTGCGTTTCTAGTGTGATCTTCTGTGTTTGACCTTTCCTGTCCCTGTTCCTGCCTTGTCTTCTGCCAGTCCTGACCCTAGCCTGTGTTTTGACCATTCTCTCGGATCCTGTAAACCCACTACCTTGGTATTCTGACTCGGCCTGTGACCCAGACTACACTTTTGGGTATATTTATCAAAGAGTGAAGTTAATAGTGAAGTTCCGCCACTAGAGTGAAATTCCGCCACTCTCCATTCATTTCTATGGGATTTTTATAGGCGTATTTATCAAAGGGTGAACTTTCACTTCGCCCATTGATAAATACGCCTTTCAAAATCCCATAGAAATGTATTGAGAGCTGCGGAATTTCACTCTAGTAGCGGAACTTCACTCTTTGATAAATTTACCCCATTTGTCTCTTGATTCTGTACTGCAATGCCTGTTTTGAGTCTGACCCGGCCTGTGATCTTGATTACGCTTTGTCTATCGATTAGGTACTGCCCCACCTGATTTGGTTCTGATTCGGCCTGTCCAATGACCGCACTTCCATTCTCCGTTCCTGTTGCACTTGTGGTTCTCTTGCTCACCCAGAACTCTCTTTTTTGGTCCTCTCACACTTAAGGTGGCCATACACGGGCCGATAAAAGCTGCCGACAGACTGTGTCGGCAGCTTATTGGCCCGTGTATGGGGGCCCCCGACGGGCTTCCCCGATCGAGATCTGGCCGAAAGTCGGCCAGATCTCGATCGGATGGGACAGAAAATCCCGTCGGATCGCGGCCGCATCTGTTCGTTGATGCGGTCCCGCGATCCGACCGCCTGTTTACCGAATGCTAGGATCCGATCGTTGGGCCCTAGGGCCCACGATCGGATATGCCCGATATTGCCCACCTCAAGGTGGGCATATCGGAGGGAGATCCGCTCGTTTGGCGACATCGCCAAACGAGCGGATCTATCCATGTATGGCCACCTTAAGACCTGACAGTATCCGAGTAGCGGAGGACTCCTCCTGAATCGAAAGGCGGTTGTTATAGGCAGAACAGTGAGCTGTGACCGGAACCTTGGGGTTTGTTCTTGGTTTGGGATACCACAGTTACCTTCCCATTGTTCTGCTGAAGGGTCTGCTGGGGGGAAGGGAGGGGGTGACATCACCCTAACTTGCAGAGCAGCAGTAAAAAGTGACTGAAGTTTATCAGCCACACATCATATGACTTGTGGGCACCTGGAAAACTGACAACATGTCTAGTCCGATTTTAGATTTCAAAATAAAATATATAAAAAACATCAGTTTGCTCTTTTGAAAAACATATTTCAATGCAGAATTCAGCTGAAACATTTTGGAAAAAAATACATATTTTTGGTTTTTCAGAATCCCTTGCTATGTCACAATACATGGGGTTTTATTTTTATTTAAACCAATAATTATGTTGGACATGTTGTTAACAAGCTGGCACAGAGAACAGAAGTTAGACACCAAATACATAACCCCTAACAAGCAGCTCAGATGGAATGTCAATCTCTTCCCCTATTCTTATCCCTTGGAGGTCCCTGTGCTAATTGGTCTGCCACCTGGGTACTGGCACCACTTCCATGGTGGATCACAGGGCTACTCAGCTACATAGCCAAATCTATTTCATGTTGCTACAATAGCTATATATTTATGCAGCAGTGTAGAATTGAAGGGCATATACATCAAATATACAGATTACATATAAAAATAAATAACCGATAATCGATTCAAAGTTAAAGAGGGCCCTGCTCAATTGAGCTTATTGCAATTCTTCTCCTGCAATAGCTCAACAAAATGAAGATTGTGGGATCAATTAAAGTTCTTTCAGTTTCATTTGTCTGCACAATCCAATGCCACAAATAACAAAAACAACAAATTAACAATTGCTTTGATGATCAACAAAACCTTAAACTGTACACTGGAACTGACTAAATTCTTCTGTGACATTGGTCAAACAACAGGCATTTGTAGGGACACACATTTCCAGGGATAGCTTATTAAGACCAAAGAATGGCTCTGAAAATGAGAGGCATTTGTGAATTGTGCAATATAGTAGGCTAGATTTACTAAATAGTGAAATATATTTAATTTTAGAATATTTGCCTATTTTATCTGTATTTTCACACGTGGAGCCTCATTTTCTGCATGCAACAATGGGGCAATTCGAGGTTATTACGAGGATGTTGATGCTTCTTTTCGTGTGCAAAACTACACCTGGCAAAAGAAAATGCTACCTGTGCCACAGGCCTTAAAATTTATTTCAATTTTTTTATTATTGTCTCTTCCATTAAATACATCTTATGAATAACAATCATATGCCATTTGTTCAAATTCAGCCTACAGCGATTTTAATTTATCACCACTTCCATTTATATCGGTTCCTCTTCCTTGTGCCTTTATAAATTACATTCTCGGAAAGCTCTGCCTCATTATGCTGGAGGTGCCAAAACACCCAGAAATATGTCGCTCCATTAAAATAAAGAGAAAGCATGCACAATATAAAGTGAGAAGGGATAGAAACTATACATTGAGTTCACAAATAGTTTATGTTCTAAAATAGCCAAATTAAAATACCATGTAGCAGTAAGTTGCTAGAGAAAATAATGACCTAATGTTGCAATCAGGTCAGTGGTTGTGCTGAAGGGAAGAAGCTTATTACTAGTGATGGGTGAATTTATTCGCCAGGCGTGAATTCACGGCGAATTCGCTCGATTCGCCACCAGCGAATAAATTCGCGAAATGACTGCGAAAATTCGCCCGAGGCAAAAAAAAATTTCGCCGCGTCAAAAAAAAAAACGGACAAGTGCCGGCATCAAAGATGAGACACCGTTTCGCAAATTTTTCGCTGTTTCGCAAATTTTCGCGCAAATTCACCAATCACTACTTGTATCCTGATATAAATATATCAAGCAGACTTGGGTTGTTGCTCTGACCATACTGTATGTCATTGTTATAACCAGTTATCTATTTGTAAGTAGGGATTTCTTACTATTTGTAGGGTCTTCTATTTGTAGGGTAAAACATTTGATATAAAACATAAAAAAGTGGTGTAAAGGTGATACATTAATTGGCTAGCTGCTTGTATGTTTTCAATGGTTTTACCCTATAACTATTTGACTAGCTAACATGGTACCAGATCCAGAAACCCATTATCCAGAAAGCTCCGAAGTACAGGATGGCTCTGATAGACTTCATTTTATCTAGATAATTAACATTTTAAAAAAGATTTCCTTTTTTCTCTGTAATAATAAAACAGTAGCTTGTACTTGATCCAAACTAAGATATAATTTATTCTTTTTCAAAGCAAAATCAGCTTATTGGGTATTTTTTAATGTTGAAATTATTTTCTAGTAGACTTAAGGCAGGAACATCCAAATTAAAGAAAAACTCATTATCCGGTCCTGAGCCTTCTGAATAACTGGTCCCATATTTGTACAACATATTTGCCTTCTATTTGTGTTACAACAACTCTACATGGAATGGGTCAATCACTGGGACTTCACCAAATGAAGTAGGAGATCCACTCTTAGGGGCAAATTTACTTAAGGTTGAATATCGAGGGTTAATTAACCCTCGATATTCGACTGCCGAATTGAAATCCTTCTACTAGGGGTCGAAGATTTTTTTTAAAGAGACAGTACTTCGACTATCGAATGGTCGAATTGTCGAACGATTTTTAGTTTGAATCGTTTGATTCGAAGTCAAAGTCGTAGTCGAAGGTCGAAGTAGCCTATTCGTTGGTCGAAGTAGCCAAAAAAAACATTCAAAATTCGAAGTTTTTTTTGGATGAATGAGTACCTTTACAGAGATATATCTAGTAGGGTGCCAACCTTGATTATATAGTCTGTTTAAAAGTTCTGGGTACAGGCCTGTATACCCGACCAGTGGAACTACACTTCCATATCATTGGACAACTTCTAAGCAGTACAAATGGTTTGCAAAGTAGAGTGTTTTTTTACTCTGCTCCACATTTGCAGAGTAAAACCAGAAATTTCAGAGTAAAATCCAAGTTTTTACTCCACTATGATGGTGTACCTCCTGTGCAGAAGTCTGGGGCAGGAGAAGGCAGATCAGATAGCCAAGACAACGGAAACTTATGCAAGACTGAAACTGCAAGATACGCCAGCTTTTACTAAAGCTATAGTGAAAAAGAACCAAATGTAAAAATACTATTTTTATGCAACAAATAAAAAGAGAAATGTACAGTATAAAGGTCCTTGGAAATGTAACATTTATCATGTATTACTGTTGCTATTGTCTTGATGATGATCCCTGGTCTGTCCTTTCTGGCTCATCCTCATTCCACATTTAATTACAATTTACAGTACATGCAATCCTTTATAAATACCAGGGATTTAGCTATACATTGAAAACTGTTATCTGCTCTTGTTTTATGAAAGATTCCTCAACAGAGTGTTTGGTCAGGCTTTAACAATTCCGCGGATTTCTTTAGGGGAAACTCAGACATGGGAAATTATACATTAGTGCTGTGATGTTTAAATAAATGGAGAAGTTGTGTAGGAGAGGTGAAAGCATTAAACAAATACAAACCAGAAGGACACACAGGTAAATTAAAGTGGATATTTTTTTATTTAAAAATATATAGTTAGAAAAAATGTTGTCAGTTTTTTCTGCTTCTGTGAAGTTAGTTACAAAGCGTGTTTAGTTGCAGAGCCGCACACTTACACCACATGCCAAAAGTATTCCCAAACTAAATAATATGAAGTCGGGCCTCTTTTTTTGCATTGGATAAGAAATAAAAACACCCTACCTTGCAAAACATTTGTGCTGTTTAGAAGTTGTCCAATGATATGGAATGCTGCAGAGCCATTGGTCAACCAAGTACCCAGATCTTGTCAACCAATCAGGCAAAAAGACCACATAACCAAAGCTGGCACCCTACAAAAACCCCTACATACAGTATATGCCTGTAAAGGTATTCATTTGTCCAAGTTTCATAGTGCCTAAGAATTACCCATCTGTGCGTCAGAGACAGGCCGAGCTGACCAGGCACCCCAGGCAACCCCGACGGCTAACTCCATCCCCCGCTTCAGTGCGCAAGCAAAGGGGAGGGAGGGCAGGGGAGAGAGATAGTGGCAAGCATCAGAGGGGAGGGAGGTAGGAAGGGGAGAGTGACAGAGGAGGGAGGCAAGAGGGGAGAGAAGGGGTTGTTTATTTACAGGTAGATAAAAAATGCTGAACATATTGCCTTGTTTATAAAGGGAGAAAATGCTGCTCAGCAAAGAAAAACCCCAACAGCAATGACTTTTAAATATGTGCTGTAGAATGGCAAAAATAGGAAAATGTGATTTTTTTTTTAAATTAAAAGAATAGGCAGAATGCATTTTCAACACAAGTCCTATTAACAGAGGTAATACAATGTAGTAGTTGTTTTTAGATGTACACTGTCCCTTTAATGGCTATTTTTTTTTATTGTAGGAGGATACAAGGGGATCATGGGGGTGCACACTAAACACCATGGGGACAGATTCTTTGTGTTCCAGACTATAAATGAAACATCCCTGATGTAATAGATCCTGTAATTTGCACTGGACTGAATAGTTATCCTCTGTCTACAGTACCGTTTGAATATATTGGTGCTCATTGAATTATATAAATGAAATAGGGACATTAATAAAATTTATATTTTCGATTTAAATTTTACATTTTTAAAGCTGTTAAATATCGTAGTTTTCATCACTAACTGAAGAAACTTTCAAAAGCAGATTTGCTAATCATTCCAATTAACATGGCTCCTGTTTATCTATTAGTATTCCCATTCAAATCATTTGCTACTTAAAAGATAAAATCCCATGGTTTGTGCTTTACAACACAATCCTATCCAGAGAAGACTGTTTCATGCATTCTCCTTATGTCCTGGCATGTGTTCTGACCTTGAATTCTTTTTCCAGTATAAAGCGGCTTAACAGGTTAGTAAAGCAGATATACGATCTGTCCTTAGCCTGACATGAAATTAGGTAGTTAATTCTGGCACAACACATGCTGTAAAGAGTAACCACTTGCCGCAGACTCTCCTTTACAGAGAGGAAAATGACTTGAACAAAAAGCACACATTTTTTCTTGATTTTCCTAACATTCAAGTAGGTTATAAAAATATAATTTCACCTAATTAATGACCTTGATTATATTTCTAGATACTTTTTTTCAAACAGATGATTGTCAGGCATCCTTATCCTACAGGCATTGGAATGGCTAGCTGATAACCATTTACAAAAAACTGAGGTTTAATAGAAAACACAGAAAAGAACAATCTCAATATATGGAGCAAACAATAAATAAGTGAAAGTTCAGACAGATTTCTGGGAGAGAGCAAAAACACAGTCCTTGAAACAGGCTTAAGGTCAGGGCAAGTAGAAAAAGAGCAAAGTCAAATATCAGATCAGGGGAGGGTTGCCACCTGGCTGGTATTTTACCAATCTGGCAGGTAAAAATTATGGCTAATGATGATATTAAATCATCCTTCTGAATCCTACCCGAAGGCATGGGCTCCGTTGCCCAAGTGTCCCAGGCTACCGCCCGCGAACAGCTTTAACGGATGGGTCCCCCTTCACCGAAGCTAGGGATGGCCCACCATACCATCCCCCCCGAAGGGGTTTGAGGTCGTTTCGACTCCCCTTCGCCGAAGCTAGGGGGAGTCCCGTCTACCCTGGGTTCTGCCGAAGCTTCCCCCAGGGCTGTCATGGCCTGGGGTCTATCTAGCCAAAGGATTATGACACCATCAATGGTGCTCAAACCAAATACAAAAAGGTGGAGTGTGCAGAGCAAGGCCATTGATTGCCTTTAGTAAGGCTCCAGCTGGCAGCCGTAAAAAGAAAAAACTTCCCGCCCGCCTAATGTCCGGGGAAAAGGAAGTGAAGCAGGATTAGGCATAGGTGAATGTGCATTGCCCCTGACTCAAAAGCAAATCAGTTGCCTCCCTCATGGGAGCACAGCAACCCAGCTTTCATCAAGCTTCCGCTTGCCAGCCTAGTCCAGAGGACCAAAAAATTATGGCTGATCCCAATGTTATTAATAGGGAAAAAGATAAATATATAGGAAGGCCGGTATTTTTTTCCAGAAAAGGTAGCAACCCTAGATCAGGGTCAACACTGGGGTGTCAGAATGTGGAGAGGGAGGACAGGGTAATAACAGGACTTACAGGAACACAGATTCAGGAACAGGAACTGGATCAAGAACAAAAACACAAGACTTGGACAGTGAAATAAGATGATACACTGGTTACAGGCAGTGAGATGCTTAGCAATTTAATTTGACTATTGTCTGCAGTGTGTTTGAGAGCATGGGCCAGAGAAAACACACAGAAGAAACATTAATTAATATAACCTACCAGGCACCACCCACAATGCCTCCCGTGGCAGCACATGCACCAAGTCCCTAGTTCTAAACCAGGGAGTTCCTGATGGATTTGTAACACTATTTTGGTATAACCAAAAGGTTTAATGTCCAGCTAAAACAATAGAGCATGGATTACATTTGACTCACTTAAGGCAGGACCTTCGCTAAGTGGAAGAAATGAAGGAAGGGTGTAGTGGAACTACAACTCACATAGGCTACTGTGCTTAAAAATAAAATAAAGGATGCCAGGAGGTTCTTGTAGCAAACAAAAAGAGAAATGTATTTACAAAAATAGATGGGTCTGGAGGGTAATACAAATCCACAGAAGTGATATATTAGCAGCTGTAACATGGCAGGACAGTGAGACCGATACAACTCAGTGTGACACCATGTAGACGTAGCCAAGGTAGTAATGAACACCTCTAGGAAGAAATACGTCCAGTGGTCTGGATCCTATAGAGTGGAGTAATCAGGGAGAAAATATCTAAAGCCTGACACCCTCAGGGCCCTCACTGTAGGTAATCAGAACACCTAGGGGAGAACTACTCCCTGCTACAATCCTTTTTGGAGCACAGACTGCTCATGCTATTTAACCTATCTATGTTACTCTCCTAGAGAGTGCTATGAAAAGAATTAGCCTGTCTCTAGATCACAGGGTCCCTGCTCCACAACTTATCACTAGAGGTACTGGTCCCTCTAGGGCAGAATGGCTTTACTGGGCCTTGGTGTACCCAGGCTCCCTGAAAAACAACCAGAAGCCAAAGAGCAAGACCCCTTACCAGACACTATGTTAAAGTGCGGCAGGAAGTGGTCATATGCCAGTAGGTCAATAACTGGAATATGCCAATAACAAACTAGATACATGGGCATCTACCCAGTAAGATTAGAAAGTGTAGGGATTTAAAGCCATAGGGACATACTAAACCTATGGCACTTGAACAAGAGCTCCTGCTCGAAACATATAGTTTGTCAATAAAAGCACCCTAAATTTGCAGCAATTACCAGTGTTTGACCAATTCTTACTGCTACTTTGGCTGAATTCTAAACCTATGGGTCCCTACAGGCAGGTCCGGACTGAGAATTAAAATGAGCCCTGGCATTTCAGGTACACAGAGGCCCAATCAACCCACACAGAGGCCCAATCAGCCCCCACCAGCCCACTAAATAGTGACTTTCTATGGCACCTTATAGCAGCCCCTCTGGCATTTGCCAGAACCCACAGATTGCCAGTCCACAGGTTCATGCCACCCCTTGGTCTCCCTTATAGCTATATATGAAAACAGATGTATTTAAGAACTTGAATTTTCAAGATTTAGCAATCAAAAAAATCTTGACAATTCAAATTAGAAATTTCAGCCACTAAAACTGGGTGAGCTTTCATAGAAGTCAATGGGACATGTATTTTCAACATTTAGGCTATATTATTAACAGATGCATTTGCATAAAAAAACATTGTGATTTTCATTGCACTGAAGTTTTTTTCTTCAATTTAACATGCCTATGTTTTTCCAATTCAAGTTTTTGCTAGCAATCAAGAAAAATCAAGGTTGTGAAAAAATTCGATTATGTTTAATGGTTTTTTTTTTCCTAGGTTGAGTTTATCTCAAGTGAGATATTTGATGGATTGGCCTTCAACTAGTACAATCACATATTTCCTTGAGAATCAAGGGTAGTGTCTATTGAGAAAGGTCTCCTTGGTGCTGGTTTCAATAGGTACCACTCTTTAATGAGTTTGATGGTACTCTATAGAAGTGTGAGTTTGATGTATACATTTCATGTACAGCATAAATCCTTACATTGTTTTGCATGCTTGAATGTATTCAATTTTATTTTATGCATAATATTCCAAATACGTAAAAAAAAATCTTTACCCAAAAGTCCCATACCTGTAATGACATTATTGTTTTACTAAGATTTTACAGTGCCGGCAGATACATTGTTTTTAGTAATTAAAATGCATAATTAAATGATATGCAGTTGAATCCTGGAGACTTCCATAATATCATTTTAAAATTACGAACTGGAATATTTATGAATTTTTCTTCCACTTTTCTTGGAGCAACACATGCAAAGCTAAAACATTCTTTGTTTATACGGCTTATTACAAGGACAATCAAGGCAGAAAACATTCTATTTGAAGGGAAATGTTCTAAGAACTTGGTGGCAATGAAACTTTAAAAGTAAAGTAATCAGAGCACTGTACTAGTTCATCACTTAGAAATCACATTATATCCCCACTTGAGACTGCACTGCTATGGCAACCTCAGAGTGTTGAAAGGCACTTATCTGTAAATTATCATCATTGTAATCTCCAGAGACATGCACTATCCCTCGTTCTTTAATGATTATGACATTTAAAGTTATATCTGTCTAGATTTGGCTTTGATAAACTCGACTCAATAGATCTCTTTAAAAACAATTCAGCTATAGAGGAAGCTAATAATGTGCCTCCAGTGTTGTCTAATCTGTGGCCAAGGAATCTGCTGCTGAGTTTAAACTCTCGTTTTATAGAAATACACAGAGAAATGATGAATAGACAAGACAGCTATATACAGGTATTCAACCTGTTCCCTAGAATGCTCGGGCCAGTTTAAGGGATCTTTCTGGATCTCCATACCTTATGTCCACTAAAAAATATTATAAAGAAGAGTTAAACCCAATATTGTTTTGCCCGCAAAAAGGATTAATTAAATCTTAGTTGGGATCAAGTGCAATGTACTGTTTTATTATTACAGAGAAAAAAATTTAAAAATTAGAATTATTTTATTAAAATGGAGTCTATGGGGCAAATTCACTAACCTCTGAAAATTCGCCAGCAACGGCTTCACTCACAGCGCAACACTTTGCCAGGCGTATATTTGCCAGGACAACGCTAATTCACTAAAATCCGAAGTTGCGTCCAGGGCGCCAAACGCTGACGAAGTTGCGCTAGCGTTACTGCGCCAAGTGAAGCGAAGTTGCGCTATGAGCGCAGTGTATAGTTTATGTGCCATATGTTAGGAAATGTAGGGGGAAGCAGGTTACCCCAAAAAGTTTTATGCTCTTTTGCAGCCTATCACCCTGAAAAAAAGGGACTTACAAAAATTGTCAACTATTTTGACTATTTTGATCGCCTGGTCTGAGGCATTGAAGGCAAGTTTGGGGCAAGAGGTAACATTCAGTAAAATTCGCATCTTAGTGAATTTGCGTAATGTCCATTCGTCAGAGCACAAATTCGCCAGGCGTTAGGGAGTGAAGTACCGATAGAGTCTATCTCCTTCGCTAGCAAAGTTATACCAGCGACCATTAGTAAATTGTCGAAGTACCAAAATGACGTCACGCTGGCAAATTTTCGCCCGCGTTAGTCACTTCGCCCTTTAGTAAATTTGCCCCTATGGGAGATGGCCTTTCCCCGATTAGGAGCTTTTTGCATAATGGGTTTCAAGGTAACTGTTCCCCCATACCTGTAAATGCATGGACTGATATTTAGGGGCCCATATATTAAACTTCGATTGTTTCTGGTTGAGGTTTTTAGGGGAAAAACTCTAATTTTTTGAGATTTATTATACTCCGAAGCTGCTAAAATTCAGAATCCAAAAATACGCCATCTCAAACCTCAAAATTCTGGGTTTTTTGGGTGATAATTCGAAAAAAAATTTATATGAAAATTCGATAAAATAGAGTTTTTGGAGCATCAATCATACAATATGAATTGGCGCTCATTTTTTTGTGATGTTTTGTCTCTCCAATTTGTTCTAGAAATAAATATTGATAAATGAGTTAAAATCGTGGAAGGGAATTTGATCAGATGTGTTTTCATAAAAAAAAATACATTAGTTTGAGTTTTAGTATTTGTGCGCCTAAATGTTGATTGGGACACTTCTTACCAATTAATTAGATCATTTGCAGGTATATAGAGCAAAAATTATAGCTTTTCCAAATGGTATTTGATTGTCAGCATTGTAAAATCCTTTCCTGCTGTTGATGCAGCGCTTGACAGCATACAACAGGGGATCACCAGCTGAACGGTCAGTTATGACAAATATATAGTGAATAAAGTACCCCCTCTTGTAAAATATAAGGATATTATAAGTTACCGAGGAGTTTCATGACCATATAAAAACACGAGGCCTAAGGCTGAGTGTTTTTATACAGGGCATGAAACTCCAAGGTAACTTCTAATATCCTCATATTTTGCAACAGGGGGTACTTTATTTATTATAATACACAAATTTCATGTGACAGAAATGACATCAGAACTCACCGTTTATAACTGATGACATCAGAACTCACAGTTTATAACTGCTGACATCAGAACTCACCGTTTAAAAGGATATAATTTACAAGATATTCATGGCTTTTGTGTATTTTAAACTTCTTATGCCATCACCAAAGAAGTGTACCTTAATGTTAGAAAAACGGTGGAGAGACTTATTCATGGTGGCAATTAAGACTTATTGGCAGTGCAAATATTGATTAATAATGGGCGAATTTGCACCGTTTCGCTTCGCAGAAAAATTTGCGAATTTCCAGCGAAATGGCAGAAAATTCACAAAACGGCGCCGGCGTCTCGTTATTGACGCCGACATCCGTTTTGCTTCGCTGAAAAATTTGCGAATTTCCTTCGAAACTACGATTTTTTACGCTGGCATTCGTTTTTTTGCCCATCACTAATTAATACCATGAATACCATCAGTGACACTGATTTGTTGGCAACACATTTGTTTTATAATTAACTTTCCTTTTAAATGAACTGTCTCTGCAAACATATATTGAGTATAGCAAGTGCAGATCTATACTTTAAATATATCTTGGAAGACTTGAAAACCTTCCAAAATTAAGCTCACCATAAAATATGCTAATGATTAAAAACAAATACTTTAATTACCAGAATGAAAATAAACACAGAAAGAAATATTCCCACATAGGGAGACACCAGGGAGATCACTTTTATGTATGCAAAGTTCCCAGGCTATGTATATATTGGTTACATTTCTACTTTTACACAAAGGAGTTACATGCATTATTTATTAGTTTTATATGAGAGCTAATTTCTGCTCGGCTACAGATAATAGCAATTCCCAATATATAGATAGTACGAGCTACAAGTATTGTACATTTTTCATTCTAGTCTCAAATGATTCCCAGAAACGAGTTGAACGTGTGTCTAGAGCCTGGTAAGGGATGTGTCACCACAAAGCCACTGGACAATGCACTATACTATTAACACTGGAGGAACACAGTTTACCAATATCCCCAGACTCCAGGAACATGGAGACTATTATCATTCCAAGATATTAAAGGATACATGTACTGTTAACATGAATGAATTTTATTACAACAGCGCCACCTGCTGGTCATTTTCCCACCAGTCTGACCACCGAATAGTCGAGGAAGTTGTAAGGAGAAAGTAAGAGGCTGCTCTGATGTTCTTCTGCTTAGGAAAAAAATAGAAACCTTTCTCAAATCTTTCCTAAGCAGAAGAAAATCAGAGCAGCCTCTTTCTTTCTCCTGACAACTTCCTTGAATACATGTTGGTCAGACTGGTGGGAAAATGACCAGCAGGTGGAGCTGTTATAACAAAATTCATTCATGTTAACAGTACATGTATCCTTTAATATCTTGGAATTAAAAAAAAAATTATGAATGTACGTTGCAGAAGTGCTTAGAATAGCACCCTCGTTAATTTTACATTCACTTTTTTTAAGGTTTATTTATCTTTGAAGGAACAGAAGCAAAAACAATATAATATAGGAGTTAAGAACTCTTGCATGGAAACAATACATTTAAATTGATAGGTTACGGTACCTTTCACTATGATGTAGACCAGGGGTCCCCAACTTTTTTCACCAGTAAGCAACATTCAGATGTAAAAAGAGTTGGGGAGCAACACAAGAATGAAAAATGTTCCTGGGTGGTGCCAAATAAGGGCTGTGTTTGGCTATTGGTATCCCCTATGAGGACTGGTAGCCTACAAAATGCTCTTGTTGGCAGTTCATCTGGTTTTTATGAAACCAAAACTTGCCTCCAAGCCTGGAATTCAAAAATAAGCACCTGCTTTGAGGCAACTGAGAGCAACATCCAAGGGTTTGGGGAGCTTGCTCACAAGCTACTGGTTGGGGATCACTGATGTAGACAGTACCATTCTGAGATACAATGTAGTTGGCCTTCGTTGGGCCCCTTTCCAATTAATGTTCCAGTCTGTCATTGAGTCCATTGTCTGGTTGCCAGGGTTCAGCCATATGACACATCTCATACTTGTAACTGGTGGAGCTATGTTCAAGGACACCATACATCTTTGGTATTCTACTGCAGATGTTGCCAGTTGGTTATTGTTCAGCTTGCAAAAAGTCATTATGACCTCTAAATATGCTTTGTCTAGTTTCACTTTTGTTTGTTATTAAAATAAATGGCCTTTTGGCACAATTTATATCCTGTTTTATGAAATGCTATGCCTATTTTTGACAAATTTTATGTTGCATGAGTTTGATGATTCTTGTATTTTCTGTTGGATGCTTTTTAAACAGTAAGAATAAACTTATAATCCTTAGCCTTAAATAGTGCTGTACTAATTAAGTAAAGCTCAGTCAGGGCCGGGCAAAGCCGACCGGGCGCCCTAGGCCCTGTGCCTGCTCGAATGTGTGCACCTGGACGTCTGACCATGACTGTGTGCAGTAGTGGAGAGGGGGGTTGAGGGAGGGGAGAGTAAAGGAGGGGACAGGCGTGAAAGAGAGGAAGGGGGGAGAGCTACAGAGGGCAGTGAACAAGGACTAGGGGTACGCAGAAGATGCTTAATAGGTACCTGGCAAGCGCCCCCTTATCATTGTGCCCTATGCACGTGCCTCTTCTGCCTACCCCTAGTTCCGGCCCTGAGTTCAGAACATTGAATGATTGAAACAGTTATTGCCTAACATACTGTACACTTTAAGTTATTGGTGACGCTAGCTTCTTGAGGGGGCTTGGAACAGTGGCAGAAGGGGCTCAACCTGAAGGCCACTTAGGATGAGAATTGGGAATAATGGTTACTTGCGCTTCTGGATGGATATACCTGAAATCCTAACTTGAAGGTCAAGTAGGGTGAAATCTGTGGTGGATATATATTTCCTTTCCTACATATTCCAAAATTATGGCTGAATGGCTCATACACTATTTTCCTAATTTTGTTCTAATTTAATGAGCTAATACCCCTGAGGAAAAGTTGAAGCTTCAAGAGGGCCCTGGCTAAGTATTCTGCGGTCAAAGTAAAATCGATCGAACGATTAAATCCTTTGAATCGAATGATTCGAACGATTTTAACGTACCATAGAACGATTTTACTTTGACTGCAAAAAACTTAGAAAAATACTGTAGAAGGTCCCCATGGGCTAACATAGCAGTTCGGCAGGTTTAATTTGGCAAATTATTGAAGTCAAAGTTTTTTTAAAGAGACAGTACTTTGATTATCGAATATTCAACTATACGAAGTATTTTACTTTGAATCGAAGTCATAGTATCCTATTTGATGGTCGAAGTATCCAAAAAAATTACTTTGAATTTCTAATTTTTTTACTTTGAAAATTCCCTCTAATTCACTTCGACCTTTGATAAATCTGCCCCTAAGTTTAAAGAGGTAGGGATACTATATTTTATAATATGTTTATAGCAGATTACTTCCTCCCTATAGGGTACCAGGCAGCAATGGACAAGATATATTCAGAAGAGTAATGTTTACATCTATATCAGACTATTATGGGTCAGATTCAATTTGATGAGAAAAGCGTGTGTCCTAATTCGAGAATTTTTCATAGAGCAAGTTGCAATTGAATGAGAAAAATATACATTTTATTGCTCAAAAAATATATTTATTATTTATCACTTATGGACAATGTTATGGACAACGTTCAATTTGAGGCGAGAACATTTTGCTCTCAATTCCGTTCCAGTTTTGTTTCCCTATAGAATTCAATTGAGTTTTCATGTAATAAACAGTGACACTGAATTGCATCTGGCTCTATGGGAAAATCTGAAATTGAATTAGGAAATAATCTTTTCTTATCAAATAGAAGTCTATGGGGATATCTGGAGTGGGCCAGATTCATTTGAATAAGAAAACCTTTTTTTCCGAATTCTATTACAGCTTTTTAATGGAGTTTTCACAATAAAACTTGAGATGTAGTTTCCTTTGAGAACTGAATTTGGCCCTGAAGGACAGATTCAATTTGATGAGAAAGCTTTATTTTATGATTTATCATGTGAAAACCCTATTGAAGTCTATGGGAAATCTGGAATAAAATTAGTCTAGTTCATTGAATTGAATCTGGCCCCAAAAGGAAAATCTTCGAAACCAAATTCCAAAATTTCCAAATAACTCAATATTGAGTTCTTGGTAAATAAACCTTGTAATATGTTTTATTTCTTTTTAATTTAATTAATTCTGTCCTTATATGTAAGAGACCATGATAACATATCTTGATTTATATCTTGATATCTGACACCTGTGATCTTATCTCATCCATTTGGGCCAGTCCACGAGAAACACATATCATACTCCTAATTAGGTTTTCATAAAATAAACTGAGCCAGAGTCAAATCAATAAGAAAATGCTATTTTATGGTTTATCATGTGAAAACGTAAAAGCAAGATGCAAATACTTGGGTGGTGTAGGTAACAGCAAGTTCTTAAAATGCAGACAATTTAAGGGTCCATAAAACTTGATGCAAACACATAGATACTAGGCTCTTGCATCTACTTATATCTACTGGAACGGGATTTAATTCCCAAGTGTTTGCTCTGACACAGTTGGACTAGAATGCTATAAATTTAATGCAACATCAAATTATGGGTCTGATTCAATTCAGTGAGAAAAAGGTTTATCACGTGACAATTCATGAACATGATTCAATTTGAGATGCAATTCAATTCAGAAAAACTTATCTCAAAGTTTATAACTAGTTATGAGCGAAATTTTTCACCAAGTTTTGCCGCAAAAATGACACCCATAGACTCTAAAGAGTGAAAAGATTTGTTGCATGTCAAAAGAATTTTGTCGGCCAAAGACTTCATTGCTTTTTGGCGAATTTCGCAGTTTTGCTAATTTTTGGCGAAGCAAAACAGGTCAGATTCACCCATCACTATTTATCAGATGAAAACTCTACTGAAGTCTATGGGAAAAATTGAATTTGGAGAAAAGTTTTTTCTCCTCAAATTGAATATCTCCCATGACTTTTCACATGATAAAAACGGAGAAAACTTTTTCTCACTGAATTGAATCAAGCCCTATGCTGGATTTCACCTAAAAAAACTCACATCTCACTGGGGATGCCTGTTATTGATGGGTGAATCTGACCCGTTTCTCCCAAAATGGGCGAAGCTGAAAAAAAGTTGCTAAACACCAAACTACTTGACATTTTTTTACTATCCATTATAGATTATTAGCATGTTTTCTCGACTAAAAGAGGTGAAATATTTCGCTCATCCCTAATGCCTGTGCTGTGTTTTGTCAGAGGACTTACACTACAGGCAATCTTATTGGAGGTCTAGAATGCGACCTGAGTATTATTGCTTTCTCTAAGGCAAAGATCATTATAAATAGGCATAGATTTAGAATTCTGCAGTGTGAATAAACTCTTAAATAACAATCTAGATCTCATCAAAATGTAATTGTGCATACTTTAATCATATTCTAATCTTCAGCATAGTAGCCACATGAGTACAAATCCAAGCCTAAACCATTAAAGAAAAGTACAGAGCATGGGAAAATAATAATAATAATAATTCGGTAGCACTATCAGCACCACAGCATGTCCAATCCAGACCAAAGGGATGATATAACTAAGGCAGATGACGTTTTCCCACCAGGTGGCTAATAGGATTGTGCTGATATAAGCATCTACATTGTGCAATGCCACCGCAGTATGAACCTCCGCTTCTGTGTATAAATAAAATGTAATGTATTATAATCACAAACATGAGTAACTGCATTAGATGTGTAAATATAAGTCACTTGAAGGCTCTTACTTACTCACCTGACTGCTGGAAATAGAATTATCTTCCTACCCTCTAGTGACGGCTCTCTCTCTGACATCCACTTCATCACGGCTTATAATTAGCACCGATTTTATAAACACATCTGAAAGAAGGTGTTATTGCCAATCAGGGAAAGTAGTGTAATGCTCAAACAGTCTATGGTTGGTGTCACATTATCATTACGTGATTTTCCCAAGGGGAAATGGTTGTACTTTGTAGTCAAATGGATGGATGGCAGGTAGGGTAAAATGGCCCAGTCACCCCCAGTTTGTGATATAGTCTAGATCCTTTTCACTCACTGTTTCTCCTTTTATTACAGAATTTATTTCATGATAACTTTGTACCGTAGACCAGAAGCCAGCATTCAAATTATGTTGATGGAAAAGACTTCCACCATAGACATAAAGACATACTGTAGATGTTGCTCCCAGTGGCCTCAAAGCAGGTGCTTATTTTTGAATTTCTGGCTTGGAGGCAAGATTTGGTTGCATAAAAACCAGATGTACTGCCAAACAGAATTTCCAGTGGGCTGCCAGTCCACATAGGGCAGTGATCCCCAACCAGTAACTCGTGAGCAACATGTTGCTCTCCAACCCCTTGTATCTTGCTCTCAGGGTCCTCAAAGAAGGGGCTTATCTTTGAATTTCAAGCTTGAAAGGAAGTTTTAATTGCATAAAAACTAATTATAGTCCCAAGTAGAGCCTCTTGTAGCCTGCCAGTCCACATAGGGGCTACCAAATAGCCAATCATAGCCCTTATTTGGCACCCCAAGGGACTTTTTCATGCTTGTGTTGCTCCCCAACTCTTTTTACATTTGAATGTGGCTCACGGGTTAAAAAGGTTGGGGACCCCTGACATAGGGGCTACCAAATGGCCAATAACAGACCTTATTGGGCACCCTCATGGCTTGTGTTGCTCTCAAATCTTTTTACATTTGAATGTGGCTCATTTATGAAGCAAGTGCAATGGGAAAAGTGCAATTTTGCAAATTGCCATGTTTTTTTACCCATAATACATTATTTTTCCCATAAGAAATCTGCCACATTGTGGCCAAAACAGATACAATTGCGCTTGTTTTCTATGCAAATAAGTTGCAAGATGCATCTAGAGATTTCTGAGTGGGTTTGTATGATTTCCAGAGCGTGCATTCAAAACATAATTTTCAACCCACTGTGGGAACCCTGCAGCTACTGGCAGGTCCAGGGTGGAGGTAGCTCCAGGGTTCTCTAACGTTAGTAGGGGCAGTTGGGCACTATTTATTTGAAGAGGCAGGATGGTTGCGTTGGAAAGAGCATATTTGGTCTCAAAAACCAAAATCCATTGCATCAATACATGCTCTCCATTTCATTCATTTTAGAGTACCCACACACCATTAAGCCTCAAAACCCCAGGCATGATTGCAGATGCAACCCTGTGAGAAACTGCTTTGTCTAAAGGCAAAATAAGACACAAGACAGTGATCTTTAACCAGTGGCTTTCTAACCTGGCTCTCCACCTTAAGCTGCGATTCCCCAGCTCTGTCTCTAAAGTGAGCTGGAGGGCCATGAGGATCAGTGAGTCAAATAGTGCAATGTTGCACTAGTGAATTACATATCACTCCATGCCTGACCAATCTACGGACAAATATATATATTAGGGAGGACAGACTACAGTGCACTGACACATGTATGTGTTATGGAACATCATTATATTCCTTGTAGAAAATAGTGCTAATTTATGTAATGTTCATTGTCTGCACACCCACACAACTCCCCTGCAACCCCTTGTACAACACGTCCCTAGCGTAAAACACTCATATTTTTATAATTGATTTTTCTCGTAAGGTCTCCAGTTCACTGGGCTATGTATAATCTCTCCTCTACATAACCAATTAACTGTATAGCAGTGTCAGGACTCACTACACTGAGTAGTGGCAGCACTTAATAGGGGTTAGCACAGATCAGACATGAAGATCAGTATGTTCTCATCCTAGATGGTGGTGTAAGACAAATCCAAAAATAATTATTCTTTAATTTTTTATTGCATTCAGTGTTTCTACAGGCATGGGAACCGTTATCACGAAACCCATTATTCAAAAAGCTCCAAATTACAAAAAAGCTGTCTCCCATAGACTCCATTTTATTCAAATAGTAAAAATGATTTCCTTTTTCTCTGTAATAATAAAACAGTAGCTTCTACTTGATCCCAACTAAGATATAATGAATCCTTATTTGAAGCAAAACCAGACTATTGGGTTTATTTGTTGTTTACATGATAGTAAACTATATATATATATATATATATATATATATATATATATATATATATATATATATATATATATATATATCGTATATACTCGTGTATAAGCCGACCCGCGTATAAGCCGAGGTACCTAATTTTACCTATGAAAACCAGAAAAACGTATTGACTCGCGTATAAGCCTAGACACAACTATGTTATATATGTTGCTCTTTCTTCGCAGCTGGGATGCCTCACTACAACTTGCAAGAGCCGTGAATGCTATGAGCAAGTGTACATGCGTTTGTTCGTTTATAGCTATGTGGTCAGATGCTGCTTGTTCTAACCGGAATCTAGCTACAATATAGTAGTGTGAATGTGAGTGAGCGTATCAAAGAGAATACAGAAAAAGAGTGCCCATTCCATTGAAGTCATGCATGACATGGCAGAACATGTTAGCCAACAACCCATTTAATGAGATTAGGGAGGGGGCAAGGGACTGTGCAGGAGGGCCAGTGGTTATACAAACATTGGGGCACTTGAGATGCCTCAAGAGAATTGTTGCTTTACATCAGTTTTGAATGCACCGGCATAATTTCTGAATAAAGATAATAATTAGATGCCTAAATTCCATGAAGAAAGGTTCACAAATCTGCACCTCTTTGTTAGAAATGCCACATCTCTACTTCCATATTTGCAGTTCAATAATCCGTTTTCTACCTCATCCTGCTAAAAAACAGAAACTAGAGAAGACGCGCACTCACGGGACTCGAGAAGACGTGCACTCGCGAATCACGGAATGGAGTAGGAGACGCGCAAGCGCAGTTCAACAAAGCTGTCACGTGGGGCACGTACGCCTAGATGACACTTGCGCTGTTGCTCTTCGCGGCTGGGAGGGGGATTCATCGCTACAAATTTACAGGTAAGGCAGCTGACCCGCGTATAAGCCGAGGTAGGATTTTCAAGCACATTTTGGGTGCTGAAAATCTCGGCTTATACGTGAGTATATACGGTATATATATATATATATATATATATATATATATATATATATATATATATATATATATATGTAAAGGAATGAAGAAGCTCGCACTCACAGGACTTATCAAGTCAAAAAAAGGTGTTTATTTGGATCAAAAATCAACTAACGTTTCGGCTTGCACTCAAGCCTTTCTCAAAGTGAATATACAAACACTCACCAACCATTTAAACCCAAAAGTGGCGGGAATCTGTGTGGAGTGACGTCACAATGACGTTAATGGGGAATTTCCATTGTACAAAACGGGTAAACACATCAAAAAGACAACGACAAAGTGTAAATAATACATATGTAGAAAGATATGAACAAATAAACTTAGTTGCAATAGCAGCGTAACATAAGTAACCGGTGTGCAACAATGCTTAACAATTTACACAGAAAAATCATTAAAACCGGGTGCGTTATTAGTTTAAATCCGGATGTGCGTTTAAGCAGTACAGTCTTTTAGCAGCAGTCCAAGTAAGATAAAATCATTTTAGCAGCGGTGCTTAATAAGAAATTAATGGTTACCCGCCTGCTGGAGGGACATCTCGCTGGCGGCTCCATGTACCTCAAAGTGTGCAGCCAATGCCCGAGTTCCCCATGATCTCCTGCTCCATTGGTGAGACTGCGCTTGTTGCTGCGCTTCGTCTCACATTGCCGATGGCTGTAGTGGCAGTGTGTGCGGCCGCTCACCAGTTGTCAGTCTCACACGGGGCAAGTAGGGTTGCTGGGAGATCCTCCCCTAGCGACCCGCACGCGTGTGTCAGCACTATTGGTCCGAAGTGCAGCGTAGCAATCTATGTGTCCACTTGGAGGTTATGTGGGATCAAAGGGTTCATCATGGGGTGCCTTAGGGGTCATATCCACATCCACATCGTAGCTACGCTGCAGACACATTGATACGGCTATAGATGGCTCTATGTTCCGCAGCAGGAGTATGGGGTTGCCATGAAGTCTGTGCATAGCAACCATCCTCCTCCATCAATCCACCTGTTGTAGGGATATGTTCAAGGCGACTCCATGTTCCTCAACTTGTATAGCTAATGCTTGAGTTCCCCATGATCTGCAGTTCCATTTGTGGGCCTTCGTCTCATATTGCCGACGGTTGTAGGGGCCGTGTATGCACCCAGGCAACGTTAACCTTTAACGTGTAGTGCCGGCTTTCAGACTAATATATATATATATTAAATATTTACAAATTACAGAAAACCCTAGGTTCCAAGCATTCTAATAACAGATCCCATACCTGCATTTAAATGGCATAAATCCCAAGTTATCGGCTTCTTTATTGTACATTGTAAAATTGTAAAATATAAGCATATTATAAGTTACCGAGGAGTTCCATGACTATTATACAGGTCATGGAACTCTGAGGTGAGGTATTTATTATAATGCACAAGTTTCGGTGAGTCATGTGACAGAAATGACATCACTAAGCGCCGATTATAACCGATGACATCACTAATCACCGTTTATAAGGATATCATTTACAGGATATTCATGGCTCTTGTGTATTATAAGGATATAATGTACAGGGTGGATATACATTTGCAAGATATCAGGATAGTCATGGCTCATGGGTTTTATAGTAGTAATTAGTAATGTCATCAGTTTTTATGTTACACGTTGATGTCACTTGTGCCAGGTGTCATTGAAACTTTTATATTGAGTGCTGTCCAACTGGTGATGCTGTCGAAACACATGGTCATTAAGGGAGATTTCATAGTCATAAGATTGCTCAAGGGTTCCATAGATTTGACATCATCGTTTGGTTCCTAAATAATTTATACACTTTCACTTTGAGATAAAAACACATTTGAAAGTGAAAAGTGAACAGAACTGACCTACAAGCCTTTCAGAATGTTTCCTTAGTCCTCCTTTTCTTTCCCCACTCCCACCTTTCTGCTCTCCTTTCATTGTTTTTGCATCCTTGCAGTTCTGTGTTCTATTTTGGTCATCATGTGGTTTCCTTTGTTCTTACCTTTTGTCTCTTTTCTTCCATATCTCCTTATTGTCCCACGTACCAATGTTCTCTCTTTTCTCATACTCCCATTTCTCTTTTCCATATCCTTTCTGCCCTTTGCTTCTCTTACAGTTATTCCCAGTGCTCATATTAGCCCAAAGCTCAGAGGGTATAAGCTCCAGAGAGGACTGAATGTGCCCTTGACAAATTGGAAATGAAATTGGTATGATGTGTAAAACAAAAAAAAAAATATGTTTTATTTAATATACCACAAGCAAAAAAAAAGGTATTATTGAATTTTTTTTACTTTAATCTTTTTGGGTTTTTTGGATGTAGCCAACCTTTGAGGTCCAACAATTGTCCAGGGCCCCCTTAGTGCATCAGATACGTTATAAGATCCATTATCCAGAAACCTGCTATCCATAAAGATCAGAACTACAGGATGGCCGTCTCTCATTGGCTCCATATTATCCAAATAATGCATGTTTTTAAAAATGATTTCCTTTTTCTCTGTAATAATAAAACAGTTCCTCGAACTTGATGCAAACTATAATTAATCCTTACTGAAATTAATTATTAATTAATTAATTATTAATTATTAATTAATTCAATGTTTAAATTATATTTTAGCAGAGTAGAAAGATACAGTACATGAAGATCTAAATTACGAAAACAACCAATATCCGGGAAACCCAAGATCCTCAGCATTCTGGATAACAGGGTCCATACCTGTATATGAAAACATTCTTGTATTAGACATGTAGCCATATTTCGGAAAACATCTCATGCATCAAATAAATCCTCACCCATAGTCGCATTTAAGGAGTTTTTAGTAGAGTAAATAAACTCCCCATGCTTCTATTAAGTTGACCCCCTTTCTCACCAATGTTTTAAGCCCACTATTTGGAAACCACTGTTATATATTGTACATTTAGCTTAGAAGGCTTACTATGCCCTGCAATTTCAGTCCATTAAATAAGCATTATTAATGTTTTGGAAACAAAAGCTGTGACCTCTTGTTCTGTAGTGCACAATGTAAAGGTCCTGCCAAAAATGTCCATTTGTTACCTAAAAATATTTTCAAAGCAGGACTGAATATTCTATCATAGCCTGCCTCTTTTCTCTTGCTCATTTACATATGGATAGGTGCAAGCTCTAGAGCTCTAACTGGCAAAAAATTGCACCCCCTTAACTGTAAGGCTTAGAGCACCATTAACTATGCACTTACTGCACATTACAGCTTTCAAGGCCAAATGAGGAGCAAAGTGTAGAGAGTGCAGTTCTGACAGGTGCAACTGAGTTCTGTTCTTAATGCCTCCCATACACAAACAATTAGTACAGAACTCCCTACCACCTTGTAACCCCACCACATCTGAAGTGCATTATGAATGATGTACTGCTTCACCTGCTGCCCTCTGCTATAGCTTCTCACTTAGTCACACCCCTAGACCGGATGGCCGTCATGGTGGTGGTGTAGGATTTCTTCTCTCCCCCAAATGTAGGTTTCAAAATCTAACCACATCAATTTCTCTCTCCTTCATTTCTTTTGAAATCCACAACATATGTTTGTTTGTCATATATCGCCCCCCTGGTCCCTAATCTACTTTCTTGGATCACTTGCTGCTTAGCTTCCATACTTTCTCTTCAGTGAGACACCTGCTCTCATTTTAGGTGACTTCAACACCCCCATTGACAACTCTCCTTCTCCTGCCACCTCTAAACTCCTCTCTAACAACTTAATTTGGTCTCTCTCAGAGACCACTATTTTCTCGGAACGATCGTACGAATTGACCATCAACTAAAAGACCAATTTGCCAGGAAAACAAAGTTGAGCTGCCTGCTTGGCCCTGCAAACATAGATAGATTGCACTGGGACCAACAAAGATTTTTTGACCTGGCCGATCAATTTCCTGGCAGATGTCGACCGAAAAATCGTAAGATGAACGATCGCTCGAATCCCACTAACCGCACGATAATTTCGAAGGATTGGTCGGACTTCAAAAAAATCTGTCGTTCGGCAAGAAGAATCGTTGTGTTTATGGGGAGCTTAACACACAGATCCACTTGGCTCTGTTTTATTAGCAGCCGTAATTCGTATCATCAATACCATTCTCATCATATTTTCTACGCAAGACAAAGACAAAAGATATCTGAAGAACTTTCTCAAAGAGAAAGTAATATTTTTTCTTAGATAAATATACCCAGAAAAAGATATCATGCAGAAAACCCGAGTTATGGGATCATGGGACAATTTCTGTGGGTGCTGGACAGCCTAGTCCTGTCTGGAAACAAATTACACAAAGTCACTAAGAACCACAATCGTGTTAACATTTCAAATAATAGATTAAGCTTAGTGGAATTGTTTTCAGACAAAGCTACAGAATGGTAAAATAAGTTCCTTGCAGCATTTCCTTTTCTTAATAGTTTACTGTTCTGAGAGCTCTGCACTATATTATTGCATCCAGATATATTCAGACTGAATTGCTTATCAAGCTGTGGGGCATTTATTTCTCCTGACAAGCCCACAGCTTAGCACTTCTGATTAAATAAAAAGCACTTTGCAATTTTGTCCTCTGAACTTACAAAGATATATATAACTACAGCCGAACAACAAATGTTGGGATTTTAGTCTTTTCTCTAAAGGCTGTGTAATTTCCATATGCTTTTATACTCAAAATTAGTAGCCTTCTGCATGCAAAGTCACTCACAAGTTATTTGCTGTGTCCTTAAGTCCATGACAAATCAAAGTCAGCCAAAACTTTATTTCCTAGCCCAGGATTAAAAGATCAGTTTTACATGGAATAGTATAATGTGTGTACTATATTTGAGGAACATATATCTATAGATTAGAGATTCATTGATAAGAGATACCAGGCAGGGTTGATTCATTCTTGAGGGAAGCGTTCAGCCCACACAGTGAGAGGAGATTTAAGGAAAATCATTTTGCTAAGTTTTGATATTTGACAGATTTTTGCTCTTTTGAGTCATTATGGAAATACTCAAAAAGAAATATGATTTAGCAAACCATTTCAAATAGGTGACTTTATCCAAACAGGTCACTACAAAATAAGCCGGCTTGCTCAGTTTGTGTTTTTTAAAGATTTTATTTTGCATTTTAACTATAATAATACAGGGGTGGAACACACCCTTCAATAAAAGAGGGAAAGAAATGAGAAAGGAAGAAAAGAGAATGGGCGAGGAGGCGATATCAGTATTAGGAACATTACAAGCTGTCATCAGCTAGGTATTTCTTTCTAGTACCTAGAAATCAGAACGATACATTTGCCTCCAGCCACGGTCCCCAAATACCCTCAAATTTAGTGGGGCATCCACTGGCAAATGTCTGTTTGGGTAGGGAATCATTTCTAAGTAGTGATGGGTGAATCTGTCCCGTTCTGCTTCGCTGAGAAATTTGCAAAACTCCAAAAAAATTGGTGAAACAGCGAAAAATTTGCAAAACCTCAAAAAACCTGCAAAACACATTGAAGACAATGGGCATCAAAATTATTATGATATATGACAAATCATTTTTATGCGCAACGATTTTTATGTGCGCGACAATTTTTTTACAAGCGCAACTCTTTTGTCCAAATGCATCAAAGTCAAGGGGCGTCCGAATAATTTTGATGTGCAACAATTTTGACGAGCGTCAATTTTTTTTGTCGCAGCAATTTTCCCATGGCTAATTTTCGCGCCAGTTTCATGAAAACATTCGGCGTCTGCGAAATCCAGAAATTTGCTGTGAATCCATGCTTGGAGAATAAATTCGCCCATCGCTAATTATAAACTTTTTTCAAAAGGTCAACGCAATGGTCCAGTGGATTTTCAGTGAAACAGTATCTCCTTTTTGGCATAATCAAATAGTTGCAAGTAACAGAGCTTAGCAGAGGGTCTCAGCTGTAGAGTATAATACAGTACATAGGAGACATAGGCTAGGGAGTGCTAAGGCTGTTATGCACTTCTAGCCAGAATCCCTGTAGATGTGAAAGAAGGTACCCACAGCATTGAGACACTAGGAACACAGGTAAGAAACCCTAAGATATATCCCAGCTAGTCTTTGTGGGGTGAGATATACTCTACTTAGGAATTTTTTCTGTATGTATCTATCTCTATTAGAGATGGTTAGTTTCGGGGTACTAAAGCTAGGGCACCTTACCACATTTCCTCCTCTAGTTCTAGTATATCTCGGTGCCATTGTTGTTGAGCCTTCTTCAACTGTTGGTATTCAATTGAATTAATATAATATAATGTACATATTGGTTGACTTTTGCCAGATCCGTTAAGTTTTGCCAGATCCAAAGTATTGTCAGTAACCACTGTTGGAGGGAATTGTGACTGGTTTGCATGTTTCAGCTGCTGGTATCTGAACAACATAGTACCTGTGAGTTTGAATTCAGCTAGCTGAATGTCTCAATTATGAACACACACTCTCAGCTGGTGCTCCAAATGGAGCCCATATATTGATGCAATTCTTGAAGGTACTTGCATCCAAACATGATACTACACATCCACACAGTAGCCAAAGTGTCTACCCTGCTGTTTTAATGAATATTGATGATAGGGAACCTTGGAGCTGCCTACTCCTTGTTCATCAGATTTTCACCCATTGAATCAGATGCGAACATTGCCCCACAGGAGAATAATCATCACCACAACTCTGTTGAGCCCTGGAGTTACATCCTCCTTGCACCTGGAGGTAGCTCCAGGTTCACCAGAATCACACCCAGTGAATCAGATGCAAATGTGACCCCACAGAAGAATAAGCATCACGGCATTTGAAGTTTTTCTTTAAGCTTTTTCAAGACTGGTTCCACAGTCGGTTCTAAAACGATGGTGTCCCCAAATAAAAGTGTCTTTTGTTCTTATTAATTTTACGTTTATTTTTGATCATACAACTTTTGGTGTGCTGTCTACATTTTTTCTGTATAACTGCACCAAATTTAAGTGGCCAAAAGGGAAAACCAGGAATCATATTAAGACATCTATTGAACCAGGGGTAGAGTTCATTTATTTGTGCCACCAAATTCTGCAATAACTTACAGGATAGCCTACATATCCATCAAAAATAGTTTACGTGGTCACAAATGGATTCACAAAGCAATTTTTGTGGTAATCACGATCAACAGTGTGTCATCAGAAAGTCAGACATGTGGAGACTTTCATAAGAAAGGGTCCTCTTGTCAGTGGAGAATCAACAAGAAGGTTGGGGAGCATGTGTGGTGGACCTCAAACAGGCCCTAAGAGTATCTATCCGCGTCCTAATTAGATTATACTGTGACTCGAGCCGGAAGAATCACACTGAGACAAGCTGTTCAGTATAAAATGCGTCTTCTGCTTTATTTTAGAGGTACAGAAAGTTATATAGGCAAATAGATGATAGCTCCGGATGCATGGGGCATTGCTATGTTTCCAATGAGCATAACGTATAGCACAACTTGTCCTTATTCGGAGTTTTGTGCAGTCTTCTTCAGGAAACATGTGCAGAGTGTCATGACCACAAGCCGTTACAACGTGTACAGACTGACTCCTGGAGAGGTTCTAACTTGTATTCATCTAGCAGTTTGTGATATATGGTTTTGCAACAGCTGAGCAAGGAATGAAGCATATAGACAGTAAAATAGACATTTTAGATATGAAATAGCTATAGTTCCCTCACACATGCAACATGCCAGCAGGAAACAGGGTACAATTAAAAAAAAGCTAAGCAGAAGAAAAACAGGTTATCTTGTATCTTGACAGGCCATAATTATATGTTCTGCTGTATCCAAATTTGTGGTTTTGGCTTTGCCAACCAATACTCTTTAAATATAGCTTTTTACATTTAATGTGTGCCCTTATTTTACCCAGTTAAAAATGTTACATAAAATATATATTTATTTTCACAATCAGCAAGTGTCTCCTTAATGGTACCAACTGGCAATTTATATGGTCCGTGCCAATAAAAGTAACCCTTTCTTGTGTCCAGAACAAGCTACTTTAGTGTTAATGAGTAATGCAAATCATATAAAAAGCAAACATTATAAGAAAAAAACTTTATTAAAATGAGTTTATAAATCATGTATTTTTAAACGGGAGAAACATTAAGGGGCAGATTCACTAAGCTCGAGTGAAGGATTCGAATGAAAAATACTTCGAATTTCGAAGTATTTTTTTGGTACTTCGACCATCGAATTGGTTAAATTCGTTCGAATTCGAACGAAATCGAACGAATCGAACGAAAAATCGTTCGACTATTCGACCATTCGATAGTCGAAGTACTTGCCCTTTAAAAAAAACTTCGACCCCCTACTTCGGCAGGTAAAACCTACCGAAGTCAATGTTAGCCTATGGGGAAGGTCCCCATAGGTTTGCTAATCTTTTTTTGATCGAAGGATTTTCCTTCGATCGTTGAATTAAAATCGTTCGAATCGTTCGATTCGAACGATTTAATCGTTCGATCGAACGAAAAATCCTTCGATCGTTCGATCGCAGGATTAGCGCTAAATCCTTCGACTTCGATATTCGAAGTCGAAGGATTTCAATTCGAGGGTCGAATTTCGAAGTATTTTTAACTTCGAAATTCGACCCTTAGTGAATCTGCCCCTAAGTCTAAATATATTCATAAGGCACGCTCAGGTAAGGAGCTCCGTAATCTCGGCAGCCCAAAGAGTTTGGAATATCAGTAGGCCAGAGGCTGAAACATGTGCAGTTCTGGATCTCAGGAGAGCTTATTATTTTCATGGTTCCCCTAAAGCTTGGAAGAATGAATTCCCCATTCATGGAAATTCATTTACACAAACAACTGCGATGTAAAAATCTGAATATAAATGAACGCAATCAGCAAAAATGAATTAATTGTGCTTCAGATTGGAAAAAAAAATATTGTTTTAATCAGAAAATTAGCAAAGCTCAAGCAGACCTTTTCAACTGTAGTGTACTAAATACTTTCCATTACAGCTATTCAAGCTTCAAGCCATAAATAGATTTGCATACAATGCTAATGACTTGTGGAGCATCATAAATGGTGGCAGCTCAGCGCACACATGTTAATAAAGAGAAAGTGGCATTTGCATGTTTTTACCTATATATCTTTTGCTAGGTAAACATAAATAACAGTGTATCCACCAAATCAGTTAGGTTTCCTGGAACCCTATGCAGGATTCCATCCTTAACGTTGCTGTTCACCTTTAAATGATTTTTCAATATGATGTAGAAAGTGATATTCTGAGAAAATTTGCAATTGGTTTTCTTTTTATATTATCTGTGGTTTTAGAGTTGTTTAGCTTTTTATTCAGCAGCTCCCCAGTTTGCAATTTCCACAATCTGGTTGCTAGGGTGAAAATTACCCTAGCAACCATGCATAGATATGATTAAGAGACTGGACTATGAATAGGAGAGGACTGAATAGATAGATGAGTAATATAAAGTAGCAATAACAATAAATGTGTAGCCTCACAGAGCATTTGTTATTAGATGGGGTCAGTGACCCGTTTAGAAGCTGGAAGCAGTCAGAAGATGAAGACAAATAATTCAAAAACTATGAAAAATAAATAATGAATGGCCAACTGAAAAGTTTCTTAGAATTAGCCATTCTATAAAATTCTAAACGTTAACTTAAATGTGAACCACCCGTTTAACTGAAAAAAGCTACGTCACTCGCCGCACCACTGTAAAAGAATTTCCAAGTTAGCACTGGGATGGTGGTACATTTAAAACATAATTTTTTGTGTGACTGGATAAAATATTATGACAAATAGTTTGGTTGAGCCAAAAGTATTATTTGGCAAAATGGTGCCGTTGGCTCTCTGCTGATAGGCAGATTATAATACTACCTTGATCTACCTGCTTAAAAAAGCCCCAGTTGACTTACCTTTCAGTGCCTGCTTTGAAGGTGATATATGCAATTGTCAGTTTTACTTTGATACAAAATGATAATGACATGTCTGATGCAGCCATTCATATGGGAAGATAGGAAACAAAAGAAATGGACCGCTACTGCTCACCGCGTATTACCAACCAGGTGCTCAGTCAAACAGGGTCCTCACTGCTAACATCCAATAGACTCAAAACAGGCAGATGGCACTTCTGGAAAGGATTTATTGGGGTTGCTGCTGTAGACCTAGGTCTACAGCAGCAGCCCCAATAAATCCTTTCCAGAAGTGCCGTCTGCCTGTTTTGAGTCTATTTCATATGGGAAGGTCCAGAGAGGCCACATAAGCCACAGGAGATGGGATATCTCCTGTTCCGAATTAAGTGAACGGCCTATTGATGCAGAGGAACCTTAAAGCTACCACCACCACCACAGAAGGTGGCAGTAACTCCAGGAATCCCACAGAAGCCTGTATCAGTTGCTGAGCACATGCCATTTTGATGCCGAACATCAGAAATTATGCCAACTAGATGTAGAAAATTCTCAACACAACTGTTTCCGATTGCATCAAAGTGCAAGTACAATTGTACAAATGTTGATGTATCACACCTCTCGCAACTGCAAGTACACTGGTCCATATTCGTCCCAGACCACTGCTGTCCAATGTAAGTTTTTGCTTCAATTTACCCTGTGATTATACAGATATGGTATCCGTTATCCAGTAACGCATTATCCAGAGAGCTTCGAATTACGGGAAGGTCAGCTCCCATAGACTCCATTTTAATCAAATAATTAACATTTTTATAAATGACTTCCTTTTTCTCTGTAATAATAAAACAGTAGCTTGTACTTAATCCATACTAAGATATAATGAATCCTTCTTGGAAACAAAACCAACCTATTGGGTTTGTTTAAAAGACCAGTAACATCAAAAAAAATGTAAAAAAATTTTGTTAGTATATATAGAAAAAAAACCACCAAGACAAATAAAACTTTAAAATTGCAAAGACTTTATTAAGAAATAACTTACCGAAACTCTGCTTCCGCTCCTCTTCAGAAAAGGCGACACGGTGACGATCCATCGTGCGGAGCTTTCCTTCTCCTTTAATGTTTAGACTTAAGGCATGGAGATCCAAATTACAGGAAGATCCCTTATCCAGAAAACCCCAGGTCCCATACCTGCATGTGTTTCTAGTACATTTGAAAGCTTTGATGGGGGTGCAGTTCTGATACATTAACATAAGAAGTCACTGTATGTTTATTTTAGATTAAATGTCTCCTTCCTCCCGAGAAGTATTGAATTTTCCATGTTGCACGTGTTTTGTTATCGATTACAAAGAGAACAAATGTACCTTTTAACGAAAGTCTTTTTATTTGATTAGCAGTTATTTTATTGATCGATCTCCTAAGAAACAGGCTTTTATGTTTCAATTACCAAATAGATCTGTGATTACTGTCTGTAAGTTCTGAAATATAATCATAGTGATATTTTCTACTGATTCCAGTGATACCTTTACATATGGACCTAGACAGATGAAAATGAGGGGAAATTGGCAGACCAGAGAAGCGAAAGCATTTTTTCAGCAGCAAAGCTGGATGACAATTTAAAAATATTTGGTATCTTTTTAAAGGAGAACTAACCCTTAAAAATGAATATGGCTAAAAATGGCATATTTTATATAGTGAACTTATTGCACCAGCTTAACGTTTCAGCTTGTCAATAGCAGCAATGATCCAGGACTTCAAACTTGTCACAGGGGGTCACCATCTTGGAAAGTGTCTGTGACACTCACATGCTCAGTGGGCTCTGAACAGCTGTTGAGAAGCTAAGTTTAGGGGTTGTTGCAAATTATCCAGCAGAAAATGAGGTTGATCTGTAATATAAGCTGATGCTACAGGTCTGATTATTAAATTCTGATGCTAATTGCACTGGTTTCTATGCTGCCATGTAGTAATTATCTGTATTAATTACTAATCAGCCTTAAACTGTGAAATTTTCTATTCTATGTGTACTGTATATTGTGAGTGGGTCCCTAAGCTCAGTAAGTGACAGCAGCACAGAGCATGTGCAGTGAATCAGCAGAAAAGAAGATGGGGAGCTACTGGGGCATCTTTGGAGACACAGATCTTTACTGGTAAAGTGCTGTGCTTGCCTTGGACTGGTACGTACATAAGCCCAAAACATAATGTACAACATTAGCCTACTTCTTTAGTTAATCTTTATTTTTCCTTTAAGGGGTGTCTAACTTTTCTTTTGGGCGAATCCATCAAAGTCCTCAGTAGGTCTGATATTTAATTCCTAAGGGGGTGAATAATTGGACAGGACCAAATGATATGATAGAGAGAACTTGTGGAGAAACACTGGAACAAAACCATATCATTTCACTGGCATGAGGCACCAGAACAGCAAGATATTTTATCTATGTTCTCTTTGTCTAGTGAGAGTGACAATGCTTTTAGCATTCTGCCAAATTGGTCTGTATCTGTGATGGGGTGAGGTAGCGAGCTATTCCATATTTTCATATGTCTCAATGTCTGATGGGTATACCAGTTAAAGGGTATGTGAGAAGCTTACAGATTTGGGAAAGCAGCACATTTTGAAGAAGGTCTGACTTAGTAAACACTTCAAGCACTTTAGGGGTAGTCATACCTGCTGCAAAGAAAGTACCTGGTAACATAGTAACATAGTAACATAGTAAGTAAGGTTGAAAAAAGACACATGTCCATCGAGTTCAACCTTTTTTTTTTTTTTGTTTATTAACTACCTATCTGCCAGTTGATCCAGAGGAAGGCAAAAAAACCCATCTGAAGCCTCTCCAATTTGCCTTAGAGGGGGAAAAATTCCTTCCTGACTCCAAAATGGCAATCGGACTAGTCCCTAGATCAACTTGGACTATGAGCTATTTCCCATAACCCTGTATTCCCTTACTTGCTAAAAAGCCATCCAACCCCTTCTTAAAGCTATCTAATGTATCAGCCTGTACCACTGATTCAGGGAGAGAATTCCACATCTTCACAGCTCTCACTGTAAAAAACCCCTTCCGAATATTTAGGCGGAACCTCTTTTCTTCTAATCGGAATGGGTGACCTCGTGTCAGCTGGAAAGACCTACTGGTAAATAAAGCATTAGAGAGATTATTATATGATCCCCTTATATATTTATACATAGTCATCATATCACCCCTTAAGCGCCTCTTCTCCAGCGTGAACATCCCCAATTTGGCCAGTCTTTACTCATAGCTAAGATTTTCCCTTTACCAGCTTAGTTGCCCTTCTCTGTACCCTCTCTAATACAATAATGTCCTGTTTGAGTGATGGAGACCAAAACTGTACGGCATATTCTAGATGGGGCCTTACAAGTGCTCTATACAGTGGAAGAATGACCCCCTCCTCCCGTGACTCTATGCCCCTTTTAATACAGCTCAAGACCTTATTTGCCCTTGATGCTGCTGACTGGCATTGCTTGCTACAGCCAAGTTTATCATCTACAAGGACTCCAAAGTACTTTTCCATAATGGATTTGCCTAGTGCAGTCCCATTAAGGGTATAAGTGGCTTGGATATTTTTACATCCCAGGTGCATGACTTTACATTTATCAACATTGAATCTCATTTGCCACTTAGCTGCCCAGATTGCCAGTTTGTCAAGATCCTGTTGCAAGGATGTCACATCCTGGATGGAATTAATTGGGCTGGATAATTTTGTGTCATCTGCAAACACTGATACATTACTTACAACACCCTCCCCTAAGTCATTAATGAACAAGTTAAATAAAAGTGGACCCAATACTGAGCCCTGGGGGACCCCACTAAGAACCTTACTCCAAGTAGAGAATGTCCCATTAACAACCACCCTCTGTACCCGATCCTGTAGCCAGTTTCCTATCCATGTGCAAACGACTTCATTAAGCCCAACAGACCTTAGTTTAGAAAGCAGTCGTTTGTGGGGCACAGTATCAAACGCTTTGGCAAAATCCAAATAGATCACATCTACTGCCCCCCCACTATCCAGAATCTTACTTACCACATCATAAAATGCAATCAAATTCGTCTGACATGACCTATCCTTCATAAAGCCATGCTGATTGTTGCTCATAATGCCATTCATTAGGACAAAATTTTGAATGTGATCCCTTAACAAGCCTTCAAATAATTTGCCCACCACAGATGTCAAGCTTACTGGCCTATAATTGCCAGGCTGAGATCGTAATCCCTTTTTAAATATTGGAATAACATCAGCTTTTCTCCAATCCATAGGCACCATACCAGATGACAGTGAATCTGAGAAAATCAGAAATAAGGGCTGGTCTAAAACTGAACTAAGCTCTCTTAGAACCCGGGGGTGTATGCCATCAGGCCCTGGAGCCTTAGTTACATTAATTTGTATTAAAGCTTTTTGAATCATATCCTGAGTCAGCCACTGACTAGATTGAGCTGAACCATTCGTGCAGTTATTAAGTGAGCCTGTGAACCCAGACTCCTCTATTGTATACACTGAAGAAAAGAACTGATTTAACACATTTGCCTTATCTGTATCTGTTACAACCATACTGGTACCATTATTTAATGGAGCAACACTCTCAACCTGCATCTTTTTACTATTAATATATTTAAAAAACTTTTTAGGGTTAGTTTTCACCTCCACCGCAATTAACTCTTCATTTCTTTTCTTAGCCTTCCGGATTGCTGATTTACAACATTTATTACAGTGTTTATATTCATTAAATGCAGCTTCTGTCCCTACAGATTTGTAGTTTTTAAATGCCTTTCTCTTCTTTCCCATTAAATTCTTTACTTCTGTATTAAGCCACACTGGATGATTCTTAGAGCTTCTACGTTTAGTCCTTAAGGGAATAAATTGAGAACAGTAATGATTTAATATCATTTTAAAGGACAACCATTTCTGTTCTGTGTTTTTAGCTGAAAACCTAATGCCCCAATCAATGTTCTGTAGGGCAGCCCTCAAGGCACTAAAATTAGCTTTGGCAAAATTCATGGTTTTTGTTGCCCCAGTATATTTTTGTTTTTTGCACCAGACATTAAAAGATATAACATTATGGTCACTATTACCCAGGGGTTCAATGACTTGCACATTTGCTATAAGTTCTGGGTCATTTGAGATCACTAAATCAAGAATAGCATTTTTTCTGGTAGGCTCCTCAACAACCTGTGCTAAAAAATTGTCGTGCAATAAGTTTATAAACTTGTTCCCATTAACTGATCTAGCAGTACCGTTGCTCCAGTCAATATCTGGGTAATTAAAATCCCCCATTATCATTACTTTACCTAAACTAGCAGCCTTTTCTATTTGCATTAGGAGCTTTGTCTCTTCCTCCTCACTTACATTAGGGGGTCTATAGCATACTCCTACAATTAATTTGCTGGATTCTTTACAATTGGTGAAGAACTCCACCCATACGACTTCTGGCCCCTCATTTTCTAACATAACCTCCTCCTTTATATGAGCTTTTAAATCCTGCCTAACATACAGACATACCCCTCCACCTTTTCTATTGCCTCTGTCCCTCCGAAACAAAGTATAGCCACTGATATTTACTGCCCAGTCATGCGACTCATTCAGCCATGTTTCGGCCACACCAATCATATTTTCCTTCCATCACCAGCAGCTCCAGCTCTCCCATTTTACCAGTCAGACTTCTTGCATTTGTAAACATACATTTAATACTGGCACCATATTGAACATATGACATGTGGTCCTCCCTATCCTTAACAGTATCCCTAGCCAAATCTCCTCCCCCATTTTCCCTTTCTTTGCCCACTATCTCATCTAACCTGTCTACCACTGAATCTTTTACTGAACCCTCCCCCCCCACCTAGTTTAAAATCTCCTCCAACCCTCTAGTGGTGGTCTAGTGGGGGTGCAACGGGGATGCCCATTGCACCCACAGCGGACACCCATTGCACCCGCAACCAGCTCGGCCCTTCTGGGTTTTGCGTGCGGCACCACATGACATCATGCTGTGATGCGAAATTCAAATATTTAAAGGGGACTTGGGCAAATGTTCATTTGTCTATTAGTAGTTCCTGGGTGCGATTTCTGATTATTATGTGTTCTCTGAACCTGCCTGTTTTGACCAAGTCCTGTAAGCTTCCTATCCTGACCTCTGCCCGTACCTGACCACTCTTTCGGATTCTGTTTAGTTGATATTTGGTATTCTGACCCAGCATGTGACCCCAACTATGCGTTGTCTCCTGATATTGAACTGCACTGTTCATTTGGTGTTGACCTGGCCTGTGATACCAACTGCGCTCCTGTTCTCCAATTCCATACCACAAGCGTTTCCCTTGCCTGCCCAGAACTCTCTCCCTGGTCCTCTCACGCTAAGACCTGGTGGCACCTGTGTAGCGGAGGGCTCCTCCTGAAGTGAAAGGTGGCTGTTAAAGGTGGAAGACTGAGCCGCAACCGGGACCTTGAGGTTTGTTCTGAGTTTGGAGCAATCGTAACACCTGCCTTAACACTAAATGGTTCTACAAAATGTCTCAAATTAAAGTACTCATATAACTGAAGGCAAGTGTCTGGGGCTTTCAGAGGAAATGGTAAAATCTTGTTGTGTTTCATCCCAGTTTATTAAGATGAGAAATCTGTACTCATGTCATGCTTCACTTTTAGAGTACATTCTGTATGTAAGGGTTATTGGCTTATAATTAATAAAGCTGTGTAAGAACAGGTTTTCTGTTTCTACTAGACTAGTTTAAATGTTACCACAATTGTGGTTCCTGTGCATTTCCATATCTAGTGAGAGTGCAGTAAAAGACCTCTTTTTGGTTGAGGATCTTCTTTTTCATAGAAAAGATCTATGCAACAGCATTCTTCCTAATTCTCATAATGCTCTCCTTAATCTCAATTTAGTCCACCTTTGAAACTATATAAAATATATAAATTACAGCAAGATTAACCATAGCCACAAACGTAAAAACAAAACCCAGACTCCTTTACTGAAAGACTAAACTAATAAACCTCATAAATGTTTCGCCAACATGGAATACTTCTTTCACAGAAACCACAAGATACTTTACAGATATTATATAAAATGTTCTCCCCGGCTTAATAGCCAGGAAGAGTTCTCAATAATAATGTCAGCTATGTCTAAGATTCTTCTGAGCTGTGAGAAATCACACATTATTCTTAATAACATCCTTGCTTGATAATCTGTTTGCTGGATTTAGCTTGTCAGCCCATTTTTCTTATTCTCGCCATACACTTAGAAGTCTACTTTAACATTTCTGTTTTACGTTCTACTTATTTTATATTGAACTTCTACAAAGTCCAAAATGAACAAAGGTTAATTTTTTGTTGATGTCAGTGATTGCCCCTGTGTCTTTGTTATTAAAGATTGTAAGTATAAGAGAAGCTCCACCATCAAGGCATGAGTGTAACTACAAGACTTGCAGAATAGGAGACCAGAAACCTAACATGAATGGCCCATCACACAACATTTCCTTAACAATATCTTTAAATGTGTATAAAATAATAACGCAACTGTTGGAAGGGATGCAAGAATAAAACTATGAGGAAAGACCGTCACGGTTGGGTGTTGGTTTCTCTGGAGAAAAGGCGTTTGCAATTGGACATGATTACACTTAAGAGAGCTAACACACGGCGCTTCGATTTCTGAAGTCACCCGAAGTTGCCTCACAAGGAAACTTCGGCGACTTTGGAAGATGAAGCTCCATGAGTGCATTGGCGCTGGCGTTTTCTCATTATAGCAGGTGGAAGGCAAGGGGAAAGGCAATTCGGGGAGATTGTCGCCCCACAGAAGAGGTGATTAGTTGCCAGGCGACTAAATCTCCCCGTGTGCTAGCTCCTTTACAAGTACATTAGACGACATTATAGAGGTAGTGGGGAGTTATTTTTTTCACATAGAAAAGGTCAAAGAACAAGAGGTCACCCCTTTAGACTGAAGGAAACGTCAGTTGAATTGAAGCACAAAGGGTTCTTCACGGTTAAGGGCAGTGAGGTTGTGGAATGGCCTTGGGTGACACCTTGGACAATCTAATATCCAGGATTATAGTAAATTTAAGGTGCACTGTTCATTTTTTGTATGTATGAATGTATAAACAGTATATATATGTGGGACTATGCATAGGTGTATATATATATATACTGCTGTATATGTGCTGGGGATCATTTGGATTGGTTTAACTTTATGGAATTTTGTCATTTTTCCAAATCAACCATATAACCATATACTGTATATGAAGACTTTGTGCTTATGGCCACTTGAACACACTGGTGAGTGTTTGGAATTGGCAACCACATTATTTCTGGCTCAGCACACAACAAAGCACTCATAATTGTTCATTTACTGCCCTATATGGTAAACTTCTAGATCCTAATGGCACAATCGCAGGTCAGAATATTATCGCTCCAAAACACAGCAGTATACATTCCAAGCAATAAGGCTTAACTCATGATTGCACTGGCACCAGACAAATACAAAGCATACACCATCAGATTACTAAATATAGCTTGTATTACGTTTGAACAGAACAGTTGTTTGCGTTGAAAGATGAGTGCAGTTTGCATCAGTTCTTTAGCATGGCAACATTTGTTTTCAGAATTATAATAGCACTTTGTTACCAGTTCATGTGAAATGCTTATTGGGCTTGCTGTTTGGTTTCTTTTTTTCCATAGCATTAGCATGTAAAGTATTGTTTATTCTACTGTATAGCCCATAAAGAGTATACCGTTTGATTGGTCAGTAAAGAAGCAAGATAGCGATTTGCAAATTAAAGTTCATATTTGACAAAGACATTTCAGGGGTTATTTATCAAAATCCAAATTTTTCTGATTATGTTAAGAGTGAACTAGAATCCACTATTTCACCTTATTTATTATTAAAAAAGCACGATTTAATCGGATCGGTGAAAAACTCTAAAATAGAGAGGAAAAAAAACCTGGATTTGTCAAAAATAGTCAGATTTTTAGGCTAATTCCAGCGCAGACCACAGAAACTTTTAAATAGGATGGGGACCTCTTCCATTGACTTATTTACAACCTCAGCAGGTCAGAGATGCTGGATTTTCAGACTTTTTCCATCAGAAAATACATGGACCTATTCTAAGTAACTTTTCATTTGTTTGTCATTATTTATTTTTGTCAAGCCTCACCTGTCTAGAGTCCAGATGTGAGGAGACGAGGTCAAGCGGGAGCATCACAAGCTGATGCGGGAAGGTGTAGTATAGTAGGGGTTGGCAGAAGAGTAGTCGAAAGGCAGACCAAAGTCAGTGCAGGCAGAGTTTAATCGTAATCGGATAAACAGGCTGGAGTCAGATGCAGGCGGAGTTCAATCGTAATCGGATAAACAGGCTGGGGTCAGATGCAAGCGGAGTTCAATCTAAGTCAAGATTCAAAGCTGAAGTCGAAAACCGGAATCAAATAGTCAGGGTTCCAAAAAGTACAGGAGCAAGTTTTTATCATCAAGCACAGAGCCTTCCCCTGAGCGTCCTTTTAAAGAGAGTGTTTTGGCGCCAAACGTCAAACGCCTGCGTCCTGCGTCACCATGCCGCGCACATTCACAATAGCGGCCATTTTCGTCGCCTTCGTCCGTTCCAGCACGCAACGTAAGATGTTGCACATGTGTCCGCATCGGCGCCCATCTTGACATGCGCGCTCATGTGCGCTGAATCCTTACAATTTTGTATATGTCACGTTCAGCTCCCTAAATCCATAATAAGTGCTAAGCTTCCAGGTATCGGCTCTGCTTACACCTGTAGCAGCCGCCTTTAGCCCCGCAAGGAGCCCTCAGCTACTCAGATGCTGCCAGGTCTTATAAGAGAGGAGCCAAGCAAGAGTTCTGGACAAGCAAAGGTTTTGGACTGAAGGCAACAGTTCAGGGAATAGATGAAAAGCATAGTCAGGCAGGCCTGAGTCAGTACAGGCAAAGTTCAAGCAGGGTCAGACAGGCAGTGGTTGGTTCGAATGGAGTTCAAGCATAGTCAATCAGGCCAGGGTCTGTACAGGCAGCGTTCAAGGATAGTCAGGCAGTAAAGGGTCAATGCCAGTAGAGTTCAGAATAGTCAGGCAGTAAAGGGTCAATACCAGTAGAGTTAAGAATAGTCAGGCAGGCAAGGGTCAAAACAGGAATCAAACAAGACAAGAACCCAGGATACTAACAAGTTAGACCTAACAATGGGCAATGAGTTTGAACTAAAAGGCCCTTTGAAAGATTCGAATGATGACATCACGCGAACGGCGCGTAAATCCCGGAACTGCGCGACACGTGCGCCCTAGTGCTTACCGGCAACCAAGGAAAAAGGACCACTGGACCACCACGGTACATTACATTACATACATATATTCTGTTTTGCAGGTTTTTTTTAGCCATCTCATTCTTGCTGTTTCTAGCCTTTAGCTAAAAATGATGGTTAGGGTCACTGACCTGAGTACAAAAAAACAGATTGACTAAGAGGCTTCTATTCACTGTATTTGCCATTAACCACATAGGCAGTGGCATGTGGCTCTGTTTCAAGGAACACAAATCAAAAAAGAAAAATGAAAGAATAACATGACTTGTAAAGTGGTCTCTTACAAGGTAACCCCCAGTCCAAAGGTAACCCCCAGTCCAAAGGTTTGCCAATCATATTTGCAATATGTAGAAAATTCAAATATAGGAAAACATCCTCCACTAGTAAAGCAGTAGCCAAGTATTTATATAATTAAAAAGACTTTGGGGCAAATTCACTAAGTGACGAAGCGCCTAACGCTTGCGTCAATTCGCTAGCGTTGGTCATTTTCGTTACTTCGCAAATTCATTAACAAACGCTGGTGTAAATTTGCTATTGTTACTTCGCACCCTTACGCCTGGCGAATTTTTTCTATATTATGGGTGATAGGCTGAAAAAGATCGAAAATGTTTTTGGGGCTCCCCTCCTTCCCCCCTACATTTCCTAACTCATGGCAACTTAACTATACAGTGGGCACATGTGTAGGGCAAAAAAAAAATTGTATATGATATTTTGAAGGTTTCCCAGTCATTTGTAGTGATTGTACGTATTCCTCCATTGAAATTTGAATTTGGCGCCGTATGCAAATTAACCATCGCTAGCGTAACTTCGGTTCGATTAGCGAATCAATGCTACCACAACTTCGCAACCTTACGCTACCCCTGAGCGTAACTTCGGATTTTAGTGAATTTGCGGAGCGCTGTCGAAACTACGCCTGGCGAAGTGTGGTGCAGTGCGGTGAAGTGCGGCGAAGTTACGCCTGGCGCAACTACGAATCTTAGTGAATTTGCCCCTTTATTAGGACATATATAAGCCTTTACTAGTGGAGGGTCTTCCTATATTTGAATTTTCTTCTATGTATTAACGTTTCTTTTTTTTTTTCAAACTCTCTATCTCTTGTTCATCTTCCATAAATGGTTGCTAGAGTAACTAACCCCTATCACAATCATGTAAAATCTCATAATTGCAGAACAAAAAAAAAAGTAAATGGCTAAAGTAAAAACACTAATATGACCCACTACCTACCCATTTGTGCACCAACTGACATTAAAAACATCCACTTGCCACATGCACAATGTTTTTTTTTTTGGCCGAAATCCATTCCATATGCACAGTGATGGTGTGGACTGTATTGTGTTTTCTTTGCACACTAAATACAATGCATGTTGGATTGCTCTAAAGACTTCAGAGCAATTGCAAGTTGTTTTGGAATTTTATTGTCGACACAAGTAGACAACGTTTAAATCAACACAAGTTGATTTAAAGGTGAACAAACCCATTAAATTTCCTCTTATTGGCAGAATGACATACATGAATACAAGATCCATTTGTGGCTGATAGTATGTCTGTGACCAAAATGTAATATACTGAAACTTAATATTATGATCTTTCTGAATGCTAAAGGCATGATTAACAATACTGTTACCTAAGCTCTGTGAAATATGACCATTCTCATTGTTTTATAGAAATAAAGAAAATGGCTCATAAACTGCCCATTTAGCAGAAAAAAAGGTTACATTTCCTGACTTTGCATCTATTTTTGGAATATTGTGTTCTCCGGAGATTGAACACTATTCCTGTGCTTCGTTTTGCTTGCCTTGCTCTTAGAGATGGATAGTTTGAAGTTCACTGTCCCAGATGTGTCTAATTA